>NW_027526553.1:0-300000 GCF_052857255.1 Amblyomma americanum | reverse complement strand
TTCAGGCTTAAATATCGCTGTATCCGAGGTATCTGCGGGAAAATCAGACCCGTGTTCATGGTTGTTCCAGTCGTCGTCGCCGCTGCCAAATGACCTCGGCGCTAATTGTGTCTCTTTATAAGTCCAGAGCGCTGATGACCGTGCGACCTGGTGTTGAAACTCTGGATGGGTTCGGTGTGCTGGTGTGCGGCATGTTGACACGTTACCGGCGCAGGCATCTGCAGTCGGCTGGCAATCCAGGCTTCAATATCGCTGTATCCGAGGTATCTGCGGGAAAAGCAGACCCGTGTTCATGGGTTGTTCCAGTCGTCGTCGCCGCTGCCAAGTGACCTCGGCGCTAATTGTGGCTCTTTATAAGTCCAGAGCGCTGATGACCGTGCGACCCGGTGTTGAAAGTTTGGATGGGTTCCGTGTGCTGGAGTGCGCCATGTTGACACGTTGCCGGCGCAGGCATCTGCAGTCGGCTGGCAATTCACGCTTCAATACCGCTGTATCCGGGGTATATACTGGAATAGCCAGACCCGTGTTCATGGGTTGTTCCATTTGTCGTCGCCGCTGCCAAGTGACCTCTACGCTAATTGTGGCTCTTTATAAGTCCAGAGCGCTGATGACTGTGCGACCTGGTGTTGAAACTCGGGATGGGTTCCGTGTGCTGGTGTGCGCCATGTTGTCATGTTACCGGCGCAGGCATCTGCAGTCGGCTGGCAATTCGGGCTTCAATATCGCTGTATCCGAGGTATCTGCGGGAAAAGCTGACCCGTGTTCATGGGTTGTTCCAGTCGTCGTCGCCACTGCCAAGTGACCTCGGCGCTAATTGCGGCTCTTTATAAGTCCAGAGCGCTGATGACCGCGCGACCTGGTGTTGAAAGCCTGGATGGGTTCCGTGTGCTGGTGTGCGGCATGTTGACACGTTACCGGCGCAGGCATCTGCAGTCGGCTAGAACTTCAGGCTTCAATATCGCTGTACCGAGGTATCTTCGCGAAAAGCAGACCCGTTTTCATGGGTTGTTCCAGTCGTCGTCGCCGCTGCCAAGTGACCTCGGCGCTAATTGTGGCTCTTTATAAGTCCAGAGCGCTGATGACCGCGCGACCTGGTGTTGAAACTCTTGATGGGTTCCGTGTGCTGGTGTGCGGCATGTTGACACGTTACCGGCGCAGGCATCTGCAGTCGGCTAGAAATTCAGGCTTCAATATCGCTGTTCCGAGGTATCTGCGGGAAAATCAGACCCGTTTTCAAGGGTTGTTCCAGTCGTCGTCGCCGCTGCCAAGTGACCTCGGCGCTAATTGTGGCTCTTTATAAGTCCAGAGCGCTGATGACCGCACGACCTGGTGTTGAAACTCTGGATGGGTTCCGTGTGCTGGTGTGCGGCATGTTGACACGTTACCGGCGCAGGCATCTGCAGTCGGCTGGCAATTCAGGCTTAAATATCGCTGTTCCGAGGTATCTGCGGGAAAATCAGACCCGTGTTCATGGTTGTTCCAGTCGTCGTCGCCGCTGCCAAATGACCTCGGCGCTAATTGTGTCTCTTTATAAGTCCAGAGCGCTGATGACCGTGCGACCTGGTGTTGAAACTCTGGATGGGTTCGGTGTGCTGGTGTGCGGCATGTTGACACGTTACCGGCGCAGGCATCTGCAGTCGGCTGGCAATCCAGGCTTCAATATCGCTGTATCCGAGGTATCAGCGGGAAAATCAGACCCGTGCTCATGGTTGTTCCAGTCGTCGACGCCGCTGCCAAGTGACCTCGGCGCTAATTGTGGCTCTTTATAAGTCCAGAGCGCGTATGACCGTGCGACCTGGTGTTGAAACTCTGGATGGATTCTGTGTGCTGGTGTGCGCCATGTTGACACGTTACCGGCGCAGGCATCTGCAGTCGGCTTGGAATTCAGGCTGCAATATCGCTGTATCCGAGGTATCTGCGGGAAAAGCAGACCCGTGTTCATGGGTTGTTCCATTCGTCGTCGCCGCTGCCAAGTGACCTCGGCGCTAATTGTGGCTTTATAAGTCCAGAGCGCTGATGACTGTGCGACCTAGTGTTGAAATTCTGGATGGGTTTTGTGTGCTGGTGTGCGGCCTGTTGACACGTTACCGGCGCAGGCATCTGCAGTCGGCTGGCAATTCAGGCTTCAATACCGCTGTATCCGAGGTATCTTCGGGAAAAGCAGACCCGTGTTCATGGGTTGTTCCAGTCGTCGTCACCGCTGCCAAGAGACCTCGGCGCTAATTGTGGCTCTTTATAAGTCCAGAGCGCTGATGACTGTGCGACCTGGTGTTGAAATTCTGGATGGGTTCCGTGTGCTGGTGTGCGGCCTGTTGACACGTTACCGGCGCAGGCATCTGCAGTCGGCTGGCAATTCAGGCTTCAATACCGCTGTATCCGAGGTATCTTCGCGAAAAGCAGACCCGTGTTCATGGTGGTTCCAGTCGTCGTCGCCGCTGCCAAATGACATCGGCGCTAATTGTGGCTCTTTATAAGTCCAGAGCGCTGATGACCGTGCGACCTGGTGTTGAAACTCTGGATGGGTTCGGTGTGCTGGTGTGCGGCATGTTGACACGTTACCGGCGCAGGCATCTGCAGTCGGCTGGCAATCCACGCTTCAATATCGCTGTATCCGAGGTATCTGCGGGAAAAGCAGACCCGTGTTCATGGGTTGTTCCAGTCGTCGTCGCCGCTGCCAAGCAACCTCGGCGCTAATTGTGGCTCTTTATAAGACCAGAGCGCTGAGGACTGTTCGACCTGGTGTTGAAATTCTGGATGTGTTCCGTGTGCTGGTGTGCGGCCTGCTGACACTTACCGGCGCAGGCATCTGCAGTCGGCTGGCAATTCAGGCTTCAATACCACTGTATCCGAGGTATCTTCGGGAAAAGCAGACCCGTGGTCATGGGTTGTTCCAGTTGTCGTAGCCGCTGCCAGGTGACCTCGGCGCTAATTGTGGCTCTTTATAAGTCCAGAGCGCTGATGACTGTGCGACCTGGTGTTGAAATTCTGGATGGGTTCCGTGTGCTGGTGTGCAGCCTGTTGACACGTTACCGGCGCAGGCATCTGCAGTCGGCTGGCAATTCAGGCTTCAATACCGCTGAATCCGAGGTATCTTCGCGAAAAGCAGACCCGTGTTCATGGGTTGTTCCAGTCGTCGTCGCCGCTGCCAAGTGACCTCGGCGCTAATTGTGGCTCTTTATAAGTCCAGAGCGCTGATGACCGAGCGAGCTTGTGTTGAAACTCTGGATGGGTTCCGTGTGCTGGTGTGCGGCATGTTGACACGTTACCGGCGCAGGCATCTGCAGTCGGCTGGCAATTCAGGCTTAAATATCGCTGTTCCGAGGTATCTGCGGGAAAATCAGACCCGTGTTCATGGTTGTTCCAGTCGTCGTCGCCGCTGCCAAATGACCTCGGCGCTAATTGTGTCTCTTTATAAGTCCAGAGCGCTGATGACCGTGCGACCTGGTGTTGAAACTCTGGATGGGTTCGGTGTGCTGGTGTGCGGCATGTTGACACGTTACCGGCGCAGGCATCTGCAGTCGGCTGGCAATCCAGGCTTCAATATCGCTGTATCCGAGGTATCAGCGGGAAAATCAGACCCGTGCTCATGGTTGTTCCAGTCGTCGACGCCGCTGCCAAGTGACCTCGGCGCTAATTGTGGCTCTTTATAAGTCCAGAGCGCTGATGACCGTGCGACCTGGTGTTGAAACTCTGGATGGATTCTGTGTGCTGGTGTGCGCCATGTTGACACGTTACCGGCGCAGGCATCTGCAGTCGGCTTGGAATTCAGGCTGCAATATCGCTGTATCCGAGGTATCTGCGGGAAAAGCAGACCCGTGTTCATGGGTTGTTCCATTCGTCGTCGCCGCTGCCAAGTGACCTCGGCGCTAATTGTGGCTTTATAAGTCCAGAGCGCTGATGACTGTGCGACCTAGTGTTGAAATTCTGGATGGGTTTTGTGTGCTGGTGTGCGGCCTGTTGACACGTTACCGGCGCAGGCATCTGCAGTCGGCTGGCAATTCAGGCTTCAATACCGCTGTATCCGAGGTATCTTCGGGAAAAGCAGACCCGTGTTCATGGGTTGTTCCAGTCGTCGTCACCGCTGCCAAGAGACCTCGGCGCTAATTGTGGCTCTTTATAAGTCCAGAGCGCTGATGACTGTGCGACCTGGTGTTGAAATTCTGGATGGGTTCCGTGTGCTGGTGTGCGGCCTGTTGACACGTTACCGGCGCAGGCATCTGCAGTCGGCTGGCAATTCAGGCTTCAATACCGCTGTATCCGAGGTATCTTCGCGAAAAGCAGACCCGTGTTCATGGTGGTTCCAGTCGTCGTCGCCGCTGCCAAATGACATCGGCGCTAATTGTGGCTCTTTATAAGTCCAGAGCGCTGATGACCGTGCGACCTGGTGTTGAAACTCTGGATGGGTTCGGTGTGCTGGTGTGCGGCATGTTGACACGTTACCGGCGCAGGCATCTGCAGTCGGCTGGCAATCCACGCTTCAATATCGCTGTATCCGAGGTATCTGCGGGAAAAGCAGACCCGTGTTCATGGGTTGTTCCAGTCGTCGTCGCCGCTGCCAAGCAACCTCGGCGCTAATTGTGGCTCTTTATAAGACCAGAGCGCTGAGGACTGTTCGACCTGGTGTTGAAATTCTGGATGTGTTCCGTGTGCTGGTGTGCGGCCTGCTGACACTTACCGGCGCAGGCATCTGCAGTCGGCTGGCAATTCAGGCTTCAATACCACTGTATCCGAGGTATCTTCGGGAAAAGCAGACCCGTGGTCATGGGTTGTTCCAGTCGTCGTAGCCGCTGCCAGGTGACCTCGGCGCTAATTGTGGCTCTTTATAAGTCCAGAGCGCTGATGACTGTGCGACCTGGTGTTGAAATTCTGGATGGGTTCCGTGTGCTGGTGTGCAGCCTGTTGACACGTTACCGGCGCAGGCATCTGCAGTCGGCTGGCAATTCAGGCTTCAATACCGCTGAATCCGAGGTATCTTCGCGAAAAGCAGACCCGTGTTCATGGGTTGTTCCAGTCGTCGTCGCCGCTGCCAAGTGACCTCGGCGCTAATTGTGGCTCTTTATAAGTCCAGAGCGCTGATGACCGAGCGAGCTTGTGTTGAAACTCTGGATGGGTTCCGTGTGCTGGTGTGCGGCATGTTGACACGTTACCGGCGCAGGCATCTGCAGTCGGCTGGCAATTCAGGCTTAAATATCGCTGTTCCGAGGTATCTGCGGGAAAATCAGACCCGTGTTCATGGTTGTTCCAGTCGTCGTCGCCGCTGCCAAATGACCTCGGCGCTAATTGTGTCTCTTTATAAGTCCAGAGCGCTGATGACCGTGCGACCTGTGTTGAAACTCTTGATGGGTTCGGTGTGCTGGTGTGCGGCATGTTGACACGTTACCGGCGCAGGCATCTGCAGTCGGCTGGCAATCCAGGCTTCAATATCGCTGTATCCGAGGTATCTGCGGGAAAAGCAGACCCGTGTTCATGGGTTGTTCCAGTCGTCGCCGCCGCTGCCAAGTGACCTCGGCGCTAATTGTGGCTCTTTATAAGTCCAGAGCGCCGATGAAAGTGCGACCTGGTGTTGAAAGTTTGGATGGGTTCCGTGTGCTGGAGTGCGCCATGTTGACACGTTGCCGGCGCAGGCATCTGCAGTCGGCTGGCAGTTCAGGCTTCAACACCGCTGTATCCGGGGTATATACTGGAATAGCCAGACCCGTGTTCATGGGTTGTTCCATTTGTCGTCGCCGCTGCCAAGTGATCTCGGCGCTAATTGTGGCTCTTTATAAGTCCAGAGCGCTGATGACTGTGCGACCTGGTGTTGAAACTCGGGATGGGCTCCGTGTGCTGGTGTGCGCCATGTTGTCATGTTACTGGCGCAGGCATCTGCAGTCGGCTGACAATTCGGGCTTCAATATCGCTGTATCCGAGGTATCTGCGAGAAAAGCTGACCCGTGTTCATGGGTTGTTCCAGTCGTCGTCGCCGCTGCCAAGTGACCTCGGCGCTAATTGCGGCTCTCTATAAGTTCAGAGCGCTGATGACCGCGCGACCTGGTGTTGAAATTCTGGATGGGTTCCGTGTGCTGGTGTGCGGCATGTTGACACGTTACCGGCGCAGGCATCTGCAGTCGGCTAGAAATTCAGGCTTCAATATCGCTGTACCGAGGTATCTTCGGGAAAAGCAGACCCTTGATCATGGCTTGTTCCAGTCGTTGTCGCCGCTGCCAAGTGACCTCGGCGCTAATTGTGGCTCTTTGTAAGTCCAGAGCGCTGATGACTGTGCGACCTGGTGTTGAAATTCTGGATGGGTTCCGTGTGCTGGTGTGTGGCATGTTGACACGTTACCGGCGCAGGCATCTGCAGTCGGCTGTCAATTCAGGCTTGAATACCGCTGTATCCGAGGTATCTGTGGGAAAACCAGACCCGTGTTCATGGTTGTTCCAGTCGTCGTCGCCGCTGCCACATGATCTCGGCGCTAATTGTGGCTCTTTATAAGTCCAGAGCGCTGATGACCGTGCGACCTGGTGTTGAAACTCTGGATGGGTTCGGTGTGCTGGTGTGCGGCATGTTGACACGTTACCGGCGCAGGCATCTGCAGTCGGCTGGCAATCCACGCTTCAATACCGCTGTATCCGAGGTATCTTCGCGAAAAGCAGACCCGTGTTCATGGGTTGTTCCAGTCGTAGTCGCCGCTGCCAAGTGACCTCGGCGGTAATTGTGGCTCTTTATAAGTCCAGTGCGTTGATGACCGAGCGAGCTTGTGTTGAAACTCTGGATGGGTTCCGTGTGCTGGTGTGTGGCATGTTGACACGTTACCGGCGCAGGCATCTGCAGTCGGCTGGCAATTCAGGCTTAAATATCGCTGTATCCGAGGTATCTGTGGGAAAAGCAGACCCGTGTTCATGGGTTGTTCCAGTCGTCGTCGCCGCTGCCAAGTGACCTCGGCGCTAATTGTGGCTCTTTATAAGTCCAGAGCGCTGATGACCGTGCGACCTGGTGTTGAAAGTTTGGATGGGTTCCGTGTGCTGGAGTGCGCCATGTTGACACGTTGCCGGCGCAGGCATCTGCAGTCGGCTGGCAATTCACGCTTCAATACCGCTGTATCCGGGGTATATACTGGAATAGCCAGACCCGTGTTCATGGGTTGTTCCATTTGTCGTCGCCGCTGCCAAGTGACCTCGGCGCTAATTGTGGCTCTTTATAAGTCCAGAGCGCTGATGACTGTGCGACCTGGTGTTGAAACTCGGGATGGGTTCTGTGTGCTGGTGTGCGCCATGTTGTCATGTTACCGACGCAGGCATCTGCAGTCGGCTGACAATTCGGGCTTCAATATCGCTGTATCCGAGGTATCTGCGAGAAAAGCTGACCCGTGTTCATGGGTTGTTCCAGTCGTCGTCGCCGCTGCCAAGTGACCTCGGCGTTAATTGCGGCTCTTTATAGGTTCAGAGCGCTGATGATCGCGCGACCTGGTGTTGAAATTCTGGATGGGTTCCGTGTGCTGGTGTGCGGCATGTTGACACGTTACCGGCGCAGGCCTCTGCAGTCGGCTAGAAATTCAGGCTTCAATATCGCTGTACCGAGGTATCTTCGGGAAAAGCAGACCCTTGATCATGGGTTGTTCCAGTCGTCGTCGCCGCTGCCACATGATCTCGGCGCTAATTGTGGCTCTTTATAAGTCCAGAGCGCTGATGACCGTGCGACCTGGTGTTGAAACTCTGGATGGGTTCCGTGTGCTGGTGTGTGGCATGTTGACACGTTACCGGCGCAGGCATCTGCAGCCGGCTGTCAATTCAGGCTTCAATACCACTGTATCCGAGGTATCTGCGGGAAAAGCAGACCCGTGTTCATGGGTTGTTCCAGTCGTCGTCGCCGCTGCCAAGTGACCTCGGCGCTAATTGTGGCTTTTTATAAGTCCAGAGCGCTGATGACTGTGCGACCTGGTGTTGAAATTCTGGATGGGTTCCGTGTGCTGGTGTGTGGCATGTTGACACGTTACCGGCGCAGGCATCTGCAGTCGGCTGTCAATTCAGGCTTCAATACCGCTGTATCCGAGGTATCTGTGGGAAAACCAGACCCGTGTTCATGGTTGTTCTAGTCGTCGTCGCCGCTGCCACATGATCTCGGCGCTAATTGTGGCTCTTTATAAGTCCAGACCGCTGATGACCGTGCGACCTGTTGTTGAAACTCTGGATGGGTTCCGTGTGCTGGTGTGTGGCATGTTGACACGTTACCGGCGCAGGCATCTGCAGTCGGCTGTCAATTCAGGCTTCAATACCGCTGTATCCGAGGTATCTGTGGGAAAACCAGACCCGTGTTCATGGTTGTTCCAGTCGTCGTCGCCGCTGCCACATGATCTCGGCGCTAATTGTGGCTCTTTATAAGTCCAGAGCGCTGATGACCGTGCGACCTGGTGTTGAAACTCTGGATGGGTTCGGTGTGCTGGTGTGCGGCATGTTGACACGTTACCGGCGCAGGCATCTGCAGTCGGCTGGCAATCCACGCTTCAATACCGCTGTATCCGAGGTATCTTCGCGAAAAGCAGACCCGTGTACATGGGTTGTTCCAGTCGTAGTCGCCGCTGCCAAGTGACCTCGGCGCTAATTGTGGCTCTTTATAAGTCCAGTGCGCTGATGACCGAGCGAGCTTGTGTTGAAACTCTGGATGGGTTCCGTGTGCTGGTGTGCGGCATGTTGACACGTTACCGGCGCAGGCAACTGCAGTCGGCTGGCAATTCAGGCTTAAATATCGCTGTATCCGAGGTATCTGCGGGAAAATCAGACCCGTGTTCATGGTTGTTCCAGTCGTCGTCGCCGCTGCCAAATGACCTCGGCGCTAATTGTGTCTCTTTATAAGTCCAGAGCGCTGATGACCGTGCGACCTGGTGTTGAAACTCTGGATGGGTTCGGTGTGCTGGTGTGCGGCATGTTGACACGTTACCGGCGCAGGCATCTGCAGTCGGCTGGCAATCCAGGCTTCAATATCGCTGTATCCGAGGTATCTGCGGGAAAAGCAGACCCGTGTTCATGGGTTGTTCCAGTCGTCGTCGCCGCTGCCAAGTGACCTCGGCGCTAATTGTGGCTCTTTATAAGTCCAGAGCGCTGATGACCGTGCGACCTGGTGTTGAAAGTTTGGATGGGTTCCGTGTGCTGGAGTGCGCCATGTTGACACGCTGCCGGCGCAGGCATCTGCAGTCGGCTGGCAATTCACGCTTCAATACCGCTGTATCCGGGGTATATACTGGAATAGCCAGACCCGTGTTCATGGGTTGTTCCATTTGTCGTCGCCGCTGCCAAGTGACCTCTACGCTAATTGTGGCTCTTTATAAGTCCAGAGCGCTGATGACTGTGCGACCTGGTGTTGAAACTCGGGATGGGTTCCGTGTGCTGGTGTGCGCCATGTTGTCATGTTACCGGCGCAGGCATCTGCAGTCGGCTGGCAATTCGGGCTTCAATATCGCTGTATCCGAGGTATCTGCGGGAAAAGCTGACCCGTGTTCATGGGTTGTTCCAGTCGTCGTCGCCACTGCCAAGTGACCTCGGCGCTAATTGCGGCTCTTTATAAGTCCAGAGCGCTGATGACCGCGCGACCTGGTGTTGAAAGCCTGGATGGGTTCCGTGTGCTGGTGTGCGGCATGTTGACACGTTACCGGCGCAGGCATCTGCAGTCGGCTAGAACTTCAGGCTTCAATATCGCTGTACCGAGGTATCTTCGCGAAAAGCAGACCCGTTTTCATGGGTTGTTCCAGTCGTCGTCGCCGCTGCCAAGTGACCTCGGCGCTAATTGTGGCTCTTTATAAGTCCAGAGCGCTGATGACCGCGCGACCTGGTGTTGAAACTCTGGATGGGTTCCGTGTGCTGGTGTGCGGCATGTTGACACGTTACCGGCGCAGGCATCTGCAGTCGGCTGGCAATTCAGGCTTAAATATCGCTGTTCCGAGGTATCTGCGGGAAAATCAGACCCGTGTTCATGGTTGTTCCAGTCGTCGTCGCCGCTGCCAAATGACCTCGGCGCTAATTGTGTCTCTTTATAAGTCCAGAGCGCTGATGACCGTGCGACCTGGTGTTGAAACTCTGGATGGGTTCGGTGTGCTGGTGTGCGGCATGTTGACACGTTACCGGCGCAGGCATCTGCAGTCGGCTGGCAATCCAGGCTTCAATATCGCTGTATCCGAGGTATCAGCGGGAAAATCAGACCCGTGCTCATGGTTGTTCCAGTCGTCGACGCCGCTGCCAAGTGACCTCGGCGCTAATTGTGGCTCTTTATAAGTCCAGAGCGCTGATGACCGTGCGACCTGGTGTTGAAACTCTGGATGGATTCTGTGTGCTGGTGTGCGCCATGTTGACACGTTACCGGCGCAGGCATCTGCAGTCGGCTTGGAATTCAGGCTGCAATATCGCTGTATCCGAGGTATCTGCGGGAAAAGCAGACCCGTGTTCATGGGTTGTTCCATTCGTCGTCGCCGCTGCCAAGTGACCTCGGCGCTAATTGTGGCTTTATAAGTCCAGAGCGCTGATGACTGTGCGACCTAGTGTTGAAATTCTGGATGGGTTTTGTGTGCTGGTGTGCGGCCTGTTGACACGTTACCGGCGCAGGCATCTGCAGTCGGCTGGCAATTCAGGCTTCAATACCGCTGTATCCGAGGTATCTTCGGGAAAAGCAGACCCGTGTTCATGGGTTGTTCCAGTCGTCGTCACCGCTGCCAAGAGACCTCGGCGCTAATTGTGGCTCTTTATAAGTCCAGAGCGCTGATGACTGTGCGACCTGGTGTTGAAATTCTGGATGGGTTCCGTGTGCTGGTGTGCGGCCTGTTGACACGTTACCGGCGCAGGCATCTGCAGTCGGCTGGCAATTCAGGCTTCAATACCGCTGTATCCGAGGTATCTTCGCGAAAAGCAGACCCGTGTTCATGGTGGTTCCAGTCGTCGTCGCCGCTGCCAAATGACATCGGCGCTAATTGTGGCTCTTTATAAGTCCAGAGCGCTGATGACCGTGCGACCTGGTGTTCAAACTCTGGATGGGTTCCGTGTGCTGGTGTGTGGCATGTTGACACGTTACCGGCGCAGGCATCTGCAGTCGGCTGTCAATTCAGGCTTCAATACCGCTGTATCCGAGGTATCTGTGGGAAAACCAGACCCGTGTTCATGGTTGTTCCAGTCGTCGTCGCCGCTGCCACATGATCTCGGCGCTAATTGTGGCTCTTTATAAGTCCAGAGCGCTGATGACCGTGCGACCTGGTGTTGAAACTCTGGATGGGTTCGGTGTGCTGGTGTGCGGCATGTTGACACGTTACCGGCGCAGGCATCTGCAGTCGGCTGGCAATCCACGCTTCAATACCGCTGTATCCGAGGTATCTTCGCGAAAAGCAGACCCGTGTTCATGGGTTGTTCCAGTCGTAGTCGCCGCTGCCAAGTGACCTCGGCGCTAATTGTGGCTCTTTATAAGTCCAGTGCGCTGATGACCGAGCGAGCTTGTGTTGAAACTCTGGATGGGTTCCGTGTGCTGGTGTGTGGCATGTTGACACGTTACCGGCGCAGGCATCTGCAGTCGGCTGGCAATTCAGGCTTAAATATCGCTGTATCCGAGGTATCTGCGGGAAAATCAGACCCGTGTTCATGGTTGTTCCAGTCGTCGTCGCCGCTGCCAAATGACCTCGGCGCTAATTGTGTCTCTTTATAAGTCCAGAGCGCTGATGACCGTGCGACCTGGTGTTGAAACTCTGGATGGGTTCGGTGTGCTGGTGTGCGGCATATTGACACGTTACCGGCGCAGGCAACTGCAGTCGGCTGGCAATTCAGGCTTAAATATCGCTGCATCCGAGGTATCTGCGGGAAAATCAGACCCGTGTTCATGGTTGTTCCAGTCGTCGTCGCCGCTGCCAAATGACCTCGGCGCTAATTGTGTCTCTTTATATGTCCAGAGCGCTGATGACCGTGCGACCTGGTGTTGAAACTCTGGATGGGTTCGGTGTGCTGGTGTGCGGCATGTTGACACGTTACCGGCGCAGGCATCTGCAGTCGGCTGGCAATCCAGGCTTCAATATCGCTGTATCCGAGGTATCTGCGGGAAAAGCAGACCCGTGTTCATGGGTTGTTCCAGTCGTCGTCGCCGCTGCCAAGTGACCTCGGCGCTAATTGTGGCTCTTTATAAGTCCAGTGCGCTGATGACCGAGCGAGCTTTTGTTGAAACTCTGGATGGGTTCCGTGTGCTGGTGTGCGGCATGTTGACACGTTACCGGCGCAGGCATCTGCAGTCGGCTTGGAATTCAGGCTTAAATATCGCTGTATCCGAGGTATCTGCGGGAAGATCAGACCCGTGCTCATGGGTTGTTCCAGTCGTCGTCGCCGCTGCCAAGTGACCTCGGCGCTAATTGTGGCTCTTTATAAGTCCAGAGCGCTGAGGACTGTTCGACCTGGTGTTGAAATTCTGGATGGGTTCCGTGTGCTGGCGTGCGGCCTGCTGACACGCTACCGGCGTAGGCATCTGCAGTCGGCTGGCAATTCAGGCTTCAATACCGCTGTATCCGAGGTATCTTCGGGAAAAGCAGACCCGTGTTCATGGGTTGTTCCAGTCGTCGTCGCCGCTGCCAAGTGACCTCGGCGCTAATTGTGGCTCTTTATAAGTCCAGAGCGCTGATGACTGTACGACCCGGTGTTGAAATTCTGGATGGGTTCCGTGTGCTGGTGTGCGGCCTGTTGACACGTTACCGGCGCAGGCATCTGCAGTCGGCTGGCAATTCAGGCTTCAATACCGCTGTATCCGAGGTATCTTCGCGAAAAGCAGACCCGTGTTCATGGTTGTTCCAGTCGTCGTCGCCGCTGCCAAATGACATCGGCGCTAATTGTGGCTCTTTATATGTCCAGAGCGCTGATGACCGTGCGACCTGGTGTTGAAACTCTGGATGGGTTCGGTGTGCTGGTGTGCGGCATGTTGACACGTTACCGGCGCAGGCATCTGCAGTCGGCTGGCAATCCACGCTTCAATATCGCTGTATCCGAGGTATCTGCGGGAAAAGCAGACCCGTGTTCATGGGTTGTTCCAGTCGTCGTCGCCGCTGCCAAGCAACCTCTGCGCTAATTGTGGATCTTTATAAGTCCAGAGCGCTGAGGACTGTTCGACCTGGTGTTGAAATTCTGGATGTGTTCCGTGTGCTGGTGTGCGGCCTGCTGACACTTACCGGCGCAGGCATCTGCAGTCGGCTGGCAATTCAGGCTTCAATACCACTGTATCCGAGGTATCTTCGGGAAAAGCAGACCCGTATTCATGGGTTGTTCCAGTCGTCGTAGCCGCTGCCAAGTGACCTCGGCGCTAATTGTGGCTCTTTATAAGTCCAGAGCGCTGGTGACTGTGCGACCTGGTGTTGAAACTCTGGATGGGTTCCGTGTGCTGGTGTGCGGCATGTTGACACGTTACCGGCGCAGGCATCTGCAGTCGGCTGGCAATTCAGGCTTAAATATCGCTGTTCCGAGGTATCTGCGGGAAAATCAGACCCGTGTTCATGGTTGCTCCAGTCGTCGTCCCCGCTGCCAAATGACCTCGGCGCTAATTGTGTCTCTTTATAAGTCCAGAGCGCTGATGACCGTGCGACCTGGTGTTGAAACTCTTGATGGGTTCGGTGTGCAGGTGTGCGGCATGTTGACACGTTACCGGCGCAGGCATCTGCAGTCGGCTGGCAATCCAGGCTTCAATATCGCTGTATCCGAGGTATCTGCGAGAAAAGCAGACCCGTGTTCATGGGTTGTTCCAGTCGTCGTCTCCGCTGCCAAGTGACCTCGGCGCTAATTGCGGCTCTTTATAGGTTCAGAGCGCTGATGACCGCGCGACCTGGTGTTGAAATTCTGGATGGGTTCCGTGTGCTGGTGTGCGGCATGTTGACACGTTACCGGCGCAGGCATCTGCAGTCGGCTGGCAATCCAGGCTTCAATATCGCTGTATCCGAGGTATCTGCGAGAAAAGCTGACCCGTGTTCATGGGTTGTTCCAGTCGTCGTCGCCGCTGCCAAGTGACCTCGGCGCTAATTGCGGCTCTTTATAGGTTCAGAGCGCTGATGACCGCGCGACCTGGTGTTGAAATTCTGGATGGGTTCCGTGTGCTGGTGTGCGGCATGTTGACACGTTACCGGCGCAGGCATCTGCAGTCGGCTAGAAATTCAGGCTTCAATATCGCTATACCGAGGTATCTTCGGGAAAAGCAGACCCTTGATCATGGGTTGTTCCAGTCGTTGTCGCCGCTGCCAAGTGACCTCGGCGCTAATTGTGGCTTTTTATAAGTCCAGAGCGCTGATGACTGTGCGACCTGGTGTTGAAATTCTGGATGGGTTCCGTGTGCTGGTGTGTGGCATGTTGACACGTTACCGGCGCAGGCATCTGCAGTCGGCTGTCAATTCAGGCTTCAATACCGCTGTATCCGAGGTATCTGTGGGAAAACCAGACCCGTGTTCATGGTTGTTCCAGTCGTCGTCGCCGCTGCCACATGATCTCGGCGCTAATTGTGGCTCTTTATAAGTCCAGAGCGCTGATGACCGTGCGACCTGGTGTTGAAACTCTGGATGGGTTCCGTGTGCTGGTGTGTGGCATGTTGACACGTTACCGGCGCAGGCATCTGCAGTCGGCTGTCAATTCAGGCTTCAATACCGCTGTATCCGAGGTATCTGCGGGAAAAGCAGACCCGTGTTCATGGGTTGTTCCAGTCGTCGTCGCCGCTGCCAAGTGACCTCGGCGCTAATTGTGGCTTTTTATAAGTCCAGAGCGCTGATGACTGTGCGACCTGGTGTTGAAATTCTGGATGGGTTCCGTGTGCTGGTGTGTGGCATGTTGACACGTTACCGGCGCAGGCATCTGCAGTCGGCTGTCAATTCAGGCTTCAATACCGCTGTATCCGAGGTATCTGTGGGAAAACCAGACCCGTGTTCATGGTTGTTCCATTCGTCGTCGCCGCTGCCACATGATCTCGGCGCTAATTGTGGCTCTTTATAAGTCCAGAGCGCTGATGACCGTGCGACCTGGTGTTGAAACTCTGGATGGGTTCCGTGTGCTGGTGTGTGGCATGTTGACACGTTACCGGCGCAGGCATCTGCAGTCGGCTGTCAATTCAGGCTTCAATACCGCTGTATCCGAGGTATCTGTGGGAAAACCAGACCCGTGTTCATGGTTGTTCCAGTCGTCGTCGCCGCTGCCACATGATCCCGGCGCTAATTGTGGCTCTTTATAAGTCCAGAGCGCTGATGACCGTGCGACCTGGTGTTGAAACTCTGGATGCGTTCGGTGTGCTGGTGTGCGGCATGTTGACACGTTACCGGCGCAGGCATCTGCAGTCGGCTGGCAATCCACGCTTCAATACCGCTGTATCCGAGGTATCTTCGCGAAAAGCAGACCCGTGTTCATGGGTTGTTCCAGTCGTAGTCGCCGCTGCCAAGTGACCTCGGCGCTAATTGTGGCTCTTTATAAGTCCAGTGCGCTGATGACCGAGCGAGCTTGTGTTGAAACTCTGGATGGGTTCCGTGTGCTGGTGTGTGGCATGTTGACACGTTACCGGCGCAGGCATCTGCAGTCGGCTGGCAATTCAGGCTTAAATATCGCTGTATCCGAGGTATCTGCGGGAAAATCAGACCCGTGTTCATGGTTGTTCCAGTCGTCGTCGCCGCTGCCAAATGACCTCGGCGCTAATTGTGTCTCTTTATAAGTCCAGAGCGCTGATGACCGTGCGACCTGGTGTTGAAACTCTGGATGGGTTCGGTGTGCTGGTGTGCGGCATGTTGACACGTTACCGGCGCAGGCATCTGCAGTCGGCTGGCAATCCAGGCTTCAATATCGCTGTATCCGAGGTATCTGTGGGAAAAGCAGACCCGTGTTCATGGGTTGTTCCAGTCGTCGTCGCCGCTGCCAAGTGACCTCGGCGCTAATTGTGGCTCTTTATAAGTCCAGAGCGCTGATGACCGTGCGACCTGGTGTTGAAAGTTTGGATGGGTTCCGTGTGCTGGAGTGCGCCATGTTGACACGTTGCCGGCGCAGGCATCTGCAGTCGGCTGGCAATTCACGCTTCAATACCGCTGTATCCGGGGTATATACTGGAATAGCCAGACCCGTGTTCATGGGTTGTTCCATTTGTCGTCGCCGCTGCCAAGTGACCTCGGCGCTAATTGTGGCTCTTTATAAGTCCAGAGCGCTGATGACTGTGCGACCTGGTGTTGAAACTCGGGATGGGTTCTGTGTGCTGGTGTGCGCCATGTTGTCATGTTACCGACGCAGGCATCTGCAGTCGGCTGACAATTCGGGCTTCAATATCGCTGTATCCGAGGTATCTGCGAGAAAAGCTGACCCGTGTTCATGGGTTGTTCCAGTCGTCGTCGCCGCTGCCAAGTGACCTCGGCGTTAATTGCGGCTCTTTATAGGTTCAGAGCGCTGATGATCGCGCGACCTGGTGTTGAAATTCTGGATGGGTTCCGTGTGCTGGTGTGCGGCATGTTGACACGTTACCGGCGCAGGCATCTGCAGTCGGCTAGAAATTCAGGCTTCAATATCGCTGTACCGAGGTATCTTCGGGAAAAGCAGACCCTTGATCATGGGTTGTTCCAGTCGTCGTCGCCGCTGCCACATGATCTCGGCGCTAATTGTGGCTCTTTATAAGTCCAGAGCGCTGATGACCGTGCGACCTGGTGTTGAAACTCTGGATGGGTTCCGTGTGCTGGTGTGTGGCATGTTGACACGTTACCGGCGCAGGCATCTGCAGTCGGCTGTCAATTCAGGCTTCAATACCACTGTATCCGAGGTATCTGCGGGAAAAGCAGACCCGTGTTCATGGGTTGTTCCAGTCGTCGTCGCCGCTGCCAAGTGACCTCGGCGCTAATTGTGGCTTTTTATAAGTCCAGAGCGCTGATGACTGTGCGACCTGGTGTTGAAATTCTGGATGGGTTCCGTGTGCTGGTGTGTGGCATGTTGACACGTTACCGGCGCAGGCATCTGCAGTCGGCTGTCAATTCAGGCTTCAATACCGCTGTATCCGAGGTATCTGTGGGAAAACCAGACCCGTGTTCATGGTTGTTCCAGTCGTCGTCGCCGCTGCCACATGATCTCGGCGCTAATTGTGGCTCTTTATAAGTCCAGAGCGCTGATGACCGTGCGACCTGTTGTTGAAACTCTGGATGGGTTCCGTGTGCTGGTGTGTGGCATGTTGACACGTTACCGGCGCAGGCATCTGCAGTCGGCTGTCAATTCAGGCTTCAATACCGCTGTATCCGAGGTATCTGTGGGAAAACCAGACCCGTGTTCATGGTTGTTCCAGTCGTCGTCGCCGCTGCCACATGATCTCGGCGCTAATTGTGGCTCTTTATAAGTCCAGAGCGCTGATGACCGTGCGACCTGGTGTTGAAACTCTGGATGGGTTCGGTGTGCTGGTGTGCGGCATGTTGACACGTTACCGGCGCAGGCATCTGCAGTCGGCTGGCAATCCACGCTTCAATACCGCTGTATCCGAGGTATCTTCGCGAAAAGCAGACCCGTGTACTTGGGTTGTTCCAGTCGTAGTCGCCGCTGCCAAGTGACCTCGGCGCTAATTGTGGCTCTTTATAAGTCCAGTGCGCTGATGACCGAGCGAGCTTGTGTTGAAACTCTGGATGGGTTCCGTGTGCTGGTGTGCGGCATGTTGACACGTTACCGGCGCAGGCAACTGCAGTCGGCTGGCAATTCAGGCTTAAATATCGCTGTATCCGAGGTATCTGCGGGAAAATCAGACCCGTGTTCATGGTTGTTCCAGTCGTCGTCGCCGCTGCCAAATGACCTCGGCGCTAATTGTGTCTCTTTATAAGTCCAGAGCGCTGATGACCGTGCGACCTGGTGTTGAAACTCTGGATGGGTTCGGTGTGCTGGTGTGCGGCATGTTGACACGTTACCGGCGCAGGCATCTGCAGTCGGCTGGCAATCCAGGCTTCAATATCGCTGTATCCGAGGTATCTGCGGGAAAAGCAGACCCGTGTTCATGGGTTGTTCCAGTCGTCGTCGCCGCTGCCAAGTGACCTCGGCGCTAATTGTGGCTCTTTATAAGTCCAGAGCGCTGATGACCGTGCGACCTGGTGTTGAAAGTTTGGATGGGTTCCGTGTGCTGGAGTGCGCCATGTTGACACGTTGCCGGCGCAGGCATCTGCAGTCGGCTGGCAATTCACGCTTCAATACCGCTGTATCCGGGGTATATACTGGAATAGCCAGACCCGTGTTCATGGGTTGTTCCATTTGTCGTCGCCGCTGCCAAGTGACCTCTACGCTAATTGTGGCTCTTTATAAGTCCAGAGCGCTGATGACTGTGCGACCTGGTGTTGAAACTCGGGATGGGTTCCGTGTGCTGGTGTGCGCCATGTTGTCATGTTACCGGCGCAGGCATCTGCAGTCGGCTGGCAATTCGGGCTTCAATATCGCTGTATCCGAGGTATCTGCGGGAAAAGCTGACCCGTGTTCATGGGTTGTTCCAGTCGTCGTCGCCACTGCCAAGTGACCTCGGCGCTAATTGCGGCTCTTTATAAGTCCAGAGCGCTGATGACCGCGCGACCTGGTGTTGAAAGCCTGGATGGGTTCCGTGTGCTGGTGTGCGGCATGTTGACACGTTACCGGCGCAGGCATCTGCAGTCGGCTAGAACTTCAGGCTTCAATATCGCTGTACCGAGGTATCTTCGCGAAAAGCAGACCCGTTTTCATGGGTTGTTCCAGTCGTCGTCGCCGCTGCCAAGTGACCTCGGCGCTAATTGTGGCTCTTTATAAGTCCAGAGCGCTGATGACCGCGCGACCTGGTGTTGAAACTCTGGATGGGTTCCGTGTGCTGGTGTGCGGCATGTTGACACGTTACCGGCGCAGGCATCTGCAGTCGGCTAGAAATTCAGGCTTCAATATCGCTGTTCCGAGGTATCTGCGGGAAAATAAGACCCGTTTTCAAGGGTTGTTCCAGTCGTCGTCGCCGCTGCCAAGTGACCTCGGCGCTAATTGCGGCTCTTTATAAGTCCAGAGCGCTGATGACCGCGCGACCTGGTGTTGAAACTCTGGATGGGTTCCGTGTGCTGGTGTGCGGCATGTTGACACGTTACCGGCGCAGGCATCTGCAGTCGGCTGGCAATTCAGGCTTAAATATCGCTGTTCCGAGGTATCTGCGGGAAAATCAGACCCGTGTTCATGGTTGTTCCAGTCGTCGTCGCCGCTGCCAAATGACCTCGGCGCTAATTGTGTCTCTTTATAAGTCCAGAGCGCTGATGACCGTGCGACCTGGTGTTGAAACTCTGGATGGGTTCGGTGTGCTGGTGAGCGGCATGTTGACACGTTACCGGCGCAGGCATCTGCAGTCGGCTGGCAATCCAGGCTTCAATATCGCTGTATCCGAGGTATCAGCGGGAAAATCAGACCCGTGCTCATGGTTGTTCCAGTCGTCGACGCCGCTGCCAAGTGACCTCGGCGCTAATTGTGGCTCTTTTAAGTCCAGAGCGCTGATGACCGTGCGACCTGGTGTTGAAACTCTGGATGGATTCTGTGTGCTGGTGTGCGCCATGTTGACACGTTACCGGCGCAGGCATCTGCAGTCGGCTTGGAATTCAGGCTGCAATATCGCTGTATCCGAGGTATCTGCGGGAAAAGCAGACCCGTGTTCATGGGTTGTTCCATTCGTCGTCACCGCTGCCAAGAGACCTCGGCGCTAATTGTGGCTCTTTATAAGTCCAGAGCGCTGATGACTGTGCGACCTGGTGTTGAAATTCTGGATGGGTTCCGTGTGCTGGTGTGCGGCCTGTTGACACGTTACCGGCGCAGGCATCTGCAGTCGGCTGGCAATTCAGGCTTCAATACCGCTGTATCCGAGGTATCTTCGCGAAAAGCAGACCCGTGTTCATGGTGGTTCCAGTCGTCGTCGCCGCTGCCAAATGACATCGGCGCTAATTGTGGCTCTTTATAAGTCCAGAGCGCTGATGACCGTGCGACCTGGTGTTGAAACTCTGGATGGGTTCGGTGTGCTGGTGTGCGGCATGTTGACACGTTACCGGCGCAGGCATCTGCAGTCGGCTGGCAATCCACGCTTCAATATCGCTGTATCCGAGGTATCTGCGGGAAAAGCAGACCCGTGTTCATGGGTTGTTCCAGTCGTCGTCGCCGCTGCCAAGCAACCTCGGCGCTAATTGTGGCTCTTTATAAGACCAGAGCGCTGAGGACTGTTCGACCTGGTGTTGAAATTCTGGATGTGTTCCGTGTGCTGGTGTGCGGCCTGCTGACACTTACCGGCGCAGGCATCTGCAGTCGGCTGGCAATTCAGGCTTCAATACCACTGTATCCGAGGTATCTTCGGGAAAAGCAGACCCGTGGTCATGGGTTGTTCCAGTCGTCGTAGCCGCTGCCAGGTGACCTCGGCGCTAATTGTGGCTCTTTATAAGTCCAGAGCGCTGATGACTGTGCGACCTGGTGTTGAAATTCTGGATGGGTTCCGTGTGCTGGTGTGCAGCCTGTTGACACGTTACCGGCGCAGGCATCTGCAGTCGGCTGGCAATTCAGGCTTCAATACCGCTGAATCCGAGGTATCTTCGCGAAAAGCAGACCCGTGTTCATCGGTTGTTCCAGTCGTCGTCGCCGCTGCCAAGTGACCTCGGCGCTAATTGTGGCTCTTTATAAGTCCAGAGCGCTGATGACCGAGCGAGCTTGTGTTGAAACTCGGGATGGGTTCTGTGTGCTGGTGTGCGCCATGTTGTCATGTTACCGACGCAGGCATCTGCAGTCGGCTGACAATTCGGGCTTCAATATCGCTGTATCCGAGGTATCTGCGAGAAAAGCTGACCCGTGTTCATGGGTTGTTCCAGTCGTCGTCGCCGCTGCCAAGTGACCTCGGCGTTAATTGCGGCTCTTTATAGGTTCAGAGCGCTGATGATCGCGCGACCTGGTGTTGAAATTCTGGATGGGTTCCGTGTGCTGGTGTGCGGCATGTTGACACGTTACCGGCGCAGGCATCTGCAGTCGGCTAGAAATTCAGGCTTCAATATCGCTGTACCGAGGTATCTTCGGGAAAAGCAGACCCTTGATCATGGGTTGTTCCAGTCGTCGTCGCCGCTGCCACATGATCTCGGCGCTAATTGTGGCTCTTTATAAGTCCAGAGCGCTGATGACCGTGCGACCTGGTGTTGAAACTCTGGATGGGTTCCGTGTGCTGGTGTGTGGCATGTTGACACGTTACCGGCGCAGGCATCTGCAGTCGGCTGTCAATTCAGGCTTCAATACCACTGTATCCGAGGTATCTGCGGGAAAAGCAGACCCGTGTTCATGGGTTGTTCCAGTCGTCGTCGCCGCTGCCAAGTGACCTCGGCGCTAATTGTGGCTTTTTATAAGTCCAGAGCGCTGATGACTGTGCGACCTGGTGTTGAAATTCTGGATGGGTTCCGTGTGCTGGTGTGTGGCATGTTGACACGTTACCGGCGCAGGCATCTGCAGTCGGCTGTCAATTCAGGCTTCAATACCGCTGTATCCGAGGTATCTGTGGGAAAACCAGACCCGTGTTCATGGTTGTTCCAGTCGTCGTCGCCGCTGCCACATGATCTCGGCGCTAATTGTGGCTCTTTATAAGTCCAGAGCGCTGATGACCGTGCGACCTGTTGTTGAAACTCTGGATGGGTTCCGTGTGCTGGTGTGTGGCATGTTGACACGTTACCGGCGCAGGCATCTGCAGTCGGCTGTCAATTCAGGCTTCAATACCGCTGTATCCGAGGTATCTGTGGGAAAACCAGACCCGTGTTCATGGTTGTTCCAGTCGTCGTCGCCGCTGCCACATGATCTCGGCGCTAATTGTGGCTCTTTATAAGTCCAGAGCGCTGATGACCGTGCGACCTGGTGTTGAAACTCTGGATGGGTTCGGTGTGCTGGTGTGCGGCATGTTGACACGTTACCGGCGCAGGCATCTGCAGTCGGCTGGCAATCCACGCTTCAATACCGCTGTATCCGAGGTATCTTCGCGAAAAGCAGACCCGTGTACTTGGGTTGTTCCAGTCGTAGTCGCCGCTGCCAAGTGACCTCGGCGCTAATTGTGGCTCTTTATAAGTCCAGTGCGCTGATGACCGAGCGAGCTTGTGTTGAAACTCTGGATGGGTTCCGTGTGCTGGTGTGCGGCATGTTGACACGTTACCGGCGCAGGCAACTGCAGTCGGCTGGCAATTCAGGCTTAAATATCGCTGTATCCGAGGTATCTGCGGGAAAATCAGACCCGTGTTCATGGTTGTTCCAGTCGTCGTCGCCGCTGCCAAATGACCTCGGCGCTAATTGTGTCTCTTTATAAGTCCAGAGCGCTGATGACCGTGCGACCTGGTGTTGAAACTCTGGATGGGTTCGGTGTGCTGGTGTGCGGCATGTTGACACGTTACCGGCGCAGGCATCTGCAGTCGGCTGGCAATCCAGGCTTCAATATCGCTGTATCCGAGGTATCTGCGGGAAAAGCAGACCCGTGTTCATGGGTTGTTCCAGTCGTCGTCGCCGCTGCCAAGTGACCTCGGCGCTAATTGTGGCTCTTTATAAGTCCAGAGCGCTGATGACCGTGCGACCTGGTGTTGAAAGTTTGGATGGGTTCCGTGTGCTGGAGTGCGCCATGTTGACACGTTGCCGGCGCAGGCATCTGCAGTCGGCTGGCAATTCACGCTTCAATACCGCTGTATCCGGGGTATATACTGGAATAGCCAGACCCGTGTTCATGGGTTGTTCCATTTGTCGTCGCCGCTGCCAAGTGACCTCTACGCTAATTGTGGCTCTTTATAAGTCCAGAGCGCTGATGACTGTGCGACCTGGTGTTGAAAGCCTGGATGGGTTCCGTGTGCTGGTGTGCGGCATGTTGACACGTTACCGGCGCAGGCATCTGCAGTCGGCTAGAACTTCAGGCTTCAATATCGCTGTACCGAGGTATCTTCGCGAAAAGCAGACCCGTTTTCATGGGTTGTTCCAGTCGTCGTCGCCGCTGCCAAGTGACCTCGGCGCTAATTGTGGCTCTTTATAAGTCCAGAGCGCTGATGACCGCGCGACCTGGTGTTGAAACTCTGGATGGGTTCCGTGTGCTGGTGTGCGGCATGTTGACACGTTACCGGCGCAGGCATCTGCAGTCGGCTAGAAATTCAGGCTTCAATATCGCTGTTCCGAGGTATCTGCGGGAAAATCAGACCCGTTTTCAAGGGTTGTTCCAGTCGTCGTCGCCGCTGCCAAGTGACCTCGGCGCTAATTGCGGCTCTTTATAAGTCCAGAGCGCTGATGACCGCGCGACCTGGTGTTGAAACTCTGGATGGGTTCCGTGTGCTGGTGTGCGGCATGTTGACACGTTACCGGCGCAGGCATCTGCAGTCGGCTGGCAATTCAGGCTTAAATATCGCTGTTCCGAGGTATCTGCGGGAAAATCAGACCCGTGTTCATGGTTGTTCCAGTCGTCGTCGCCGCTGCCAAATGACCTCGGCGCTAATTGTGTCTCTTTATAAGTCCAGAGCGCTGATGACCGTGCGACCTGGTGTTGAAACTCTGGATGGGTTCGGTGTGCTGGTGAGCGGCATGTTGACACGTTACCGGCGCAGGCATCTGCAGTCGGCTGGCAATCCAGGCTTCAATATCGCTGTATCCGAGGTATCAGCGGGAAAATCAGACCCGTGCTCATGGTTGTTCCAGTCGTCGACGCCGCTGCCAAGTGACCTCGGCGCTAATTGTGGCTCTTTATAAGTCCAGAGCGCTGATGACCGTGCGACCTGGTGTTGAAACTCTGGATGGATTCTGTGTGCTGGTGTGCGCCATGTTGACACGTTACCGGCGCAGGCATCTGCAGTCGGCTTGGAATTCAGGCTGCAATATCGCTGTATCCGAGGTATCTGCGGGAAAAGCAGACCCGTGTTCATGGGTTGTTCCATTCGTCGTCACCGCTGCCAAGAGACCTCGGCGCTAATTGTGGCTCTTTATAAGTCCAGAGCGCTGATGACTGTGCGACCTGGTGTTGAAATTCTGGATGGGTTCCGTGTGCTGGTGTGCGGCCTGTTGACACGTTACCGGCGCAGGCATCTGCAGTCGGCTGGCAATTCAGGCTTCAATACCGCTGTATCCGAGGTATCTTCGCGAAAAGCAGACCCGTGTTCATGGTGGTTCCAGTCGTCGTCGCCGCTGCCAAATGACATCGGCGCTAATTGTGGCTCTTTATAAGTCCAGAGCGCTGATGACCGTGCGACCTGGTGTTGAAACTCTGGATGGGTTCGGTGTGCTGGTGTGCGGCATGTTGACACGTTACCGGCGCAGGCATCTGCAGTCGGCTGGCAATCCACGCTTCAATATCGCTGTATCCGAGGTATCTGCGGGAAAAGCAGACCCGTGTTCATGGGTTGTTCCAGTCGTCGTCGCCGCTGCCAAGCAACCTCGGCGCTAATTGTGGCTCTTTATAAGACCAGAGCGCTGAGGACTGTTCGACCTGGTGTTGAAATTCTGGATGTGTTCCGTGTGCTGGTGTGCGGCCTGCTGACACTTACCGGCGCAGGCATCTGCAGTCGGCTGGCAATTCAGGCTTCAATACCACTGTATCCGAGGTATCTTCGGGAAAAGCAGACCCGTGGTCATGGGTTGTTCCAGTCGTCGTAGCCGCTGCCAGGTGACCTCGGCGCTAATTGTGGCTCTTTATAAGTCCAGAGCGCTGATGACTGTGCGACCTGGTGTTGAAATTCTGGATGGGTTCCGTGTGCTGGTGTGCAGCCTGTTGACACGTTACCGGCGCAGGCATCTGCAGTCGGCTGGCAATTCAGGCTTCAATACCGCTGAATCCGAGGTATCTTCGCGAAAAGCAGACCCGTGTTCATCGGTTGTTCCAGTCGTCGTCGCCGCTGCCAAGTGACCTCGGCGCTAATTGTGGCTCTTTATAAGTCCAGAGCGCTGATGACCGAGCGAGCTTGTGTTGAAACTCTGGATGGGTTCCGTGTGCTGGTGTGCGGCATGTTGACACGTTACCGGCGCAGGCATCTGCAGTCGGCTGGCAATTCAGGCTTAAATATCGCTGTCCCGAGGTATCTGCGGGAAAATCAGACCCGTGTTCATGGTTGTTCCAGTCGTCGTCGCCGCTGCCAAATGACCTCGGCGCTAATTGTGTCTCTTTATAAGTCCAGAGCGCTGATGACCGTGCGACCTGGTGTTGAAACTCTTGATGGGTTCAGTGTGCTGGTGTGCGGCATGTTGACACGTTACCGGCGCAGGCATCTGCAGTCGGCTGGCAATCCAGGCTTCAATATCGCTGTATCCGAGGTATCTGCGGGAAAAGCAGACCCGTGTTCATGGGTTGTTCCAGTCGTCGCCGCCGCTGCCAAGTGACCTCGGCGCTAA
The DNA here is from genome assembly GCF_052857255.1 of Amblyomma americanum. Taxonomy (NCBI): domain Eukaryota; kingdom Metazoa; phylum Arthropoda; class Arachnida; order Ixodida; family Ixodidae; genus Amblyomma; species Amblyomma americanum. Next base: position 274,705 of record NW_027526553.1, on the reverse strand, counting down.
TTGTGGCTCTTTATAAGTCCAGAGCGCTGATGACCGTGCGACCTGGTGTTGAAAGTTTGGATGGGTTCCGTGTGCTGGAGTGCGCCATGTTGACACGTTGCCGGCGCAGGCATCTGCAGTCGGCTGGCAGTTCAGGCTTCAACACCGCTGTATCCGGGGTATATACTGGAATAGCCAGACCCGTGTTCATGGGTTGTTCCATTTGTCGTCGCCGCTGCCAAGTGATCTCGGTGCTAATTGTGGCTCTTTATAAGTCCAGAGCGCTGATAACTGTGCGACCTGGTGTTGAAACTCGGGATGGGCTCCGTGTGCTGGTGTGCGCCATGTTGTCATGTTACTGGCGCAGGCATCTGCAGTCGGCTGACAATTCGGGCTTCAATATCGCTGTATCCGAGGTATCTGCGAGAAAAGCTGACCCGTGTTCATGGGTTGTTCCAGTCGTCGTCGCCGCTGCCAAGTGACCTCGGCGCTAATTGCGGCTCTTTATAAGTTCAGAGCGCTGATGACCGCGCGACCTGGTGTTGAAATTCTGGATGGGTTCCGTGTGCTGGTGTGCGGCATGTTGACACGTTACCGGCGCAGGCATCTGCAGTCGGCTAGAAATTCAGGCTTCAATATCGCTGTACCGAGGTATCTTCGGGAAAAGCAGACCCTTGATCATGGCTTGTTCCAGTCGTTGTCGCCGCTGCCAAGTGACCTCGGCGCTAATTGTGGCTCTTTGTAAGTCCAGAGCGCTGATGACTGTGCGACCTGGTGTTGAAATTCTGGATGGGTTCCGTGTGCTGGTGTGTGGCATGTTGACACGTTACCGGCGCAGGCATCTGCAGTCGGCTGTCAATTCAGGCTTCAATACCGCTGTATCCGAGGTATCTGTGGGAAAACCAGACCCGTGTTCATGGTTGTTCCAGTCGTCGTCGCCGCTGCCACATGATCTCGGCGCTAATTGTGGCTCTTTATAAGTCCAGAGCGCTGATGACCGTGCGACCTGGTGTTGAAACTCTGGATGGGTTCGGTGTGCTGGTGTGCGGCATGTTGACACGTTACCGGCGCAGGCATCTGCAGTCGGCTGGCAATCCACGCTTCAATACCGCTGTATCCGAGGTATCTTCGCGAAAAGCAGACCCGTGTTCATGGGTTGTTCCAGTCGTAGTCGCCGCTGCCAAGTGACCTCGGCGCTAATTGTGGCTCTTTATAAGTCCAGTGCGCTGATGACCGAGCGAGCTTGTGTTGAAACTCTGGATGGGTTCCGTGTGCTGGTGTGTGGCATGTTGACACGTTACCGGCGCAGGCATCTGCAGTCGGCTGGCAATTCAGGCTTAAATATCGCTGTATCCGAGGTATCTGTGGGAAAAGCAGACCCGTGTTCATGGGTTGTTCCAGTCGTCGTCGCCGCTGCCAAGTGACCTCGGCGCTAATTGTGGCTCTTTATAAGTCCAGAGCGCTGATGACCGTGCGACCTGGTGTTGAAAGTTTGGATGGGTTCCGTGTGCTGGAGTGCGCCATGTTGACACGTTGCCGGCGCAGGCATCTGCAGTCGGCTGGCAATTCACGCTTCAATACCGCTGTATCCGGGGTATATACTGGAATAGCCAGACCCGTGTTCATGGGTTGTTCCATTTGTCGTCGCCGCTGCCAAGTGACCTCGGCGCTAATTGTGGCTCTTTATAAGTCCAGAGCGCTGATGACTGTGCGACCTGGTGTTGAAACTCGGGATGGGTTCTGTGTGCTGGTGTGCGCCATGTTGTCATGTTACCGACGCAGGCATCTGCAGTCGGCTGACAATTCGGGCTTCAATATCGCTGTATCCGAGGTATCTGCGAGAAAAGCTGACCCGTGTTCATGGGTTGTTCCAGTCGTCGTCGCCGCTGCCAAGTGACCTCGGCGTTAATTGCGGCTCTTTATAGGTTCAGAGCGCTGATGATCGCGCGACCTGGTGTTGAAATTCTGGATGGGTTCCGTGTGCTGGTGTGCGGCATGTTGACACGTTACCGGCGCAGGCATCTGCAGTCGGCTAGAAATTCAGGCTTCAATATCGCTGTACCGAGGTATCTTCGGGAAAAGCAGACCCTTGATCATGGGTTGTTCCAGTCGTCGTCGCCGCTGCCACATGATCTCGGCGCTAATTGTGGCTCTTTATAAGTCCAGAGCGCTGATGACCGTGCGACCTGGTGTTGAAACTCTGGATGGGTTCCGTGTGCTGGTGTGTGGCATGTTGACACGTTACCGGCGCAGGCATCTGCAGTCGGCTGTCAATTCAGGCTTCAATACCACTGTATCCGAGGTATCTGCGGGAAAAGCAGACCCGTGTTCATGGGTTGTTCCAGTCGTCGTCGCCGCTGCCAAGTGACCTCGGCGCTAATTGTGGCTTTTTATAAGTCCAGAGCGCTGATGACTGTGCGACCTGGTGTTGAAATTCTGGATGGGTTCCGTGTGCTGGTGTGTGGCATGTTGACACGTTACCGGCGCAGGCATCTGCAGTCGGCTGTCAATTCAGGCTTCAATACCGCTGTATCCGAGGTATCTGTGGGAAAACCAGACCCGTGTTCATGGTTGTTCCAGTCGTCGTCGCCGCTGCCACATGATCTCGGCGCTAATTGTGGCTCTTTATAAGTCCAGACCGCTGATGACCGTGCGACCTGTTGTTGAAACTCTGGATGGGTTCCGTGTGCTGGTGTGTGGCATGTTGACACGTTACAGGCGCAGGCATCTGCAGTCGGCTGTCAATTCAGGCTTCAATACCGCTGTATCCGAGGTATCTGTGGGAAAACCAGACCCGTGTTCATGGTTGTTCCAGTCGTCGTCGCCGCTGCCACATGATCTCGGCGCTAATTGTGGCTCTTTATAAGTCCAGAGCGCTGATGACCGTGCGACCTGGTGTTGAAACTCTGGATGGGTTCGGTGTGCTGGTGTGCGGCATGTTGACACGTTACCGGCGCAGGCATCTGCAGTCGGCTGGCAATCCACGCTTCAATACCGCTGTATCCGAGGTATCTTCGCGAAAAGCAGACCCGTGTACATGGGTTGTTCCAGTCGTAGTCGCCGCTGCCAAGGGACCTCGGCGCTAATTGTGGCTCTTTATAAGTCCAGTGCGCTGATGACCGAGCGAGCTTGTGTTGAAACTCTGGATGGGTTCCGTGTGCTGGTGTGCGGCATGTTGACACGTTACCGGCGCAGGCAACTGCAGTCGGCTGGCAATTCAGGCTTAAATATCGCTGTATCCGAGATATCTGCGGGAAAATCAGACCCGTGTTCATGGTTGTTCCAGTCGTCGTCGCCGCTGCCAAATGACCTCGGCGCTAATTGTGTCTCTTTATAAGTCCAGAGCGCTGATGACCGTGCGACCTGGTGTTGAAACTCTGGATGGGTTCGGTGTGCTGGTGTGCGGCATGTTGACACGTTACCGGCGCAGGCATCTGCAGTCGGCTGGCAATCCAGGCTTCAATATCGCTGTATCCGAGGTATCTGCGGGAAAAGCAGACCCGTGTTCATGGGTTGTTCCAGTCGTCGTCGCCGCTGCCAAGTGACCTCGGCGCTAATTGTGGCTCTTTATAAGTCCAGAGCGCTGATGACCGTGCGACCTGGTGTTGAAAGTTTGGATGGGTTCCGTGTGCTGGAGTGCGCCATGTTGACACGTTGCCGGCGCAGGCATCTGCAGTCGGCTGGCAATTCACGCTTCAATACCGCTGTATCCGGGGTATATACTGGAATAGCCAGACCCGTGTTCATGGGTTGTTCCATTTGTCGTCGCCGCTGCCAAGTGACCTCTACGCTAATTGTGGCTCTTTATAAGTCCAGAGCGCTGATGACTGTGCGACCTGGTGTTGAAACTCGGGATGGGTTCCGTGTGCTGGTGTGCGCCATGTTGTCATGTTACCGGCGCAGGCATCTGCAGTCGGCTGGCAATTCGGGCTTCAATATCGCTGTATCCGAGGTATCTGCGGGAAAAGCTGACCCGTGTTCATGGGTTGTTCCAGTCGTCGTCGCCACTGCCAAGTGACCTCGGCGCTAATTGCGGCTCTTTATAAGTCCAGAGCGCTGATGACCGCGCGACCTGGTGTTGAAAGCCTGGATGGGTTCCGTGTGCTGGTGTGCGGCATGTTGACACGTTACCGGCGCAGGCATCTGCAGTCGGCTAGAACTTCAGGCTTCAATATCGCTGTACCGAGGTATCTTCGCGAAAAGCAGACCCGTTTTCATGGGTTGTTCCAGTCGTCGTCGCCGCTGCCAAGTGACCTCGGCGCTAATTGTGGCTCTTTATAAGTCCAGAGCGCTGATGACCGCGCGACCTGGTGTTGAAACTCTGGATGGGTTCCGTGTGCTGGTGTGCGGCATGTTGACACGTTACCGGCGCAGGCATCTGCAGTCGGCTGGCAATTCAGGCTTAAATATCGCTGTTCCGAGGTATCTGCGGGAAAATCAGACCCGTCTTCATGGTTGTTCCAGTCGTCGTCGCCGCTGCCAAATGACCTCGGCGCTAATTGTGTCTCTTTATAAGTCCAGAGCGCTGATGACCGTGCGACCTGGTGTTGAAACTCTGGATGGGTTCGGTGTGCTGGTGTGCGGCATGTTGACACGTTACCGGCGCAGGCATCTGCAGTCGGCTGGCAATCCAGGCTTCAATATCGCTGTATCCGAGGTATCAGCGGGAAAATCAGACCCGTGCTCATGGTTGTTCCAGTCGTCGACGCCGCTGCCAAGTGACCTCGGCGCTAATTGTGGCTCTTTATAAGTCCAGAGCGCTGATGACCGTGCGACCTGGTGTTGAAACTCTGGATGGATTCTGTGTGCTGGTGTGCGCCATGTTGACACGTTACCGGCGCAGGCATCTGCAGTCGGCTTGGAATTCAGGCTGTAATATCGCTGTATCCGAGGTATCTGCGGGAAAAGCAGACCCGTGTTCATGGGTTGTTCCATTCGTCGTCGCCGCTGCCAAGTGACCTCGGCGCTAATTGTGGCTTTATAAGTCCAGAGCGCTGATGACTGTGCGACCTAGTGTTGAAATTCTGGATGGGTTTTGTGTGCTGGTGTGCGGCCTGTTGACACGTTACCGGCGCAGGCATCTGCAGTCGGCTGGCAATTCAGGCTTCAATACCGCTGTATCCGAGGTATCTTCGGGAAAAGCAGACCCGTGTTCATGGGTTGTTCCAGTCGTCGTCACCGTTGCCAAGAGACCTCGGCGCTAATTGTGGCTCTTTATAAGTCCAGAGCGCTGATGACTGTGCGACCTGGTGTTGAAATTCTGGATGGGTTCCGTGTGCTGGTGTGCGGCCTGTTGACACGTTACCGGCGCAGGCATCTGCAGTCGGCTGGCAATTCAGGCTTCAATACCGCTGTATCCGAGGTATCTTCGCGAAAAGCAGACCCGTGTTCATGGTGGTTTCAGTCGTCGTCGCCGCTGCCAAATGACATCGGCGCTAATTGTGGCTCTTTATAAGTCCAGAGCGCTGATGACCGTGCGACCTGGTGTTGAAACTCTGGATGGGTTCGGTGTGCTGGTGTGCGGCATGTTGACACGTTACCGGCGCAGGCATCTGCAGTCGGCTGGCAATCCACGCTTCAATATCGCTGTATCCGAGGTATCTGCGGGAAAAGCAGACCCGTGTTCATGGGTTGTTCCAGTCGTCGTCGCCGCTGCCAAGCAACCTCGGCGCTAATTGTGGCTCTTTATAAGACCAGAGCGCTGAGGACTGTTCGACCTGGTGTTGAAATTCTGGATGTGTTCCGTGTGCTGGTTTGCGGCCTGCTGACACTTACCGGCGCAGGCATCTGCAGTCGGCTGGCAATTCAGGCTTCAATACCACTGTATCCGAGGTATCTTCGGGAAAAGCAGACCCGTGGTCATGGGTTGTTCCAGTCGTCGTAGCCGCTGCCAGGTGACCTCGGCGCTAATTGTGGCTCTTTATAAGTCCAGAGCGCTGATGACTGTGCGACCTGGTGTTGAAATTCTGGATGGGTTCCGTGTGCTGGTGTGCAGCCTGTTGACACGTTACCGGCGCAGGCATCTGCAGTCGGCTGGCAATTCAGGCTTCAATACCGCTGAATCCGAGGTATCTTCGCGAAAAGCAGACCCGTGTTCATGGGTTGTTCCAGTCGTCGTCGCCGCTGCCAAGTGACCTCGGCGCTAATTGTGGCTCTTTATAAGTCCAGAGCGCTGATGACCGAGCGAGCTTGTGTTGAAACTCTGGATGGGTTCCGTGTGCTGGTGTGCGGCATGTTGACACGTTACCGGCGCAGGCATCTGCAGTCGGCTGGCAATTCAGGCTTAAATATCGCTGTTCCGAGGTATCTGCGGGAAAATCAGACCCGTGTTCATGGTTGTTCCAGTCGTCGTCGCCGCTGCCAAATGACCTCGGCGCTAATTGTGTCTCTTTATAAGTCCAGAGCGCTGATGACCGTGCGACCTGGTGTTGAAACTCTTGATGGGTTCGGTGTGCTGGTGTGCGGCATGTTGACACGTTACCGGCGCAGGCATCTGCAGTCGGCTGGCAATCCAGGCTTCAATATCGCTGTATCCGAGGTATCTGCGGGAAAAGCAGACCCGTGTTCATGGGTTGTTCCAGTCGTCGCCGCCGCTGCCAAGTGACCTCGGCGCTAATTGTGGCTCTTTATAAGTCCAGAGCGCTGATGACCGTGCGACCTGGTGTTGAAAGTTTGGATGGGTTCCGTGTGCTGGAGTGCGCCATGTTGACACGTTGCCGGCGCAGGCATCTGCAGTCGGCTGGCAGTTCAGGCTTCAACACCGCTGTATCCGGGGTATATACTGGAATAGCCAGACCCGTGTTCATGGGTTGTTCCATTTGTCGTCGCCGCTGCCAAGTGATCTCGGCGCTAATTGTGGCTCTTTATAAGTCCAGAGCGCTGATGACTGTGCGACCTGGTGTTGAAACTCGGGATGGGCTCCGTGTGCTGGTGTGCGCCATGTTGTCATGTTACTGGCGCAGGCATCTGCAGTCGGCTGACAATTCGGGCTTCAATATCGCTGTATCCGAGGTATCTGCGAGAAAAGCTGACCCGTGTTCATGGGTTGTTCCAGTCGTCGTCGCCGCTGCCAAGTGACCTCGGCGCTAATTGCGGCTCTTTATAAGTTCAGAGCGCTGATGACCGCGCGACCTGGTGTTGAAATTCTGGATGGGTTCCGTGTGCTGGTGTGCGGCATGTTGACACGTTACCGGCGCAGGCATCTGCAGTCGGCTAGAAATTCAGGCTTCAATATCGCTGTACCGAGGTATCTTCGGGAAAAGCAGACCCTTGATCATGGCTTGTTCCAGTCGTTGTCGCCGCTGCCAAGTGACCTCGGCGCTAATTGTGGCTCTTTGTAAGTCCAGAGCGCTGATGACTGTGCGACCTGGTGTTGAAATTCTGGATGGGTTCCGTGTGCTGGTGTGTGGCATGTTGACACGTTACCGGCGCAGGCATCTGCAGTCGGCTGTCAATTCAGGCTTCAATACCGCTGTATCCGAGGTATCTGTGGGAAAACCAGACCCGTGTTCATGGTTGTTCCAGTCGTCGTCGCCGCTGCCACATGATCTCGGCGCTAATTGTGGCTCTTTATAAGTCCAGAGCGCTGATGACCGTGCGACCTGGTGTTGAAACTCTGGATGGGTTCGGTGTGCTGGTGTGCGGCATGTTGACACGTTACCGGCGCAGGCATCTGCAGTCGGCTGGCAATCCACGCTTCAATACCGCTGTATCCGAGGTATCTTCGCGAAAAGCAGACCCGTGTTCATGGGTTGTTCCAGTCGTAGTCGCCGCTGCCAAGTGACCTCGGCGCTAATTGTGGCTCTTTATAAGTCCAGTGCGCTGATGACCGAGCGAGCTTGTGTTGAAACTCTGGATGGGTTCCGTGTGCTGGTGTGTGGCATGTTGACACGTTACCGGCGCAGGCATCTGCAGTCGGCTGGCAATTCAGGCTTAAATATCGCTGTATCCGAGGTATCTGCGGGAAAATCAGACCCGTGTTCATGGTTGTTCCAGTCGTCGTCGCCGCTGCCAAATGACCTCGGCGCTAATTGTGTCTCTTTATAAGTCCAGAGCGCTGATGACCGTGCGACCTGGTGTTGAAACTCTGGATGGGTTCGGTGTGCTGGTGTGCGGCATGTTGACACGTTACCGGCGCAGGCATCTGCAGTCGGCTGGCAATCCAGGCTTCAATATCGCTGTATCCGAGGTATCCGCGGGAAAAGCAGACCCGTGTTCATGGGTTGTTCCAGTCGTCGTCGCCGCTGCCAAGTGACCTCGGCGCTAATTGTGGCTCTTTATAAGTCCAGAGCGCTGATGACCGTGCGACCTGGTGTTGAAAGTTTGGATGGGTTCCGTGTGCTGGAGTGCGCCATGTTGACACGTTGCCGGCGCAGGCATCTGCAGTCGGCTGGCAATTCACGCTTCAATACCGCTGTATCCGGGGTATATACTGGAATAGCCAGACCCGTGTTCATGGGTTGTTCCATTTGTCGTCGCCGCTGCCAAGTGACCTCGGCGCTAATTGTGGCTCTTTATAAGTCCAGAGCGCTGATGACTGTGCGACCTGGTGTTGAAACTCGGGATGGGTTCCGTGTGCTGGTGTGCGCCATGTTGTCATGTTACCGGCGCAGGCATCTGCAGTCGGCTGACAATTCGGGCTTCAATATCGCTGTATCCGAGGTATCTGCGAGAAAAGCTGACCCGTGTTCATGGGTTGTTCCAGTCGTCGTCGCCGCTGCCAAGTGACCTCGGCGTTAATTGCGGCTCTTTATAGGTTCAGAGCGCTGATGATCGCGCGACCTGGTGTTGAAATTCTGGATGGGTTCCGTGTGCTGGTGTGCGGCATGTTGACACGTTACCGGCGCAGGCATCTGCAGTCGGCTAGAAATTCAGGCTTCAATATCGCTGTACCGAGGTATCTTCGGGAAAAGCAGACCCTTGATCATGGGTTGTTCCAGTCGTTGTCGCCGCTGCCAAGTGACCTCGGCGCTAATTGTGGCTTTTTATAAGTCCAGAGCGCTGATGACTGTGCGACCTGGTGTTGAAATTCTGGATGGGTTCCGTGTGCTGGTGTGTGGCATGTTGACACGTTACCGGCGCAGGCATCTGCAGTCGGCTGTCAATTCAGGCTTCAATACCGCTGTATCCGAGGTATCAGTGGGAAAACCAGACCCGTGTTCATAGTTGTTCCAGTCGTCGTCGCCGCTGCCACATGATCTCGGCGCTAATTGTGGCTCTTTATAAGTCCAGAGCGCTGATGACCGTGCGACCTGGTGTTGAAACTCTGGATGGGTTCCGTGTGCTGGTGTGTGGCATGTTGACACGTTACCGGCGCAGGCATCTGCAGTCGGCTGTCAATTCAGGCTTCAATACCACTGTATCCGAGGTATCTGCGGGAAAAGCAGACCCGTGTTCATGGGTTGTTCCAGTCGTCGTCGCCGCTGCCAAGTGACCTCGGCGCTAATTGTGGCTTTTTATAAGTCCAGAGCGCTGATGACTGTGCGACCTGGTGTTGAAATTCTGGATGGGTTCCGTGTGCTGGTGTGTGGCATGTTGACACGTTACCGGCGCAGGCATCTGCAGTCGGCTGTCAATTCAGGCTTCAGTACCGCTGTATCCGAGGTATCTGTGGGAAAACCAGACCCGTGTTCATGGTTGTTCCAGTCGTCGTCGCCACTGCCACATGATCTCGGCGCTAATTGTGGCTCTTTATAAGTCCAGAGCGCTGATGACCGTGCGACCTGTTGTTGAAACTCTGGATGGGTTCCGTGTGCTGGTGTGTGGCATGTTGACACGTTACCGGCGCAGGCATCTGCAGTCGGCTGTCAATTCAGGCTTCAATACCGCTGTATCCGAGGTATCTGTGGGAAAACCAGACCCGTGTTCATGGTTGTTCCAGTCGTCGTCGCCGCTGCCACATGATCTCGGCGCTAATTGTGGCTCTTTATAAGTCCAGAGCGCTGATGACCGTGCGACCTGGTGTTGAAACTCTGGATGGGTTCAGTGTGCTGGTGTGCGGCATGTTGACACGTTACCGGCGCAGGCATCTGCAGTCGGCTGGCAATCCCCGCTTCAATACCGCTGTATCCGAGGTATCTTCGCGAAAAGCAGACCCGTGTACATGGGTTGTTCCAGTCGTAGTCGCCGCAGCCAAGTGACCTCGGCCGTTATTGTGGCTCTTTATAAGTCCAGTGCGCTGATGACCGAGCGAGCTTGTGTTGAAACTCTGGATGGGTTCCGTGTGCTGGTGTGCGGCATGTTGACACGTTACCGGCGCAGGCAACTGCAGTCGGCTGGCAATTCAGGCTTAAATATCGCTGTATCCGAGGTATCTGCGGGAAAATCAGACCCGTGTTCATGGTTGTTCCAGTCGTCGTCGCCGCTGCCAAATGACCTCGGCGCTAATTGTGTCTCTTTATATGTCCAGAGCGCTGATGACCGTGCGACCTGGTGTTGAAACTCTGGATGGGTTCGGTGTGCTGGTGTGCGGCATGTTGACACGTTACCGGCGCAGGCATCTGCAGTCGGCTGGCAATCCAGGCTTCAATATCGCTGTATCCGAGGTATCTGCGGGAAAAGCAGACCCGTGTTCATGGGTTGTTCCAGTCGTCGTCGCCGCTGCCAAGTGACCTCGGCGCTAATTGTGGCTCTTTTTAAGTCCAGTGCGCTGATGACCGAGCGAGCTTTTGTTGAAACTCTGGATGGGTTCCGTGTGCTGGTGTGCGGCATGTTGACACGTTACCGGCGCAGGCATCTGCAGTCGGCTGGCAATTCAGGCTTAAATATCGCTGTATCCGAGGTATCTGCGGGAAAATCAGACCCGTGTTCATGGTTGTTCCAGTCGTCGTCGCCGCTGCCAAATGACCTCGGCGCTAATTGTGTCTCTTTATAAGTCCAGAGCGCTGATGACCGTGCGACCTGGTGTTGAAACTCTGGATGGGTTCCGTGTGCTGGTGTGCGCCATGTTGACACGTTACCGGCGCAGGCATTTGCAGTCGGCTTGGAATTCAGGCTGCAATATCGCTGTATCCGAGGTAGCTGCGGGAAGATCAGACCCGTGCTCATGGGTTGTTCCAGTCGTCGTCGCCGCTGCCAAGTGACCTCGGCGCTAATTGTGGCTCTTTATAAGTCCAGAGCGCTGAGGACTGTTCGACCTGGTGTTGAAATTCTGGATGGGTTCCGTGTGCTGGCGTGCGGCCTGCTGACACGCTACCGGCGTAGGCATCTGCAGTCGGCTGGCAATTCAGGCTTCAATACCGCTGTATCCGAGGTATCTTCGGGAAAAGCAGACCCGTGTTCATGGGTTGTTCCAGTCGTCGTCGCCGCTGCCAAGTGACCTCGGCGCTAATTTTGGCTCGTTATAAGTCCAGAGCGCTGATGACTGTGCGACCCGGTGTTGAAATTCTGGATGGGTTCCGTGTGCTGGTGTGCGGCCTGTTGACACGTTACCGGCGCAGGCATCTGCAGTCGGCTGGCAATTCAGGCTTCAATACCGCTGTATCCGAGGTATCTTCGCGAAAAGCAGACCCGTGTTCATGGTTGTTCCAGTCGTCGTCGCCGCTGCCAAATGACATCGGCGCTAATTGTGGCTCTTTATATGTCCAGAGCGCTGATGACCGTGCGACCTGGTGTTGAAACTCTGGATGGGTTCGGTGTGCTGGTGTGCGGCATGTTGACACGTTACCGGCGCAGGCATCTGCAGTCGGCTGGCAATCCACGCTTCAATATCGCTGTATCCGAGGTATCTGCGGGAAAAGCAGACCCGTGTTCATGGGTTGTTCCAGTCGTCGTCGCCGCTGCCAAGCAACCTCTGCGCTAATTGTGGCTCTTTATAAGTCCAGAGCGCTGAGGACTGTTCGACCTGGTGTTGAAATTCTGGATTATTTCCGTGTGCTGGTGTGCGGCCTGCTGACACTTACCGGCGCAGGCATCTGCAGTCGGCTGGCAATTCAGGCTTCAATACCACTGTATCCGAGGTATCTTCGGGAAAAGCAGACCCGTGTTCATGGGTTGTTCCAGTCGTCGTAGCCGCTGCCAAGTGACCTCGGCGCTAATTGTGGCTCTTTATAAGTCCAGAGCGCTGGTGACTGTGCGACCTGGTGTTGAAACTCTGGATGGGTTCCGTGTGCTGGTGTGCGGCATGTTGACACGTTACCGGCGCAGGCATCTGCAGTCGGCTGGCAATTCAGGCTTAAATATCGCTGTTCCGAGGTATCTGCGGGAAAATCAGACCCGTGTTCATGGTTGCTCCAGTCGTCGTCCCCGCTGCCAAATGACCTCGGCGCTAATTGTGTCTCTTTATAAGTCCAGAGCGCTGATGACCGTGCGACCTGGTGTTGAAACTCTTGATGGGTTCGGTGTGCAGGTGTGCGGCATGTTGACACGTTACCGGCGCAGGCATCTGCAGTCGGCTGGCAATCCAGGCTTCAATATCGCTGTATCCGAGGTATCTGCGAGAAAAGCAGACCCGTGTTCATGGGTTGTTCCAGTCGTCGTCTCCGCTGCCAAGTGACCTCGGCGCTAATTGCGGCTCTTTATAGGTTCAGAGCGCTGATGACCGCGCGACCTGGTGTTGAAATTCTGGATGGGTTCCGTGTGCTGGTGTGCGGCATGTTGACACGTTACCGGCGCAGGCATCTGCAGTCGGCTGGCAATCCAGGCTTCAATATCGCTGTATCCGAGGTATCTGCGAGAAAAGCTGACCCGTGTTCATGGGTTGTTCCAGTCGTCGTCGCCGCTGCCAAGTGACCTCGGCGCTAATTGCGGCTCTTTATAGGTTCAGAGCGCTGATGACCGCGCAACCTGGTGTTGAAATTCTGGATGGGTTCCGTGTGCTGGTGTGCGGCATGTTGACACGTTACCGGCGCAGGCATCTGCAGTCGGCTAGAAATTCAGGCTTCAATATCGCTATACCGAGGTATCTTCGGGAAAAGCAGACCCTTGATCATGGGTTGTTCCAGTCGTTGTCGCCGCTGCCAAGTGACCTCGGCGCTAATTGTGGCTTTTTATAAGTCCAGAGCGCTGATGACTGTGCGACCTGGTGTTGAAATTCTGGATGGGTTCCGTGTGCTGGTGTGCGGCATGTTGACACGTTACCGGCGCAGGCATCTGCAGTCGGCTGGCAATCCACGCTTCAATATCGCTGTATCCGAGGTATCTGCGGGAAAAGCAGACCCGTGTTCATGGGTTGTTCCAGTCGTCGTCGCCGCTGCCAAGCAACCTCGGCGCTAATTGTGGCTCTTTATAAGACCAGAGCGCTGAGGACTGTTCGACCTGGTGTTGAAATTCTGGATGTGTTCCGTGTGCTGGTGTGCGGCCTGCTGACACTTACCGGCGCAGGCATCTGCAGTCGGCTGGCAATTCAGGCTTCAATACCACTGTATCCGAGGTATCTTCGGGAAAAGCAGACCCGTGGTCATGGGTTGTTCCAGTCGTCGTAGCCGCTGCCAGGTGACCTCGGCGCTAATTGTGGCTCTTTATAAGTCCAGAGCGCTGATGACTGTGCGACCTGGTGTTGAAATTCTGGATGGGTTCCGTGTGCTGGTGTGCAGCCTGTTGACACGTTACCGGCGCAGGCATCTGCAGTCGGCTGGCAATTCAGGCTTCAATACCGCTGAATCCGAGGTATCTTCGCGAAAAGCAGACCCGTGTTCATGGGTTGTTCCAGTCGTCGTCGCCGCTGCCAAGTGACCTCGGCGCTAATTGTGGCTCTTTATAAGTCCAGAGCGCTGATGACCGAGCGAGCTTGTGTTGAAACTCTGGATGGGTTCCGTGTGCTGGTGTGCGGCATGTTGACACGTTACCGGCGCAGGCATCTGCAGTCGGCTGGCAATTCAGGCTTAAATATCGCTGTTCCGAGGTATCTGCGGGAAAATCAGACCAGTGTTCATGGTTGTTCCAGTCGTCGTCGCCGCTGCCAAATGACCTCGGCGCTAATTGTGTCTCTTTATAAGTCCAGAGCGCTGATGACCGTGCGACCTGGTGTTGAAACTCTTGATGGGTTCGGTGTGCTGGTGTGCGGCATGTTGACACGTTACCGGCGCAGGCATCTGCAGTCGGCTGGCAATCCAGGCTTCAATATCGCTGTATCCGAGGTATCTGCGGGAAAAGCAGACCCGTGTTCATGGGTTGTTCCAGTCGTCGCCGCCGCTGCCAAGTGACCTCGGCGCTAATTGTGGCTCTTTATAAGTCCAGAGCGCTGATGACCGTGCGACCTGGTGTTGAAAGTTTGGATGGGTTCCGTGTGCTGGAGTGCGCCATGTTGACACGTTGCCGGCGCAGGCATCTGCAGTCGGCTGGCAGTTCAGGCTTCAACACCGCTGTATCCGGGGTATATACTGGAATAGCCAGACCCGTGTTCATGGGTTGTTCCATTTGTCGTCGCCGCTGCCAAGTGATCTCGGCGCTAATTGTGGCTCTTTATAAGTCCAGAGCGCTGATAACTGTGCGACCTGGTGTTGAAACTCGGGATGGGCTCCGTGTGCTGGTGTGCGCCATGTTGTCATGTTACTGGCGCAGGCATCTGCAGTCGGCTGACAATTCGGGCTTCAATATCGCTGTATCCGAGGTATCTGCGAGAAAAGCTGACCCGTGTTCATGGGTTGTTCCAGTCGTCGTCGCCGCTGCCAAGTGACCTCGGCGCTAATTGCGGCTCTTTATAAGTTCAGAGCGCTGATGACCGCGCGACCTGCTGTTGAAATTCTGGATGGGTTCCGTGTGCTGGTGTGCGGCATGTTGACACGTTACCGGCGCAGGCATCTGCAGTCGGCTAGAAATTCAGGCTTCAATATCGCTGTACCGAGGTATCTTCGGGAAAAGCAGACCCTTGATCATGGCTTGTTCCAGTCGTTGTCGCCGCTGCCAAGTGACCTCGGCGCTAATTGTGGCTCTTTGTAAGTCCAGAGCGCTGATGACTGTGCGACCTGGTGTTGAAATTCTGGATGGGTTCCGTGTGCTGGTGTGTGGCATGTTGACACGTTACCGGCGCAGGCATCTGCAGTCGGCTGTCAATTCAGGCTTCAATACCGCTGTATCCGAGGTATCTGTGGGAAAACCAGACCCGTGTTCATGGTTGTTCCAGTCGTCGTCGCCGCTGCCACATGATCTCGGCGCTAATTGTGGCTCTTTATAAGTCCAGAGCGCTGATGACCGTGCGACCTGGTGTTGAAACTCTGGATGGGTTCGGTGTGCTGGTGTGCGGCATGTTGACACGTTACCGGCGCAGGCATCTGCAGTCGGCTGGCAATCCACGCTTCAATACCGCTGTATCCGAGGTATCTTCGCGAAAAGCAGACCCGTGTTCATGGGTTGTTCCAGTCGTAGTCGCCGCTGCCAAGTGACCTCGGCGCTAATTGTGGCTCTTTATAAGTCCAGTGCGCTGATGACCGAGCGAGCTTGTGTTGAAACTCTGGATGGGTTCCGTGTGCTGGTGTGTGGCATGTTGACACGTTACCGGCGCAGGCATCTGCAGTCGGCTGGCAATTCAGGCTTAAATATCGCTGTATCCGAGGTATCTGTGGGAAAAGCAGACCCGTGTTCATGGGTTGTTCCAGTCGTCGTCGCCGCTGCCAAGTGACCTCGGCGCTAATTGTGGCTCTTTATAAGTCCAGAGCGCTGATGACCGTGCGACCTGGTGTTGAAAGTTTGGATGGGTTCCGTGTGCTGGAGTGCGCCATGTTGACACGTTGCCGGCGCAGGCATCTGCAGTCGGCTGGCAATTCACGCTTCAATACCGCTGTATCCGGGGTATATACTGGAATAGCCAGACCCGTGTTCATGGGTTGTTCCATTTGTCGTCGCCGCTGCCAAGTGACCTCGGCGCTAATTGTGGCTCTTTATAAGTCCAGAGCGCTGATGACTGTGCGACCTGGTGTTGAAACTCGGGATGGGTTCTGTGTGCTGGTGTGCGCCATGTTGTCATGTTACCGACGCAGGCATCTGCAGTCGGCTGACAATTCGGGCTTCAATATCGCTGTATCCGAGGTATCTGCGAGAAAAGCTGACCCGTGTTCATGGGTTGTTCCAGTCGTCGTCGCCGCTGCCAAGTGACCTCGGCGTTAATTGCGGCTCTTTATAGGTTCAGAGCGCTGATGATCGCGCGACCTGGTGTTGAAATTCTGGATGGGTTCCGTGTGCTGGTGTGCGGCATGTTGACACGTTACCGGCGCAGGCATCTGCAGTCGGCTAGAAATTCAGGCTTCAATATCGCTGTACCGAGGTATCTTCGGGAAATGCAGACCCTTGATCATGGGTTGTTCCAGTCGTCGTCGCCGCTGCCACATGATCTCGGCGCTAATTGTGGCTCTTTATAAGTCCAGAGCGCTGATGACCGTGCGACCTGGTGTTGAAACTCTGGATGGGTTCCGTGTGCTGGTGTGTGGCATGTTGACACGTTACCGGCGCAGGCATCTGCAGTCGGCTGTCAATTCAGGCTTCAATACCACTGTATCCGAGGTATCTGCGGGAAAAGCAGACCCGTGTTCATGGGTTGTTCCAGTCGTCGTCGCCGCTGCCAAGTGACCTCGGCGCTAATTGTGGCTTTTTATAAGTCCAGAGCGCTGATGACTGTGCGACCTGGTGTTGAAATTCTGGATGGGTTTCGTGTGCTGGTGTGTGGCATGTTGACACGTTACCGGCGCAGGCATCTGCAGTCGGCTGTCAATTCAGGCTTCAATACCGCTGTATCCGAGGTATCTGTGGGAAAACCAGACCCGTGTTCATGGTTGTTCCAGTCGTCGTCGCCGCTGCCACATGATCTCGGCGCTAATTGTGGCTCTTTATAAGTCCAGACCGCTGATGACCGTGCGACCTGTTGTTGAAACTCTGGATGGGTTCCGTGTGCTGGTGTGTGGCATGTTGACACGTTACCGGCGCAGGCATCTGCAGTCGGCTGTCAATTCAGGCTTCAATACCGCTGTATCCGAGGTATCTGTGGGAAAACCAGACCCGTGTTCATGGTTGTTCCAGTCGTCGTCGCCGCTGCCACATGATCTCGGCGCTAATTGTGGCTCTTTATAAGTCCAGAGCGCTGATGACCGTGCGACCTGGTGTTGAAACTCTGGATGGGTTCGGTGTGCTGGTGTGCGGCATGTTGACACGTTACCGGCGCAGGCATCTGCAGTCGGCTGGCAATCCACGCTTCAATACCGCTGTATCCGAGGTATCTTCGCGAAAAGCAGACCCGTGTACATGGGTTGTTCCAGTCGTAGTCGCCGCTGCCAAGTGACCTCGGCGCTAATTGTGGCTCTTTATAAGTCCAGTGCGCTGATGACCGAGCGAGCTTGTGTTGAAACTCTGGATGGGTTCCGTGTGCTGGTGTGCGGCATGTTGACACGTTACCGGCGCAGGCAACTGCAGTCGGCTGGCAATTCAGGCTTAAATATCGCTGTATCCGAGGTATCTGCGGGAAAATCAGACCCGTGTTCATGGTTGTTCCATTCGTCGTCGCCGCTGCCAAATGACCTCGGCGCTAATTGTGTCTCTTTATAAGTCCAGAGCGCTGATGACCGTGCGACCTGGTGTTGAAACTCTGGATGGGTTCGGTGTGCTGGTGTGCGGCATGTTGACACGTTACCGGCGCAGGCATCTGCAGTCGGCTGGCAATCCAGGCTTCAATATCGCTGTATCCGAGGTATCTGCGGGAAAAGCAGACCCGTGTTCATGGGTTGTTCCAGTCGTCGTCGCCGCTGCCAAGTGACCTCGGCGCTAATTGTGGCTCTTTATAAGTCCAGAGCGCTGATGACCGTGCGACCTGGTGTTGAAAGTTTGGATGGGTTCCGTGTGCTGGAGTGCGCCATGTTGACACGTTGCCGGCGCAGGCATCTGCAGTCGGCTGGCAATTCACGCTTCAATACCGCTGTATCCGGGGTATATACTGGAATAGCCAGACCCGTGTTCATGGGTTGTTCCATTTGTCGTCGCCGCTGCCAAGTGACCTCTACGCTAATTGTGGCTCTTTATAAGTCCAGAGCGCTGATGACTGTGCGACCTGGTGTTGAAACTCGGGATGGGTTCCGTGTGCTGGTGTGCGCCATGTTGTCATGTTACCGGCGCAGGCATCTGCAGTCGGCTGGCAATTCAGGCTTAAATATCGCTGTTCCGAGGTATCTGCGGGAAAATCAGACCCGTGTTCATGGTTGTTCCAGTCGTCGTCGCCGCTGCCAAATGACCTCGGCGCTAATTGTGTCTCTTTATAAGTCCAGAGCGCTGATGACCGTGCGACCTGGTGTTGAAACTCTGGATGGGTTCGGTGTGCTGGTGTGCGGCATGTTGACACGTTACCGGCGCAGGCATCTGCAGTCGGCTGGCAATCCAGGCTTCAATATCGCTGTATCCGAGGTATCAGCGGGAAAATCAGACCCGTGCTCATGGTTGTTCCAGTCGTCGACGCCGCTGCCAAGTGACCTCGGCGCTAATTGTGGCTCTTTATCAGTCCAGAGCGCTGATGACCGTGCGACCTGGTGTTGAAACTCTGGATCGATTCTGTGTGCTGGTGTGCGCCATGTTGACACGTTACCGGCGCAGGCATCTGCAGTCGGCTTGGAATTCAGGCTGCAATATCGCTGTATCCGAGGTATCTGCGGGAAAAGCAGACCCGTGTTCATGGGTTGTTCCATTCGTCGTCGCCGCTGCCAAGTGACCTCGGCGCTAATTGTGGCTTTATAAGTCCAGAGCGCTGATGACTGTGCGACCTAGTGTTGAAATTCTGGATGGGTTTTGTGTGCTGGTGTGCGGCCTGTTGACACGTTACCGGCGCAGGCATCTGCAGTCGGCTGGCAATTCAGGCTTCAATACCGCTGTATCCGAGGTATCTTCGGGAAAAGCAGACCCGTGTTCATGGGTTGTTCCAGTCGTCGTCACCGCTGCCAAGAGACCTCGGCGCTAATTGTGGCTCTTTATAAGTCCAGAGCGCTGATGACTGTGCGACCTGGTGTTGAAATTCTGGATGGGTTCCGTGTGCTGGTGTGCGGCCTGTTGACACGTTACCGGCGCAGGCATCTGCAGTCGGCTGGCAATTCAGGCTTCAATACCGCTGTATCCGAGGTATCTTCGCGAAAAGCAGACCCGTGTTCATGGTGGTTCCAGTCGTCGTCGCCGCTGCCAAATGACATCGGCGCTAATTGTGGCTCTTTATAAGTCCAGAGCGCTGATGACCGTGCGACCTGGTGTTGAAACTCTGGATGGGTTCGGTGTGCTGGTGTGCGGCATGTTGACACGTTACCGGCGCAGGCATCTGCAGTCGGCTGGCAATCCACGCTTCAATATCGCTGTATCCGAGGTATCTGCGGGAAAAGCAGACCCGTGTTCATGGGTTGTTCCAGTCGTCGTCGCCGCTGCCAAGCAACCTCGGCGCTAATTGTGGCTCTTTATAAGACCAGAGCGCTGAGGACTGTTCGACCTGGTGTTGAAATTCTGGATGTGTTCCGTGTGCTGGTTTGCGGCCTGCTGACACTTACCGGCGCAGGCATCTGCAGTCGGCTGGCAATTCAGGCTTCAATACCACTGTATCCGAGGTATCTTCGGGAAAAGCAGACCCGTGGTCATGGGTTGTTCCAGTCGTCGTAGCCGCTGCCAGGTGACCTCGGCGCTAATTGTGGCTCTTTATAAGTCCAGAGCGCTGATGACTGTGCGACCTGGTGTTGAAATTCTGGATGGGTTCCGTGTGCTGGTGTGCAGCCTGTTGACACGTTACCGGCGCAGGCATCTGCAGTCGGCTGGCAATTCAGGCTTCAATACCGCTGAATCCGAGGTATCTTCGCGAAAAGCAGACCCGTGTTCATGGGTTGTTCCAGTCGTCGTCGCCGCTGCCAAGTGACCTCGGCGCTAATTGTGGCTCTTTATAAGTCCAGAGCGCTGATGACCGAGCGAGCTTGTGTTGAAACTCTGGATGGGTTCCGTGTGCTGGTGTGCGGCATGTTGACACGTTACCGGCGCAGGCATCTGCAGTCGGCTGGCAATTCAGGCTTAAATATCGCTGTTCCGAGGTATCTGCGGGAAAATCAGACCCGTGTTCATGGTTGTTCCAGTCGTCGTCGCCGCTGCCAAATGACCTCGGCGCTAATTGTGTCTCTTTATAAGTCCAGAGCGCTGATGACCGTGCGACCTGGTGTTGAAACTCTTGATGGGTTCGGTGTGCTGGTGTGCGGCATGTTGACACGTTACCGGCGCAGGCATCTGCAGTCGGCTGGCAATCCAGGCTTCAATATCGCTGTATCCGAGGTATCTGCGGGAAAAGCAGACCCGTGTTCATGGGTTGTTCCAGTCGTCGCCGCCGCTGCCAAGTGACCTCGGCGCTAATTGTGGCTCTTTATAAGTCCAGAGCGCTGATGACCGTGCGACCTGGTGTTGAAAGTTTGGATGGGTTCCGTGTGCTGGAGTGCGCCATGTTGACACGTTGCCGGCGCAGGCATCTGCAGTCGGCTGGCAGTTCAGGCTTCAACACCGCTGTATCCGGGGTATATACTGGAATAGCCAGACCCGTGTTCATGGGTTGTTCCATTTGTCGTCGCCGCTGCCAAGTGATCTCGGCGCTAATTGTGGCTCTTTATAAGTCCAGAGCGCTGATGACTGTGCGACCTGGTGTTGAAACTCGGGATGGGCTCCGTGTGCTGGTGTGCGCCATGTTGTCATGTTACTGGCGCAGGCATCTGCAGTCGGCTGACAATTCGGGCTTCAATATCGCTGTATCCGAGGTATCTGCGAGAAAAGCTGACCCGTGTTCATGGGTTGTTCCAGTCGTCGTCGCCGCTGCCAAGTGACCTCGGCGCTAATTGCGGCTCTTTATAAGTTCAGAGCGCTGATGACCGCGCGACCTGGTGTTGAAATTCTGGATGGGTTCCGTGTGCTGGTGTGCGGCATGTTGACACGTTACCGGCGCAGGCATCTGCAGTCGGCTAGAAATTCAGGCTTCAATATCGCTGTACCGAGGTATCTTCGGGAAAAGCAGACCCTTGATCATGGCTTGTTCCAGTCGTTGTCGCCGCTGCCAAGTGACCTCGGCGCTAATTGTGGCTCTTTGTAAGTCCAGAGCGCTGATGACTGTGCGACCTGGTGTTGAAATTCTGGATGGGTTCCGTGTGCTGGTGTGTGGCATGTTGACACGTTACCGGCGCAGGCATCTGCAGTCGGCTGTCAATTCAGGCTTCAATACCGCTGTATCCGAGGTATCTGTGGGAAAACCAGACCCGTGTTCATGGTTGTTCCAGTCGTCGTCGCCGCTGCCACATGATCTCGGCGCTAATTGTGGCTCTTTATAAGTCCAGAGCGCTGATGACCGTGCGACCTGGTGTTGAAACTCTGGATGGGTTCGGTGTGCTGGTGTGCGGCATGTTGACACGTTACCGGCGCAGGCATCTGCAGTCGGCTGGCAATCCACGCTTCAATACCGCTGTATCCGAGGTATCTTCGCGAAAAGCAGACCCGTGTTCATGGGTTGTTCCAGTCGTAGTCGCCGCTGCCAAGTGACCTCGGCGCTAATTGTGGCTCTTTATAAGTCCAGTGCGCTGATGACCGAGCGAGCTTGTGTTGAAACTCTGGATGGGTTCCGTGTGCTGGTGTGTGGCATGTTGACACGTTACCGGCGCAGGCATCTGCAGTCGGCTGGCAATTCAGGCTTAAATATCGCTGTATCCGAGGTATCTGCGGGAAAATCAGACCCGTGTTCATGGTTGTTCCAGTCGTCGTCGCCGCTGCCAAATGACCTCGGCGCTAATTGTGTCTCTTTATAAGTCCAGAGCGCTGATGACCGTGCGACCTGGTGTTGAAACTCTGGATGGGTTCGGTGTGCTGGTGTGCGGCATGTTGACACGTTACCGGCGCAGGCATCTGCAGTCGGCTGGCAATCCAGGCTTCAATATCGCTGTATCCGAGGTATCTGCGGGAAAAGCAGACCCGTGTTCATGGGTTGTTCCAGTCGTCGTCGCCGCTGCCAAGTGACCTCGGCGCTAATTGTGGCTCTTTATAAGTCCAGAGCGCTGATGACCGTGCGACCTGGTGTTGAAAGTTTGGATGGGTTCCGTGTGCTGGAGTGCGCCATGTTGACACGTTGCCGGCGCAGGCATCTGCAGTCGGCTGGCAATTCACGCTTCAATACCGCTGTATCCGGGGTATATACTGGAATAGCCAGACCCGTGTTCATGGGTTGTTCCATTTGTCGTCGCCGCTGCCAAGTGACCTCGGCGCTAATTGTGGCTCTTTATAAGTCCAGAGCGCTGATGACTGTGCGACCTGGTGTTGAAACTCGGGATGGGTTCCGTGTACTGGTGTGCGCCATGTTGTCATGTTACCGGCGCAGGCATCTGCAGTCGGCTGACAATTCGGGCTTCAATATCGCTGTATCCGAGGTATCTGCGAGAAAAGCTGACCCGTGTTCATGGGTTGTTCCAGTCGTCGTCGCCGCTGCCAAGTGACCTCGGCGTTAATTGCGGCTCTTTATAGGTTCAGAGCGCTGATGATCGCGCGACCTGGTGTTGAAATTCTGGATGGGTTCCGTGTGCTGGTGTGCGGCATGTTGACACGTTACCGGCGCAGGCATCTGCAGTCGGCTAGAAATTCAGGCTTCAATATCGCTGTACCGAGGTATCTTCGGGAAAAGCAGACCCTTGATCATGGGTTGTTCCAGTCGTTGTCGCCGCTGCCAAGTGACCTCGGCGCTAATTGTGGCTTTTTATAAGTCCAGAGCGCTGATGACTGTGCGACCTGGTGTTGAAATTCTGGATGGGTTCCGTGTGCTGGTGTGTGGCATGTTGACACGTTACCGGCGCAGGCATCTGCAGTCGGCTGTCAATTCAGGCTTCAATACCGCTGTATCCGAGGTATCTGTGGGAAAACCAGACCCGTGTTCATGGTTGTTCCAGTCGTCGTCGCCGCTGCCACATGATCTCGGCGCTAATTGTGGCTCTTTATAAGTCCAGAGCGCTGATGACCGTGCGACCTGGTGTTGAAACTCTGGATGGGTTCCGTGTGCTGGTGTGTGGCATGTTGACACGTTACCGGCGCAGGCATCTGCAGTCGGCTGTCAATTCAGGCTTCAATACCACTGTATCCGAGGTATCTGCGGGAAAAGCAGACCCGTGTTCATGGGTTGTTCCAGTCGTCGTCGCCGCTGCCAAGTGACCTCGGCGCTAATTGTGGCTTTTTATAAGTCCAGAGCGCTGATGACTGTGCGACCTGGTGTTGAAATTCTGGATGGGTTCCGTGTGCTGGTGTGTGGCATGTTGACACGTTACCGGCGCAGGCATCTGCAGTCGGCTGTCAATTCAGGCTTCAGTACCGCTGTATCCGAGGTATCTGTGGGAAAACCAGACCCGTGTTCATGGTTGTTCCAGTCGTCGTCGCCGCTGCCACATGATCTCGGCGCTAATTGTGGCTCTTTATAAGTCCAGAGCGCTGATGACCGTGCGACCTGTTGTTGAAACTCTGGATGGGTTCCGTGTGCTGGTGTGTGGCATGTTGACACGTTACCGGCGCAGGCATCTGCAGTCGGCTGTCAATTCAGGCTTCAATACCGCTGTATCCGAGGTATCTGTGGGAAAACCAGACCCGTGTTCATGGTTGTTCCAGTCGTCGTCGCCGCTGCCACATGATCTCGGCGCTAATTGTGGCTCTTTATAAGTCCAGAGCGCTGATGACCGTGCGACCTGGTGTTGAAACTCTGGATGGGTTCAGTGTGCTGGTGTGCGGCATGTTGACACGTTACCGGCGCAGGCATCTGCAGTCGGCTGGCAATCCACGCTTCAATACCGCTGTATCCGAGGTATCTTCGCGAAAAGCAGACCCGTGTACATGGGTTGTTCCAGTCGTAGTCGCCGCAGCCAAGTGACCTCGGCCGTTATTGTGGCTCTTTATAAGTCCAGTGCGCTGATGACCGAGCGAGCTTGTGTTGAAACTCTGGATGGGTTCCGTGTGCTGGTGTGCGGCATGTTGACACGTTACCGGCGCAGGCAACTGCAGTCGGCTGGCAATTCAGGCTTAAATATCGCTGTATCCGAGGTATCTGCGGGAAAATCAGACCCGTGTTCATGGTTGTTCCAGTCGTCGTCGCCGCTGCCAAATGACCTCGGCGCTAATTGTGTCTCTTTATATGTCCAGAGCGCTGATGACCGTGCGACCTGGTGTTGAAACTCTGGATGGGTTCGGTGTGCTGGTGTGCGGCATGTTGACACGTTACCGGCGCAGGCATCTGCAGTCGGCTGGCAATCCAGGCTTCAATATCGCTGTATCCGAGGTATCTGCGGGAAAAGCAGACCCGTGTTCATGGGTTGTTCCAGTCGTCGTCGCCGCTGCCAAGTGACCTCGGCGCTAATTGTGGCTCTTTATAAGTCCAGTGCGCTGATGACCGAGCGAGCTTTTGTTGAAACTCTGGATGGGTTCCGTGTGCTGGTGTGCGGCATGTTGACACGTTACCGGCGCAGGCATCTGCAGTCGGCTGGCAATTCAGGCTTAAATATCGCTGTATCCGAGGTATCTGCGGGAAAATCAGACCCGTGTTCATGGTTGTTCCAGTCGTCGTCGCCGCTGCCAAATGACCTCGGCGCTAATTGTGTCTCTTTATAAGTCCAGAGCGCTGATGACCGTGCGACCTGGTGTTGAAACTCTGGATGGGTTCCGTGTGCTGGTGTGCGCCATGTTGACACGTTACCGGCGCAGGCATCTGCAGTCGGCTTGGAATTCAGGCTGCAATATCGCTGTATCCGAGGTAGCTGCGGGAAGATCAGACCCGTGCTCATGGGTTGTTCCAGTCGTCGTCGCCGCTGCCAAGTGACATCGGCGCTAATTGTGGCTCTTTATAAGTCCAGAGCGCTGAGGACTGTTCGACCTGGTGTTGAAATTCTGGATGGGTTCCGTGTGCTGGCGTGCGGCCTGCTGACACGCTACCGGCGTAGGCATCTGCAGTCGGCTGGCAATTCAGGCTTCAATACCGCTGTATCCGAGGTATCTTCGGGAAAAGCAGACCCGTGTTCATGGGTTGTTCCAGTCGTCGTCGCCGCTGCCAAGTGACCTCGGCGCTAATTGTGGCTCTTTATAAGTCCAGAGCGCTGATGACTGTGCGACCCGGTGTTGAAATTCTGGATGGGTTCCGTGTGCTGGTGTGCGGCCTGTTGACACGTTACCGGCGCAGGCATCTGCAGTCGGCTGGCAATTCAGGCTTCAATACCGCTGTATCCGAGGTATCTTCGCGAAAAGCAGACCCGTGTTCATGGTTGTTCCAGTCGTCGTCGCCGCTGCCAAATGACATCGGCGCTAATTGTGGCTCTTTATATGTCCAGAGCGCTGATGACCGTGCGACCTGGTGTTGAAACTCTGGATGGGTTCGGTGTGCTGGTGTGCGGCATGTTGACACGTTACCGGCGCAGGCATCTGCAGTCGGCTGGCAATCCACGCTTCAATATCGCTGTATCCGAGGTATCTGCGGGAAAAGCAGACCCGTGTTCATGGGTTGTTCCAGTCGTCGTAGCCGCTGCCAAGTGACCTCGGCGCTAATTGTGGCTCTTTATAAGTCCAGAGCGCTGGTGACTGTGCGACCTGGTGTTGAAACTCTGGATGGGTTCCGTGTGCTGGTGTGCGGCATGTTGACACGTTACCGGCGCAGGCATCTGCAGTCGGCTGGCAATTCAGGCTTAAATATCGCTGTTCCGAGGTATCTGCGAGAAAATCAGACCCGTGTTCATGGTTGCTCCAGTCGTCGTCCCCGCTGCCAAATGACCTCGGCGCTAATTGTGTCTCTTTATAAGTCCAGAGCGCTGATGACCGTGCGACCTGGTGTTGAAACTCTTGATGGGTTCGGTGTGCAGGTGTGCGGCATGTTGACACGTTACCGGCGCAGGCATCTGCAGTCGGCTGGCAATCCAGGCTTCAATATCGCTGTATCCGAGGTATCTGCGAGAAAAGCAGACCCGTGTTCATGGGTTGTTCCAGTCGTCGTCTCCGCTGCCAAGTGACCTCGGCGCTAATTGCGGCTCTTTATAGGTTCAGAGCGCTGATGACCGCGCGACCTGGTGTTGAAATTCTGGATGGGTTCCGTGTGCTGGTGTGCGGCATGTTGACACGTTACCGGCGCAGGCATCTGCAGTCGGCTGGCAATCCAGGCTTCAATATCGCTGTATCCGAGGTATCTGCGAGAAAAGCTGACCCGTGTTCATGGGTTGTTCCAGTCGTCGTCGCCGCTGCCAAGTGACCTCGGCGCTAATTGCGGCTCTTTATAGGTTCAGAGCGCTGATGACCGCGCGACCTGGTGTTGAAATTCTGGATGGGTTCCGTGTGCTGGTGTGCGGCATGTTGACACGTTACCGGCGCAGGCATCTGCAGTCGGCTAGAAATTCAGGCTTCAATATCGCTATACCGAGGTATCTTCGGGAAAAGCAGACCCTTGATCATGGGTTGTTCCAGTCGTTGTCGCCGCTGCCAAGTGACCTCGGCGCTAATTGTGGCTTTTTATAAGTCCAGAGCGCTGATGACTGTGCGACCTGGTGTTGAAATTCTGGATGGGTTCCGTGTGCTGGTGTGTGGCATGTTGGCACGTTACCGGCGCAGGCATCTGCAGTCGGCTGTCAATTCAGGCTTCAATACCGCTGTATCCGAGGTATCTGTGGGAAAACCAGACCCGTGTTCATGGTTGTTCCAGTCGTCGTCGCCGCTGCCACATGATCTCGGCGCTAATTGTGGCTCTTTATAAGTCCAGAGCGCTGATGACCGTGCGACCTGGTGTTGAAACTCTGGATGGGTTCCGTGTGCTGGTGTGTGGCATGTTGACACGTTACCGGCGCAGGCATCTGCAGTCGGCTGTCAATTCAGGCTTCAATACCGCTGTATCCGAGGTATCTGCGGGAAAAGCAGACCCGTGTTCATGGGTTGTTCCAGTCGTCGTCGCCGCTGCCAAGTGACCTCGGCGCTAATTGTGGCTTTTTATAAGTCCAGAGCGCTGATGACTGTGCGACCTGGTGTTGAAATTCTGGATGGGTTCCGTGTGCTGGTGTGTGGCATGTTGACACGTTACCGGCGCAGGCATCTGCAGTCGGCTGTCAATTCAGGCTTCAATACCGCTGTATCCGAGGTATCTGTGGGAAAACCAGACCCGTGTTCATGGTTGTTCCAGTCGTCGTCGCCGCTGCCACATGATCTCGGCGCTAATTGTGGCTCTTTATAAGTCCAGAGCGCTGATGACCGTGCGACCTGGTGTTGAAACTCTGGATGGGTTCCGTGTGCTGGTGTGTGGCATGTTGACACGTTACCGGCGCAGGCATCTGCAGTCGGCTGTCAATTCAGGCTTCAATACCGCTGTATCCGAGGTATCTGTGGGAAAACCAGACCCGTGTTCATGGTTGTTCCAGTCGTCGTCGCCGCTGCCACATGATCTCGGCGCTAATTGTGGCTCTTTATAAGTCCAGAGCGCTGATGACCGTGCGACCTGGTGTTGAAACTCTGGATGGGTTCGGTGTGCTGGTGTGCGGCATGTTGACACGTTACCGGCGCAGGCATCTGCAGTCGGCTGGCAATCCACGCTTCAATACCGCTGTATCCGAGGTATCTTCGCGAAAAGCAGACCCGTGTTCATGGGTTGTTCCAGCCGTAGTCGCCGCTGCCAAGTGACCTCGGCGCTAATTGTGGCTCTTTATAAGTCCAGTGCGCTGATGACCGAGCGAGCTTGTGTTGAAACTCTGGATGGGTTCCGTGTGCTGGTGTGTGGCATGTTGACACGTTACCGGCGCAGGCATCTGTAGTCGGCTGGCAATTCAGGCTTAAATATCGCTGTATCCGAGGTATCTGCGGGAAAATCAGACCCGTGTTCATGGTTGTTCCCGTCGTCGTCGCCGCTGCGAAATGACCTCGGCGCTAATTGTGTCTCTTTATAAGTCCAGAGCGCTGATGACCGTGCGACCTGGTGTTGAAACTCTGGATGGGTTCGGTGTGCTGGTGTGCGGCATGTTGACACGTTACCGGCGCAGGCATCTGCAGTCGGCTGGCAATCCAGGCTTCAATATCGCTGTATCCGAGGTATCTGTGGGAAAAGCAGACCCGTGTTCATGGGTTGTTCCAGTCGTCGTCGCCGCTGCCAAGTGACCTCGGCGCTAATTGTGGCTCTTTATAAGTCCAGAGCGCTGATGACCGTGCGACCTGGTGTTGAAAGTCTGGATGGGTTCCGTGTGCTGGAGTGCGCCATGTTGACACGTTGCCGGCGCAGGCATCTGCAGTCGGCTGGCAATTCACGCTTCAATACCGCTGTATCCGGGGTATATACTGGAATAGCCAGACCCGTGTTCATGGGTTGTTCCATTTGTCGTCGCCGCTGCCAAGTGACCTCGGCGCTAATTGTGGCTCTTTATAAGTCCAGAGCGCTGATGACTGTGCGACCTGGTGTTGAAACTCGGGATGGGTTCTGTGTGCTGGTGTGCGCCATGTTGTCATGTTACCGACGCAGGCATCTGCAGTCGGCTGATAATTCGGGCTTCAATATCGCTGTATCCGAGGTATCTGCGAGAAAAGCTGACCCGTGTTCATGGGTTGTTCCAGTCGTCGTCGCCGCTGCCAAGTGACCTCGGCGTTAATTGCGGCTCTTTATAGGTTCAGAGCGCTGATGATCGCGCGACCTGGTGTTGAAATTCTGGATGGGTTCCGTGTGCTGGTGTGCGGCATGTTGACACGTTACCGGCGCAGGCATCTGCAGTCGGCTAGAAATTCAGGCTTCAATATCGCTGTACCGAGGTATCTTCGGGAAAAGCAGACCCTTGATCATGGGTTGTTCCAGTCGTCGTCGCCGCTGCCACATGATCTCGGCGCTAATTGTGGCTCTTTATAAGTCCAGAGCGCTGATGACCGTGCGACCTGGTGTTGAAACTCTGGATGGGTTCCGTGTGCTGGTGTGTGGCATGTTGACACGTTACCGGCGCAGGCATCTGCAGTCGGCTGTCAATTCAGGCTTCAATACCACTGTATCCGAGGTATCTGCGGGAAAAGCAGACCCGTGTTCATGGGTTGTTCCAGTCGTCGTCGCCGCTGCCAAGTGACCTCGGCGCTAATTGAGGCTTTTTATAAGTCCAGAGCGCTGATGACTGTGCGACCTGGTGTTGAAATTCTGGATGGGTTCCGTGTGCTGGTGTGTGGCATGTTGACACGTTACCGGCGCAGGCATCTGCAGTCGGCTGTCAATTCAGGCTTCAATACCGCTGTATCCGAGGTATCTGTGGGAAAACCAGACCCGTGTTCATGGTTGTTCCAGTCGTCGTCGCCGCTGCCACATGATCTCGGCGCTAATTGTGGCTCTTTAAAAGTCCAGAGCGCTGATGACCGTGCGACCTGTTGTTGAAACTCTGGATGGGTTCCGTGTGCTGGTGTGTGGCATGTTGACACGTTACCGGCGCAGGCATCTGCAGTCGGCTGTCAATTCAGGCTTCAATACCGCTGTATCCGAGGTATCTGTGGGAAAACCAGACCCGTGTTCATGGTTGTTCCAGTCGTCGTCGCCGCTGCCACATGATCTCGGCGCTAATTGTGGCTCTTTATAAGTCCAGAGCGCTGATGACCGTGCGACCTGGTGTTGAAACTCTGGATGGGTTCGGTGTGCTGGTGTGCGGCATGTTGACACGTTACCGGCGCAGGCATCTGCAGTCGGCTGGCAATCCACGCTTCAATACCGCTGTATCCGAGGTATCTTCGCGAAAAGCAGACCCGTGTACATGGGTTGTTCCAGTCGTAGTCGCCGCTGCCAAGTGACCTCGGCGCTAATTGTGGCTCTTTATAAGTCCAGTGCGCTGATGACCGAGCGAGCTTGTGTTGAAACTCTGGATGGGTTCCGTGTGCTGGTGTGCGGCATGTTGACACGTTACCGGCGCAGGCAACTGCAGTCGGCTGGCAATTCAGGCTTAAATATCGCTGTATCCGAGGTATCTGCGGGAAAATCAGACCCGTGTTCATGGTTGTTCCAGTCGTCGTCGCCGCTGCCAAATGACCTCGGCGCTAATTGTGTCTCTTTATAAGTCCAGAGCGCTGATGACCGTGCGACCTGGTGTTGAAACTCTGGATGGGTTCGGTGTGCTGGTGTGCGGCATGTTGACACGTTACCGGCGCAGGCATCTGCAGTCGGCTGGCAATCCAGGCTTCAATATCGCTGTATCCGAGGTATCTGCGGGAAAAGCAGACCCGTGTTCATGGGTTGTTCCAGTCGTCGTCGCCGCTGCCAAGTGACCTCGGCGCTAATTGTGGCTCTTTATAAGTCCAGAGCGCTGATGACCGTGCGACCTGGTGTTGAAAGTTTGGATGGGTTCCGTGTGCTGGAGTGCGCCATGTTGACACGTTGCCGGCGCAGGCATCTGCAGTCGGCTGGCAATTCACGCTTCAATACCGCTGTATCCGGGGTATATACTGGAATAGCCAGACCCGTGTTCATGGGTTGTTCCATTTGTCGTCGCCGCTGCCAAGTGACCTCTACGCTAATTGTGGCTCTTTATAAGTCCAGAGCGCTGATGACTGTGCGACCTGGTGTTGAAACTCGGGATGGGTTCCGTGTGCTGGTGTGCGCCATGTTGTCATGTTACCGGCGCAGGCATCTGCAGTCGGCTGGCAATTCGGGCTTCAATATCGCTGTATCCGAGGTATCTGCGGGAAAAGCTGCCCCGTGTTCATGGGTTGTTCCAGTCGTCGTCGCCACTGCCAAGTGACCTCGGCGCTAATTGCGGCTCTTTATAAGTCCAGAGCGCTGATGACCGCGCGACCTGGTGTTGAAAGCCTGGATGGGTTCCGTGTGCTGGTGTGCGGCATGTTGACACGTTACCGGCGCAGGCATCTGCAGTCGGCTAGAACTTCAGGCTTCAATATCGCTGTACCGAGGTATCTTCGCGAAAAGCAGACCCGTTTTCATGGGTTGTTCCAGTCGTCGTCGCCGCTGCCAAGTGACCTCGGCGCTAATTGTGGCTCTTTATAAGTCCAGAGCGCTGATGACCGCGCGACCTGGTGTTGAAACTCTGGATGGGTTCCGTGTGCTGGTGTGCGGCATGTTGACACGTTACCGGCGCAGGCATCTGCAGTCGGCTAGAAATTCAGGCTTCAATATCGCTGTTCCGAGGTATCTGCGGGAAAATCAGACCCGTTTTCAAGGGTTGTTCCAGTCGTCGTCGCCGCTGCCAAGTGACCTCGGCGCTAATTGTGGCTCTTTATAAGTCCAGAGCGCTGATGACCGCGCGACCTGGTGTTGAAACTCTGGATGGGTTCCGTGTGCTGGTGTGCGGCATGTTGACACGTTACCGGCGCAGGCATCTGCAGTCGGCTGGCAATTCAGGCTTAAATATCGCTGTTCCGAGGTATCTGCGGGAAAATCAGACCCGTGCTCATGGTTGTTCCAGTCGTCGACGCCGCTGCCAAGTGACCTCGGCCCTAATTGTGGCTCTTTATAAGTCCAGAGCGCTGATGACCGTGCGACCTGGTGTTGAAACTCTGGATGGATTCTGTGTGCTGGTGTGCGCCATGTTGACACGTTACCGGCGCAGGCATCTGCAGTCGGCTTGGAATTCAGGCTGCAATATCGCTGTATCCGAGGTATCTGCGGGAAAAGCAGACCCGTGTTCATGGGTTGTTCCATTCGTCGTCGCCGCTGCCAAGTGACCTCGGCGCTAATTGTGGCTTTATAAGTCCAGAGCGCTGATGACTGTGCGACCTAGTGTTGAAATTCTGGATGGGTTTTGTGTGCTGGTGTGCGGCCTGTTGACACGTTACCGGCGCAGGCATCTGCAGTCGGCTGGCAATTCAGGCTTCAATACCGCTGTATCCGAGGTATCTTCGGGAAAAGCAGACCCGTGTTCATGGGTTGTTCCAGTCGTCGTCACCGCTGCCAAGAGACCTCGGCGCTAATTGTGGCTCTTTATAAGTCCAGAGCGCTGATGACTGTGCGACCTGGTGTTGAAATTCTGGATGGGTTCCGTGTGCTGGTGTGCGGCCTGTTGACACGTTACCGGCGCAGGCATCTGCAGTCGGCTGGCAATTCAGGCTTCAATACCGCTGTATCCGAGGTATCTTCGCGAAAAGCAGACCCGTGTTCATGGTGGTTCCAGTCGTCGTCGCCGCTGCCAAATGACATCGGCGCTAATTGTGGCTCTTTATAAGTCCAGAGCGCTGATGACCGTGCGACCTGGTGTTGAAACTCTGGATGGGTTCGGTGTGCTGGTGTGCGGCATGTTGACACGTTACCGGCGCAGGCATCTGCAGTCGGCTGGCAATCCACGCTTCAATATCGCTGTATCCGAGGTATCTGCGGGAAAAGCAGACCCGTGTTCATGGGTTGTTCCAGTCGTCGTCGCCGCTGCCAAGCAACCTCGGCGCTAATTGTGGCTCTTTATAAAACCAGAGCGCTGAGGACTGTTCGACCTGGTGTTGAAATTCTGGATGTGTTCCGTGTGCTGGTGTGCGGCCTGCTGACACTTACCGGCGCAGGCATCTGCAGTCGGCTGGCAATTCAGGCTTCAATACCACTGTATCCGAGGTATCTTCGGGAAAAGCAGACCCGTGGTCATGGGTTGTTCCAGTCGTCGTAGCCGCTGCCAGGTGACCTCGGCGCTAATTGTGGCTCTTTATAAGTCCAGAGCGCTGATGACTGTGCGACCTGGTGTTGAAATTCTGGATGGGTTCCGTGTGCTGGTGTGCAGCCTGTTGACACGTTACCGGCGCAGGCATCTGCAGTCGGCTGGCAATTCAGGCTTCAATACCGCTGAATCCGAGGTATCTTCGCGAAAAGCAGACCCGTGTTCATGGGTTGTTCCAGTCGTCGTCGCCGCTGCCAAGTGACCTCGGCGCTAATTGTGGCTCTTTATAAGTCCAGAGCGCTGATGACCGAGCGAGCTTGTGTTGAAACTCTGGATGGGTTCCGTGTGCTGGTGTGCGGCATGTTGACACGTTACCGGCGCAGGCATCTGCAGTCGGCTGGCAATTCAGGCTTAAATATCGCTGTTCCGAGGTATCTGCGGGAAAATCAGACCCGTGTTCATGGTTGTTCCAGTCGTCGTCGCCGCTGCCAAATGACCTCGGCGCTAATTGTGTCTCTTTATAAGTCCAGAGCGCTGATGACCGTGCGACCTGGTGTTGAAAGTTTGGATGGGTTCCGTGTGCTGGAGTGCGCCATGTTGACACGTTGCCGGCGCAGGCATCTGCAGTCGGCTGGCAATTCAGGCTTCAATACCGCTGTATCTGGGGTATATACTGGAATAGCCAGACCCGTGTTCATGGGTTGTTCCATTTGTCGTCGCCGCTGCGAAGTGACCTCGGCGCTAATTGTGGCTCTTTATAAGTCCAGAGCGCTGATGACTGTGCGACCTGGTGTTGAAACTCTGGATGGGTTCCGTGTGCTGGTGTGCGGCATGTTGACACGTTACCGGCGCAGGCATCTGCAGTCGGCTGGCAATTCAGGCTTAAATATCGCTGTTCCGAGGTATCTGCGGGAAAATCAGACCTGTGTTCATGGTTGTTCCAGTCGTCGTCGCCGCTGCCAAATGACCTCGGCGCTAATTGCGGCTCTTTATAAGTCCAGAGCGCTGATGACCGCGCGACCTGGTGTTGAAAGCCTGGATGGGTTCCGTGTGCTGGTGTGCGGCATGTTGACACGTTACCGGCGCAGGCATCTGCAGTCGGCTAGAAATTCAGGCTTCAATATTGCTGTACCGAGGTATCTTCGCGAAAAGCAGACCCGTTTTCATGGGTTGTTCCAGTCGTCGTCGCCGCTGCCAAGTGACCTCGGCGCTAATTGTGGCTCTTTATAAGTCCAGAGCGCTGATGACCGCGCGACCTGGTGTTGAAACTCTGGATGGGTTCCGTGTGCTGGTGTGCGGCATGTTGACACGTTACCGGCGCAGGCGTCTGCAGTCGACTGGCAATTCAGGCTTAAATATCGCTGTTCCGAGGTATCTGCGGGAAAATCAGACCCGTGTTCATGGTTGTTCCAGTCGTCGTCGCCGCTGCCAAATGACCTCGGCGCTAATTGTGTCTCTTTATAAGTCCAGAGCGCTGATGACCGTGCGACCTGGTGTTGAAACTCTGGATGGGTTCGGTGTGCTGGTGTGCGGCATGTTGACACGTTACCGGCGCAGGCATCTGCAGTCGGCTGGCAATCCAGGCTTCAATATCGCTGTATCCGAGGTATCTGCGGGAAAAGCAGACCCGTGTTCATGGGTTGTTCCAGTCGTCGTCGCCGCTGCCAAGTGACCTCGGCGCTAATTGCGGCTCTTTATAAGTCCAGAGCGCTGATGACCGCGCGACCTGGCGTTGAAAGCCTGGATGGGTTCCGTGTGCTGGTGTGCGGCATGTTGACACGTTACCGGCGCAGGCATCTGCAGTCGGCTAGAAATTCAGGCTTCAATATCGCTGTACCGAGGTATCTTCGCGAAAAGCAGACCCGTTTTCATGGGTTGTTCCAGTCGTCGTCGCCGCTGCCAAGTGACCTCGGCGCTAATTGTGGCTCTTTATAAGTCCAGAGCGCTGATGACCGCGCGACCTGGTGTTGAAAC
This sequence comes from Amblyomma americanum, assembly GCF_052857255.1. Lineage (NCBI taxonomy): Eukaryota > Metazoa > Arthropoda > Arachnida > Ixodida > Ixodidae > Amblyomma > Amblyomma americanum. The sequence continues at coordinate 240,266 of NW_027526553.1, read as the reverse complement.
TCTGGATGGGTTCCGTGTGCTGGTGTGCGGCATGTTGACACGTTACCGGCGCAGGCATCTGCAGTCGGCTGGCAATTCAGGCTTAAATATCGCTGTTCCGAGGTATCTGCGGGAAAATCAGACCCGTGTTCATGGTTGTTCTAGTCGTCGTCGCCGCTGCCAAATGACCTCGGCGCTAATTGCGGCTCTTTATAAGTCCAGAGCGCTGATGACTGCGCGACCTGGTGTTGAAAGCCTGGATGGGTTCCGTGTGCTGGTGTGCGGCATGTTGACACGTTACCGGCGCAGGCATCTGCAGTCGGCTAGAAATTCAGGCTTCAATATCGCTGTACCGAGGTATCTTCGCGAAAAGCAGACCCGTTTTCATGGGTTGTTCCAGTCGTCGTCGCCGCTGCCAAGTGACCTCGGCGCTAATTGTGGCTCTTTATAAGTCCAGAGCGCTGATGACCGCGCGACCTGGTGTTGAAACTCTGGATGGGTTCCGTGTGCTGGTGTGCGGCATGTTGACACGTTACCGGCGCAGGCATCTGCAGTCGGCTGGCAATTCAGGCTTAAATATCGCTGTTCCGAGGTATCTGCGGGAAAATCAGACCCGTGTTCATGGTTGTTCCAGTCGTCGTCGCCGCTGCCAAATGACCTCGGCGCTACTTGTGTCTCTTTATAAGTGCAGAGCGCTGATGACCGTGCGACCTGGTGTTGAAACTCTGGATGGGTTCGGTGTGCTGGTGTGCGGCATGTTGACACGTTACCGGCGCAGGCATCTGCAGTCGGCTGGCAATCCAGGCTTCAATATCGCTGTATCCGAGGTATCTGCGGGAAAAGCAGACCCGTGTTCATGGGTTGTTCCAGTCGTCGTCGCCGCTGTCAATTGACCTCGGCGCTAATTGTGGCTCTTTATAAGTCCAGAGCGCTGATGACCGTGCGACCTGGTGTTGAAAGTTTGGATGGGTTCCGTGTGCTGGTGTGCGCCATGTTGACACGTTGCCGGCGCAGGCATCTGCAGTCGGCTGGCAATTCAGGCTTCAATACCGCTGTATCCGGGGTATATACTGGAATAGCCAGACCCGTGTTCATGGGTTGTTCCATTTGTCGTCGCCGCTGCCAAGTGACCTCGGCGCTAATTGTGGCTCTTTATAAGTCCAGAGCGCTGATGACTGTGCGACCTGGTGTTGAAACTCGGGATGGGTTCCGTGTGCTGGTGTGCGCCATGTTGTCATGTTACCGGCGCAGGCATCTGCAGTCGGCTGACAATTCGGTCTTCAATATCGCTGTATCCGAGGTATCTGCGGGAAAAGCTGACCCGTGTTCATGGGTTGTTCCAGTCGTCGTCGCCGCTGCCAAGTGACCTCGGCGCTAATTGCGGCTCTTTATAAGTCCAGAGCGCTGATGACCGCGCGACCTGGTGTTGAAATTCTGGATGGGTTCTGTGTGCTGGTGTGCGGCATGTTGACACGTTACCGGCGCAGGCATCTGCAGTCGGCTGGCAATTCAGGCTTAAATATCGCTGTATCCGAGGTATCTGCGGGAAAATCAGACCCGTGTTCATGGTTGTTCCAGTCGTCGTCGCCGCTCCCAAATGACCTCGGCGCTAATTATGTCTCTTTATAAGTCCAGAGCGCTGATGACCGTGCGACCTGGTGTTGAAACTATGGGTGGGTTCGGTGTGCTGGTGTGCGGCATGTTGACACGTTACAGGCGCAGGCATCTGCAGTCGGCTGGCAATCCAGGCTTCAATATCGCTGTATCCGAGGTATCTGCGGGAAAATCAGACCCGTGTTCATGGGTTGTTCCAGTCGTCGTCGCCGCTGCCAAGTGACCTCGGCGCTAATTGTGGCTCGTTATAAGTCCAGAGCGCTGATGACCGTGCGACCTGGTGTTGAAAGTTTGGATGGGTTCCGTGTGCTGGAGTGCGCCATGTTGACACGTTGCCGGCGCAGGCATCTGCAGTCGGCTGGCAATTCAGGCTTCAATACCGCTGTATCCGGGGTATATACTGGAATAGCCAGACCCGTGTTCATGGGTTGTTCCATTTGTCGTCGCCGCTGCGAAGTGACCTCGGCGGTAATTGTGGCTCTTTATAAGTCCAGAGCGCTGATGACTGTGCGACCTGGTGTTGAAACTCTGGATGGGTTCCGTGTGCTGGTGTGCGGCATGTTGACACGTTACCGGCGCAGGCATCTGCAGTCGGCTGGCAATTCAGGCTTAAATATCGCTGTTCCGAGGTATCTGCGGGAAAATCAGACCTGTGTTCATGGTTGTTCCAGTCGTCGTCGCCGCTGCCAAATGACCTCGGCGCTAATTGCGGCTCTTTATAAGTCCAGAGCGCTGATGACCGCGCGACCTGGTGTTGAAAGCCTGGATGGGTTCAGTGTGCTGGTGTGCGGCATGTTGACACGTTACCGGCGCAGGCATCTGCAGTCGGCTAGAAATTCAGGCTTCAATATTGCTGTACCGAGGTATCTTCGCGAAAAGCAGACCCGTTTTCATGGGTTGTTCCAGTCGTCGTCGCCGCTGCCAAGTGACCTCGGCGCTAATTGTGGCTCTTTATAAGTCCAGAGCGCTGATGACCGCGCGACCTGGTGTTGAAACTCTGGATGGGTTCCGTGTGCTGGTGTGCGGCATGTTGACACGTTACCGGCGCAGGCGTCTGCAGTCGGCTGGCAATTCAGGCTTAAATATCGCTGTTCCGAGGTATCTGCGGGAAAATCAGACCCGTGTTCATGGTTGTTCCAGTCGTCGTCGCCGCTGCCAAATGACCTCGGCGCTAATTGTGTCTCTTTATAAGTCCAGAGCGCTGATGACCGTGCGACCTGGTGTTGAAACTCTGGATGGGTTCGGTGTGCTGGTGTGCGGCATGTTGACACGTTACCGGCGCAGGCATCTGCAGTCGGCTGGCAATCCAGGCTTCAATATCGCTGTATCCGAGGTATCTGCGGGAAAAGCAGACCCGTGTTCATGGGTTGTTCCAGTCGTCGTCGCCGCTGCCAAGTGACCTCGGCGCTAATTGCGGCTCTTTATAAGTCCAGAGCGCTGATGACCGCGCGACCTGGCGTTGAAAGCCTGGATGGGTTCCGTGTGCTGGTGTGCGGCATGTTGACACGTTACCGGCGCAGGCATCTGCAGTCGGCTGGCAATTCAGGCTTCAATGCCGCTGTATCCGGGGTATATACTGGAATAGCCAGACCCGTGTTCATGAGTTGTTCCATTTGTCGTCGCCGCTGCCAAGTGACGTCGGCGCTAATTGTGGCTCTTTATAAGTCCAGAGCGCTGATGACTGTGCGACCTGGTGTTGAAACTCGGGATGTGTTCCGTGTGCTGGTGTGCGCCATGTTGTCATGTTACCGGCGCAGGCATCTGCAGTCGGCTGACAATTCGGGCTTCAATTTCGCTGTATCCAAGGTATCTGCGGGAAAAGCTGATCCGTGTTCATGGGTTGTTCCAGTCGTCGTCGCCGCTGCCATGTGACCTCGGCGCTAATTGCGGCTCTTTATAAGTCCAGAGCGCTGATGACCGCGCGACCTGGTGTTGAAATTCTGGATGGGTTCCGTGTGCTGGTGTGCGGCATGTTGACACGTTACCGGCGCAGGCATCTGCAGTCGGCTAGAAATTCAGGCTTCAATATCGCTGTACCGAGGTATCTGCGGGAAAAGCTGACCCGTGTTCATGGGTTGTTCCAGTCGTCGTCGCCGCTGCCAAGTGACCTCGGCGCTAATTGTGGCTCTTTATAAGTCCAGAGCGCTGATGATTGCGCGACCTGGTGTTGAAACTCTGGATGGGTTCCGTGTGCTGGTGTGCGGCATGTTGACACGTTACCGGCGCAGACATCTGCAGTCGGCTAGAAATTCAGGCTTCAATATCGCTGTACCGAGGTATCTTCGCGAAAAGCAGACCCGTGTTCATGGGTTGTTCCAGTCGTCGTCGCCGGTCCAAGTGACCTCGGCGCTAATTGTGGCTCTTTATAAGTCCAGATCGCTGACGACCGTGCGACCTGGTGTTGAAACTCTGGATGGGTTCCGTGTGCTGGAGTGCGCCATGTTGACACGTTACCGGCGCAGGCATCTGCAGTCGGCTGGCAATTCAGGCTTCAATACCGCTGTATCCGAGGTATCTTCGGGAAAAGCAGACCCTTGATCATGGGTTGTTCCAGTCGTTGTCGCCGCTGCCAATTGACCTCGGCGCTAATTGTGGCTCTTTATAAGTCCAGAGCGCTGATGACTGTGCGACCTGGTGTTGAAATTCTGGATGGGTTCGGTGTGCTGGTGTGCGGCATGTTGACACGTTACCGGCGCAGGCATCTGCAGTCGGCTGGCAATCCACGCTTGAATATCGCTGTATTCGAGGTATCTGCGGGAAAAGCAGACCCGTGTTCATGGGTTGTTCCAGTCGTCGTCGCCGCTGCCAAGCGACCTCGGCGCTAATTGTGGCTATTTATAAGTCCAGAGCGCTGAGGACTGTTCGACCTGGTGTTGAAATTCTGGATGGGTTCCGTGTGCTGGTGTGCGGCCTGCTGACACGTTACCGGCGCAGGCATCTGCAGTCGGCTGGCAATTCAGGCTTCAATATCGCTGTATCCGAGGTATATGCAGGAAAAGCTGACCCGTGTTCATGGGTTGTTCCAGTCGTCGTCGCCGCTGCCAAGTGACTTCGGCGCTAATTGTGGCTCTTTATAAGTCCAGAGCGCTGATGACCGTGCGACCTGGTGTTGAAACTCTGGATGGGTTCCGTGTGCTGGTGTGCGGCATGTTGACACGTTACCGGCGCAGGCATCTGCAGTCGGCTGGCAATTCAGGCTTCAATGCCGCTGTATCCGGGGTATATACTGGAATAGCCAGACCGGTGTTCATGGGTTGTTCCATTTGTCGTCGCCGCTGCCAAGTGACGTCGGCGCTAATTGTGGCTCTTTATAAGTCCAGAGCGCTGATGACTGTGCGACCTGGTGTTGAAACTCGGGATGTGTTCCGTGTGCTGGTGTGCGCCATGTTGTCATGTTACCGGCGCAGGCATCTGCAGTCGGCTGACAATTCGGGCTTCAATTTCGCTGTATCCAAGGTATCTGCGGGAAAAGCTGATCCGTGTTCATGGGTTGTTCTAGTCGTCGTCGCCGCTGCCATGTGACCTCGGCGCTAATTGCGGCTCTTTATAAGTCCAGAGCGCTGATGACCGCGCGACCTGGTGTTGAAATTCTGGATGGGTTCCGTGTGCTTGTGTGCGGCATGTTGACACGTTACCGGCGCAGGCATCTGCAGTCGGCTAGAAATTCAGGCTTCAATATCGCTGTACCGAGGTATCTGCGGGAAAAGCTGACCCGTGTTCATGGGTTGTTCCAGTCGTCGTCGCCGCTGCCAACCAAGTGACCTCGGCGCTAATTGTGGCTCTTTATAAGTCCAGAGCGCTGATGATTGCGCGACCTGGTGTTGAAACTCTGGATGGGTTCCGTGTGCTGGTGTGCGGCATGTTGACACGTTACCGGCGCAGGCATCTGCAGTCGGCTGGCAATTCAGGCTTAAATATCGCTGTTCCGAGGTATCTGCGGGAAAATCAGACCTGTGTTCATGGGTTGTTCCATTTGTCGTCGCCGCTGCGAAGTGACCTCGGCGCTAATTGTGGCTCTTTATAAGTCCAGAGCGCTGATGACTGTGCGACCTGGTGTTGAAACTCTGGATGGGTTCCGTGTGCTGGTGTGCGGCATGTTGACACGTTACCGGCGCAGGCATCTGCAGTCGGCTGGCAATTCAGGCATAAATATCGCTGTTCCGAGGTATCTGCGGGAAAATCAGACCTGTGTTCATGGTTGTTCCAGTCGTCGTCGCCGCTGCCAAATGACCTCGGCGCTAATTGCGGCTCTTTATAAGTCCAGAGCGCTGATGACCGCGCGACCTGGTGTTGAAAGCCTGGATGGGTTCAGTGTGCTGGTGTGCGGCATGTTGACACGTTACCGGCGCAGGCATCTGCAGTCGGCTAGAAATTCAGGCTTCAATATTGCTGTACCGAGGTATCTTCGCGAAAAGCAGACCCGTTTTCATGGGTTGTTCCAGTCGTCGTCGCCGCTGCCAAGTGACCTCGGCGCTAATTGTGGCTCTTTATAAGTCCAGATCGCTGACGACCGTGCGACCTGGTGTTGAAACTCTGGATGGGTTCCGTGTGCTGGAGTGCGCCATGTTGACACGTTACCGGCGCAGGCATCTGCAGTCGGCTGGCAATTCAGGCTTCAATACCGCTGTATCCGAGGTATCTTCGGGAAAAGCAGACCCTTGATCATGGGTTGTTCCAGTCGTTGTCGCCGCTGCCAATTGACCTCGGCGCTAATTGTGGCTCTTTATAAGTCCAGAGCGCTGATGACTGTGCGACCTGGTGTTGAAATTCTGGATGGGTTCGGTGTGCTGGTGTGCGGCATGTTGACACGTTACCGGCGCAGGCATCTGCAGTCGGCTGGCAATCCACGCTTGAATATCGCTGTATTCGAGGTATCTGCGGGAAAAGCAGACCCGTGTTCATGGGTTGTTCCAGTCGTCGTCGCCGCTGCCAAGCGACCTCGGCGCTAATTGTGGCTATTTATAAGTCCAGAGCGCTGAGGACTGTTCGACCTGGTGTTGAAATTCTGGATGGGTTCCGTGTGCTGGTGTGCGGCCTGCTGACACGTTACCGGCGCAGGCATCTGCAGTCGGCTGGCAATTCAGGCTTCAATATCGCTGTATCCGAGGTATATGCAGGAAAAGCTGACCCGTGTTCATGGGTTGTTCCAGTCGTCGTCGCCGCTGCCAAGTGACTTCGGCGCTAATTGTGGCTCTTTATAAGTCCAGAGCGCTGATGACCGTGCGACCTGGTGTTGAAACTCTGGATGGGTTCCGTGTGCTGGTGTGCGGCATGTTGACACGTTACCGGCGCAGGCATCTGCAGTCGGCTGGCAATTCAGGCTTCAATGCCGCTGTATCCGGGGTATATACTGGAATAGCCAGACCGGTGTTCATGGGTTGTTCCATTTGTCGTCGCCGCTGCCAAGTGACGTCGGCGCTAATTGTGGCTCTTTATAAGTCCAGAGCGCTGATGACTGTGCGACCTGGTGTTGAAACTCGGGATGTGTTCCGTGTGCTGGTGTGCGCCATGTTGTCATGTTACCGGCGCAGGCATCTGCAGTCGGCTGACAATTCGGGCTTCAATTTCGCTGTATCCAAGGTATCTGCGGGAAAAGCTGATCCGTGTTCATGGGTTGTTCTAGTCGTCGTCGCCGCTGCCATGTGACCTCGGCGCTAATTGCGGCTCTTTATAAGTCCAGAGCGCTGATGACCGCGCGACCTGGTGTTGAAATTCTGGATGGGTTCCGTGTGCTTGTGTGCGGCATGTTGACACGTTACCGGCGCAGGCATCTGCAGTCGGCTAGAAATTCAGGCTTCAATATCGCTGTACCGAGGTATCTGCGGGAAAAGCTGACCCGTGTTCATGGGTTGTTCCAGTCGTCGTCGCCGCTGCCAAGTGACCTCGGCGCTAATTGTGGCTCTTTATAAGTCCAGAGCGCTGATGATTGCGCGACCTGGTGTTGAAACTCTGGATGGGTTCCGTGTGCTGGTGTGCGGCATGTTGACACGTTACCGGCGCAGGCATCTGCAGTCGGCTAAAAATTCAGGCTTCAATATCGCTGTACCGAGGTATCTTCGCGAAAAGCAGACCCGTGTTCATGGGTTGTTCCAGTCGTCGTCGCCGCTGCCAAGTGACCTCGGCGCAAATTGTGGCTCTTTATAAGTCCAGAGCGCTGACGACCGTGCGACCTGGTATTGAAACTCTGGATGGGTTCCGTGACCTGGAGTGCGCCATGTTGACACGTTACCGGCGCAGGCATCTGCAGTCGGCTGGCAATTCAGGCTTCAATACCGCTGTATCCGAGGTATCTTCGGGTAAAGCAGACCCTTGATCATGGGTTGTTCCAGCCGTCGTCGCCGCTGCCAAATGACCTCGGCGCTAATTGTGGCTCTTTATAAGTCCAGAGTGCTGATGACCGTGCGACCTGGTGTTGAAACTCTGGATGGGTTCGGTGTGCTGGTGTGCGGCATGTTGACACGTTACCGGCGCAGGCATCTGCAGTCGGCTGGTAATCCACGCTTCAATATCGCTGTATTCGAGGTATCTGCGGGAAAAGCAGACCCGTGTTCATGGGTTGTTCCAGTCGTCGTCGCCGCTGCCAAGCGACCTCGGCGCTAATTGTGGCTATTTATAAGTCCAGAGCGCTGAGGACTGTTCGACCTGGTGTTGAAATTCTGGATGGGTTCCGTGTGCTGGTGTGCGGCCTGCTGACACGTTACCGGCGCAGGCATCTGCAGTCGGCTGGCAATTCAGGCTTCAATACCGCTGTATCCGAGGTATCTTCGCGAAAAGCAGACCCGTGTTCATGGGTTGTTCCAGTCGTAGTCGCCGCGGCCATGAGACCTCGGCGCTAATTGTGGCTCTTTATAAGTCCAGAGCGCTGATGACCGAGCGAGCTTGTGTTGAAACTCTGGATGGGTTCCGTGTGCAGGTGTGCGGCATGTTGACACGTTACCGGCGCAGGCATCTGCAGTCGGCTGGCAATTCAGGCTTAAATATCGCTGTATCCGAGGTATCTGCGGGAAGATCAGACCCGTGTTCATGGTTGTTCCAGTCGTCGTCGCCGCTGCCAAATGACCTCGGCGCTAATTGTGTCTCTTTATATGTCCAGAGCGCTGATGACCCTGCGACCTGGTGTTGAAACTCTGGATGGGTTCGGTGTGCTGGTGTGCGGCATGTTGACACGTTACCGGCGCAGGCATCTGCAGTCGGCTGGCAATCCAGGCTTCAATATCGCTGTATCCGAGGTATCTGCGGGAAAAGCAGACCCTTGTTCATGGGTTGTTCCAGTCGTCGTCGCCGCTGCCAAGTGACCTCGGCGCTAATTATGGCTCTTTATAAGTCCAGAGCGCTGATGACCGTGCGACCTGGTGTTGAAATTTTGGATGGGTTCCGTGTGCTGGAGTGCGCCATGTTGGCACGTTGCCGGCGCAGGCATCTGCAGTCGGCTGGCAATTCTGGCTTCAATACCGCTGTATCCGAGGTATCTTCGCGAAAAGCAGACCCTTGATCATGGGTTGTTCCAGTCGTCGTCGCCGCTGCCATGTGACCTCGGCGCTAATTGCGGCTCTTTATAAGTCCAGAGCGCTGATGACCGCGCGACCTGGTGTTGAAATTCTGGATGGGTTCCGTGTGCTGGTGTGCGGCATGTTGACACGTTACCGGCGCAGGCATCTGCAGTCGGCTAGAAATTCAGGCTTCAATATCGCTGTACCGAGGTATCTGCGGGAAAAGCTGACACGTGTTCATGGGTTGTTCCAGTCGTCGTCGCCGCTGCCAAGTGAACTCGGCGCTAATTGTGGCTCTTTATAAGTCCAGAGCGCTGACGACCGTGCGACCTGGTGTTGAAACTCTGGATGGGTTCCGTGTGCTGGAGTGCGCCATGTTGACACGTTACCGGCGCAGGCATCTGCAGTCGGCTGGCAATTCAGGCTTCAATACCGCTGTATCCGAGGTATCTTCGGGAAAAGCAGACCCTTGATCATGGGTTGTTCCAGTCGTCGTCGCCGCTGCCAAGTGACCTCGGCGCTAATTGTGGCTCTTTATAAGTCCAGAGTGCTGATGACCGTGCGACCTGGTGTTGAAACTCTGGATGGGTTCGGTGTGCTGGTGTGCGGCATGTTGACACGTTACCGGCGCAGGCATCTGCAGTCGGCTGGCAATCCACGCTTCAATATCGCTGTATTCGAGGTATCTGCGGGAAAAGCAGACCCGTGTTCATGGGTTGTTCCAGTCGTCGTCGCCGCTGCCAAGCGACCTCGGCGCTAATTGTGGCTATTTATAAGTCCAGAGCGCTGAGGACTTTTCGACCTGGTGTTGAAATTCTGGATGGGTTCCGTGTGCTGGTGTGCGGCCTGCTGACACGTTACCGGCGCAGGCATCTGCAGTCGGCTGGCAATTCAGGCTTCAATACCGCTGTATCCGAGGTATCTTCGCGAAAAGCAGACCCTTGTTCATGGGTTGTTCCAGTCGTCGTCGCCGCTGCCAAGTGACCTCGGCGCTAATTATGGCTCTTTATAAGTCCAGAGCGCTGATGACCGTGCGACCTGGTGTTGAAATTTTGGATGGGTTCCGTGTGCTGGAGTGCGCCATGTTGGCACGTTGCCGGCGCAGGCATCTGCAGTCGGCTGGCAATTCTGGCTTCAATACCGCTGTATCCGGGGTATATACTGGAATAGCCAGACCCGTGTTCATGGGTTGTTCCATTTGTCGTCGCCGCTGCCAAGTGACCTCGGCGCTAATTGTGGCTCTTTATAAGTCCAGAGCGCTGATGACTGTGCGACCTGGTGTTGAAACTCGGGATGGGTTCCGTGTGCTGGTGTGCGCCTTGTTGTCATGTTACCGGCGCAGGCATCTGCAGTCGGCTGGCAATTCGGGCTTCAATATCGCTGTATCCGAGGTACCTGCGGGAAAAGCTGACCCGTGTTCATGGGTTATTCCAGTCGTCGTCGCCGCTGCCAAGTGACCTTGGCGCTAATTGCGGCTCTTTATAAGTCCAGAGCGCTGATGACCGCGCGACCTGGTGTTGAAAGTCTGGATGGGTTCCGTGTGCTGGTGTGCGGCATGTTGACACGTTACCGGCGCAGGCATCTGCAGTCGGCTAGAAATTCAGGCTTCAATATCGCTGTACCGAGGTATCTGCGGGAAAAGCTGACCCGTGTTCATGGGTTGTTCCAGTCGTCGTCGCCGCTGCGAAGTGACCTCGGCGCTAATTGTGGCTCTTTATAAGTCCAGAGCGCTGATGACCGCGCGACCTGGTGTTGAAACTTTGGATGGGTTCCGTGTGCTGGTGTGCGGCATGTTGACACGTTACCGGCGCAGGCATCTGCAGTCGGCTAGAAATTCAGGCTTCAATATCGCTGTACCGAGGTATCGTCGCGAAAAGCAGACCCGTTTTCATGGGTTGTTCCAGTCGTCGTCGCCGCTGCCAAGTGACCTCGGCGCTAATTGTGGCTCTTTATAAGTCCAGAGCGCTGACGACCGAGCGAGCTTGTGTTGAAACTCTGGATGGGTTCCGTGTGCTGGTGTGCGGCATGTTGACACGTTACCGGCGCAGGCATCTGCAGTCGGCTGGCAATCCAGGCTTCAATATCGCTGTATCCAAGGTATCTGCGGGAAAAGCTGATCCGTGTTCATGGGTTGTTCCAGTCGTCGTCGCCGCTGCCATGTGACCTCGGCGCTAATTGCGGCTCTTTATAAGTCCAGAGCGCTGATGACCGCGCGACCTGGTGTTGAAATTCTGGATGGGTTCCGTGTGCTGGTGTGCGGCATGTTGACACGTTACCGGCGCAGGCATCTGCAGTCGGCTAGAAATTCAGGCTTCAATATCGCTGTACCGAGGTATCTGCGGGAAAAGCTGACCCGTGTTCATGGGTTGTTCCAGTCGTCGTCGCCGCTGCCAAGTGACCTCGGCGCTAATTGTGGCTCTTTATAAGTCCAGAGCGCTGACGACCGTGCGACCTGGTGTTGAAACTCTGGATGGGTTCCGTGTGCTGGAGTGCGCCATGTTGACACGTTACCGGCGCAGGAATCTGCAGTCGGCTGGCAATTCAGGCTTCAATATCGCTGTACCGAGGTATCTTCGCGAAAAGCAGACCCGTGTTCATGGGTTGTTCCAGTCGTCGTCGCCGCTGCCAAGTGACCTCGGCGCTAATTGTGGCTCTTTATAAGTCCAGTGCGCTGATGACCGAGCGAGCTTTTGTTGAAACTCTGGATGGGTTCCGTGTGCTGGTGTGCGGCATGTTGACACGTTACCGGCGCAGGCATCTGCAGTCGGCTGGCAATTCAGGCTTAAATATCGCTGTATCCGAGGTATCTGCGGGAAAATCAGACCCGTGTTCATGGTTGTTCCAGTCGTCGTCGCCGCTGCCAAATGACCTCGGCGCTAATTGTGGATCTTTATAAGTCCAGAGCGCTGATGACTGTGCGACCTGGTGTTGAAACTCGGGATGTGTTCCGTGTGCTGGTGTGCGCCATGTTGTCATGTTACCGGCGCAGGCATCTGCAGTCGGCTGACAATTCGGGCTTCAATTTCGCTGTATCCAAGGTATCTGCGGGAAAAGCTGATCCGTGTTCATGGGTTGTTCTAGTCGTCGTCGCCGCTGCCATGTGACCTCGGCGCTAATTGCGGCTCTTTATAAGTCCAGAGCGCTGATGACCGCGCGACCTGGTGTTGAAATTCTGGATGGGTTCCGTGTGCTTGTGGGCGGCATGTTGACACGTTACCGGCGCAGGAATCTGCAGTCGGCTAGAAATTCAGGCTTCAATATCGCTGTACCGAGGTATCTGCGGGAAAAGCTGACCCGTGTTCATGGGTTGTTCCAGTCGTCGTCGCCGCTGCCAAGTGACCTCGGCGCTAATTGTGGCTCTTTATAAGTCCAGAGCGCTGATGATTGCGCGACCTGGTGTTGAAACTCTGGATGGGTTCCGTGTGCTGGTGTGCGGCATGTTGACACGTTACCGGCGCAGGCATCTGCAGTCGGCTAAAAATTCAGGCTTCAATATCGCTGTACCGAGGTATCTTCGCGAAAAGCAGACCCGTGTTCATGGGTTGTTCCAGTCGTCGTCGCCGCTGCCAAGTGACCTCGGCGCAAATTGTGGCTCTTTATAAGTCCAGAGCGCTGACGACCGTGCGACCTGGTATTGAAACTCTGGATGGGTTCCGTGTGCTGGAGTGCGCCATGTTGACACGTTACCGGCGCAGGCATCTGCAGTCGGCTGGCAATTCAGGCTTCAATACCGCTGTATCCGAGGTATCTTCGGGTAAAGCAGACCCTTGATCATGGGTTGTTCCAGCCGTCGTCGCCGCTGCCAAATGACCTCGGCGCTAATTGTGGCTCTTTATAAGTCCAGAGTGCTGATGACCGTGCGACCTGGTGTTGAAACTCTGGATGGGTTCGGTGTACTGGTGTGCGGCATGTTGACACGTTACCGGCGCAGGCATCTGCAGTCGGCTGGTAATCCACGCTTCAATATCGCTGTATTCGAGGTATCTGCGGGAAAAGCAGACCCGTGTTCATGGGTTGTTCCAGTCGTCGTCGCCGCTGCCAAGCGACCTCGGCGCTAATTGTGGCTATTTATAAGTCCAGAGCGCTGAGGACTGTTCGACCTGGTGTTGAAATTCTGGATGGGTTCCGTGTGCTGGTGTGCGGCCTGCTGACACGTTACCGGCGCAGGCATCTGCAGTCGGCTGGCAATTCAGGCTTCAATACCGCTGTATCCGAGGTATCTTCGCGAAAAGCAGACCCGTGTTCATGGGTTGTTCCAGTCGTAGTCGCCGCGGCCATGCGACCTCGGCGCTAATTGTGGCTCTTTATAAGTCCAGAGCGCTGATGACCGAGCGAGCTTGTGTTGAAACTCTGGATGGGTTCCGTGTGCTGGTGTGCGGCATGTTGACACGTTACCGGCGCAGGCATCTGCAGTCGGCTGGCAATCCAGGCTTCAATACCGCTGTATCCGAGGTATCTTCGCGAAAAGCAGACCCTTGATCATGGGTTGTTCCAGTCGTCGTCGCCGCTGCCATGTGACCTCGGCGCTAATTGCGGCTCTTTATAAGTCCAGAGCGCTGATGACCGCGCGACCTGGTGTTGAAATTCTGGATGGGTTCCGTGTGCTGGTGTGCGGCATGTTGACACGTTACCGGCGCAGGCATCTGCAGTCGGCTAGAAATTCAGGCTTCAATATCGCTGTACCGAGGTATCTGCGGGAAAAGCTGACCCGTGTTCATGGGTTGTTCCAGTCGTCGTCGCCGCTGCCAAGTGACCTCGGCGCTAATTGTGGCTCTTTATAAGTCCAGAGCGCTGACGACCGTGCGACCTGGTGTTGAAACTCTGGATGGGTTCCGTGTGCTGGAGTGCGCCATGTTGACACGTTACCGGCGCAGGCATCTGCAGTCGGCTGGCAATTCAGGCTTCAATACCGCTGTATCCGAGGTATCTTCGGGAAAAGCAGACCCTTGATCATGGGTTGTTCCAGTCGTCGTCGCCGCTGCCAAATGACCTCGGCGCTAATTGTGGCTCTTTATAAGTCCAGAGTGCTGATGACCGTGCGACCTGGTGTTGAAACTCTGGATGGGTTCGGTGTGCTGGTGTGCGGCATGTTGACACGTTACCGGCGCAGGCATCTGCAGTCGGCTGGCAATCCACGCTTCAATATCGCTGTATTCGAGGTATCTGCGGGAAAAGCAGACCCGTGTTCATGGGTTGTTCCAGTCGTCGTCGCCGCTGCCAAGCGACCTCGGCGCTAATTGTGGCTATTTATAAGTCCAGAGCGCTGAGGACTGTTCGACCTGGTGTTGAAATTCTGGATGGGTTCCGTGTGCTGGTGTGCGGCCTGCTGACACGTTACCGGCGCAGGCATCTGCAGTCGGCTGGCAATTCAGGCTTCAATACCGCTGTATCCGAGGTATCTTCGCGAAAAGCAGACCCGTGTTCATGGGTTGTTCCAGTCGTAGTCGCCGCGGCCATGCGAGCTCGGCGCTAATTGTGGCTCTTTATAAGTCCAGAGCGCTGATGACCGTGCGACCTGGTGTTGAAACTCTGGATGGGTTCGGTGTGCTGGTGTGCGGCATGTTGACACGTTACCGGCGCAGGCATCTGCAGTCGGCTGGCAATCCAGGCTTCAATATCGCTGTATCCGAGGTATCTGCGGGAAAAGCAGACCCTTGTTCATGGGTTGTTCCAGTCGTCGTCGCCGCTGCCAAGTGACCTCGGCGCTAATTGTGGCTCTTTATAAGTCCAGAGTGCTGATGACCGTGCGACCTGGTGTTGAAACTCTGGATGGGTTCGGTGTGCTGGTGTGCGGCATGTTGACACGTTACCGGCGCAGGCATCTGCAGTCGGCTGGCAATCCACGCTTCAATATCGCTGTATTCGAGGTATCTGCGGGAAAAGCAGACCCGTGTTCATGGGTTGTTCCAGTCGTCGTCGCCGCTGCCAAGCGACCTCGGCGCTAATTGTGGCTATTTATAAGTCCAGAGCGCTGAGGACTTTTCGACCTGGTGTTGAAATTCTGGATGGGTTCCGTGTGCTGGTGTGCGGCCTGCTGACACGTTACCGGCGCAGGCATCTGCAGTCGGCTGGCAATTCAGGCTTCAATACCGCTGTATCCGAGGTATCTTCGTGAAAAGCAGACCCGTGTTCATGGGTTGTTCCAGTCGTAGTCGCCGCGGCCATGCGACCTCGGCGCTAATTGTGGCTCTTTATAAGTCCAGAGCGCTGATGACCGAGCGAGCTTGTGTTGAAACTCTGGATGGGTTCCGTGTGCAGGTGTGCGGCATGTTGACACGTTACCGGCGCAGGCATCTGCAGTCGGCTGGCAATTCAGGCTTAAATATCGCTGTATCCGAGGTATCTGCGGGAAGATCAGACCCGTGTTCATGGTTGTTCCAGTCGTCGTCGCCGCTGCCAAATGACCTCGGCGCTAATTGTGTCTCTTTATATGTCCAGAGCGCTGATGACCGTGCGACCTGGTGTTGAAACTCTGGATGGGTTCGGTGTGCTGGTGTGCGGCATGTTGACACGTTACCGGCGCAGGCATCTGCAGTCGGCTGGCAATCCAGGCTTCAATATCGCTGTATCCGAGGTATCTGCGGGAAAAGCAGACCCTTGTTCATGGGTTGTCCCAGTCGTCGTCGCCGCTGCCAAGTGACCTCGGCGCTAATTATGGCTCTTTATAAGTCCAGAGCGCTGATGACCGTGCGACCTGGTGTTGAAATTTTGGATGGGTTCCGTGTGCTGGAGTGCGCCATGTTGGCACGTTGCCGGCGCAGGCATCTGCAGTCGGCTGGCAATTCTGGCTTCAATACCGCTGTATCCGGGGTATATACTGGAATAGCCAGACCCGTGTTCATGGGTTGTTCCATTTGTCGTCGCCGCTGCCAAGTGACCTCGGCGCTAATTGTGGCTCTTTATAAGTCCAGAGCGCTGATGACTGTGCGACCTGGTGTTGAAACTCGGGATGGGTTCCGTGTGCTGGTGTGCGCCTTGTTGTCATGTTACCGGCGCAGGCATCTGCAGTCGGCTGGCAATTCGGGCTTCAATATCGCTGTATCCGAGGTACCTGCGGGAAAAGCTGACCCGTGTTCATGGGTTATTCCAGTCGTCGTCGCCGCTGCCAAGTGACCTTGGCGCTAATTGCGGCTCTTTATAAGTCCAGAGCGCTGATGACCGCGCGACCTGGTGTTGAAAGTCTGGATGGGTTCCGTGTGCTGGTGTGCGGCATGTTGACACGTTACCGGCGCAGGCATCTGCAGTCGGCTAGAAATTCAGGCTTCAATATCGCTGTACCGAGGTATCTGCGGGAAAAGCTGACCCGTGTTCATGGGTTGTTCCAGTCGTCGTCGCCGCTGCGAAGTGACCTCGGCGCTAATTGTGGCTCTTTATAAGTCCAGAGCGCTGATGACCGCGCGACCTGGTGTTGAAACTTTGGATGGGTTCCGTGTGCTGGTGTGCGGCATGTTGACACGTTACCGGCGCAGGCATCTGCAGTCGGCTAGAAATTCAGGCTTCAATATCGCTGTACCGATGTATCGTCGCGAAAAGCAGACCCGTTTTCATGGGTTGTTCCAGTCGTCGTCGCCGCTGCCAAGTGACCTCGGCGCTAATTGTGGCTCTTTATAAGTCCAGAGCGCTGACGACCGAGCGAGCTTGTGTTGAAACTCTGGATGGGTTCCGTGTGCTGGTGTGCGGCATGTTGACACGTTACCGGCGCAGGCATCTGCAGTCGGCTGGCAATCCAGGCTTCAATATCGCTGTATCCGAGGTATCTGCGGAAAAAGCAGACCCTTGTTCATGGGTTGTTTCAGTCGTCATCGCCGCTGCCAAGTGACCTCGGTGCGCCAATTTTGGCTCTTTATAAGTCCAGAGCGCTGATGACCGTGCCACCTTGTGTTGAAAGCTCTAGATGGGTTCCGTGTGCTGGTGTGCGGCATGTTGACACGTTACCGGCGCAGGCATCTGCAGTCGGCTGGCAATTCGGGCTTCAATATCGCTGTATCCGAGGTATCTGCTGGAAAAGCCAGACCCTTGCTCAGGGGTTGTTCCAATCGTCGTCGCCGCTACCAAGTGACCTCGGCGCGACAATTGTGGCTCTTTATAAGTCAAGAGCGCTGATGACCGTGCGACCTGGTGCTGAAACTCTGGATGGGTTCGCTGTGCTGGTGTGCGGCATGTTGACACGTTACCGGCGCAGGCATCTGCAGTCGGCTGGCAATTCAGGCTTAAATATCGCAGTATCCGAGGTATCTGCAGGAAAAGCTGACCCGTGTTCATGGGTTGTTCCAGTCGTCGTCGCCGCTGCCAAGTGACTTCGGCGCTAATTGTGGCTCTTTATATGTCCAGAGCGCTGATGACCGTGCGACCTGGTGTTGAAACTCTGGATGGGTTCCGTGTGCTGGTGTGCGGCATGTTGACACGTTACCGGCGCAGGCATCTGCAGTCGGCTGGCAATTCAGACTTAAATATCGCTGTATCCGAGGTATCAGCGGGAAAATCAGACCCGTGTTCATGGTTGTTCCAGTCGTCGTCGCCGCTGCCAAGTGACCTCGGCGCTAATTGTGGCTCTTTATAAGTACAGAGCGCTGATGACCGTGCGACCTGGTTTTGAAAGTTTGGATGGGTTCCGTGTGCTGGAGTGCGCCATGTTGACATATTGCCGGCGCAGGCATCTGCAGTCGGCTGGCAATTCAGGCTTCAATACCGCTGTATACGGGGTATATACTGGAATAGCCAGACCCGTGTTCATGGGTTGTTCCATTTGTCGTCGCCGCTGCCATGTGACCTCGGCGCTAATTGCGGCTCTTTATAAGTCCAGAGCGCTGATGACCGCGCGACCTGGTGTTGAAATTCTGGATGGGTTCCGTGTGCTGGTGTGCGGCATGTTGACACGTTACCGGCGCAGGCATCTGCAGTCGGCTAGAAATTCAGGCTTCAATATCGCTGTACCGAGGTATCTGCGGGAAAAGCTGACCTGTGTTCATGGGTTGTTCCAGTCGTCGTCGCCGCTGCCAAGTGACCTCGGCGCTAATTGTGGCTCTTTATAAGTCCAGAGCGCTGACGACCGCGCGACCTGGTGTTGAAACTCTGGATGGGTTCCGTGTGCTGGTGTGCGGCATGTTGACACGTTACCGGCGCAGGCATCTGCAGTCGGCTTGAAATTCAGGCTTCAATATCGCTGTATCCGAGGTATCTGTGGGAAAACCAGACCCGTGTTCATGGTTGTTCCAGTCGTCGTCGCCGCTGCCAAATGACCTCGGCGCTAATTGTGGCTCTTTATAAGTCCAGAGCGCTGATGACCGTGCGACCTGGTGTTGAAACTCTGGATGGGTTCGGTGTGCTGGTGTGCGGCATGTTGACACGTTACCGGCGCAGGCATCTGCAGTCGGCTGGCAATTCAGGCTTCAATACCGCTGTATCCGAGGTATCTTCGCGAAAAGCAGACCCGTGTTCATGGGTTGTTCCAGTCGTAGTCGCCGCTGCCAAGGGACCTCTGCGCTAATGGTGGCTCTTTATAAGTCCAGAGCGCTGATGACCGAGCGAGCTTGTGTTGAAACTCTGGATGGGTTCCGTGTGCTGGTGTGCGGCATGTTGACACGCTACCGGCGCAGGCATCTGCAGTCGGCTGGCAATTCAGGCCTAAATATCTCTGTATCCGAGGTATCTGCGGTAAAATCAGACCCGTGTTCATGGTTGTTCCAGTCGTCGTCGCCGCTGCCAAATGACCTCGGCGCTAATTGTGTCTCTTTATAAGTCCAAAGCGCTGATGACCGTGCGACCTGGTGTTGAAACTCTGGATGGGTTCGGTGTGCTGGTGTGCGGCATGTTGACACGTTACCGGCGCAGGCATCTGCAGTCGGCTGGCAATCCAGGCTTCAATATCGCTGTATCCGAGGTATCTGCGGGAAAAGCAGACCCGTGTTCATGGGTTGTTCCAGTCGTCGTCGCCGCTGCCAAGTGACCTCGGCGCTAATTGTGGCTCTTTATAAGTCCAGAGCGCTGATGACCGTGCGACCTGGTGTTGAAACTCTGGATGGGTTCGGTGTGCTGGTGTGCGGCATGTTGACACGTTGCCGGCGCAGGCATCTGCAGTCGGCTGGCAATTCAGGCTTCAATACCGCTGTATCCGAGGTATCTTCGCGAAAAGCAGATCCGTGTTCATGGGTTGTTCCAGTCGTAGTCGCCGCGGCCATGCGACCTCGGCGCTAATTGTGGCTCTTTATAAGTCCAGAGCGCTGATGACCGAGCGAGCTTGTGTTGAAACTCTGGATGGGTTCCGTGTGCAGGTGTGCGGCATGTTGACACGTTACCGGCGCAGGCATCTGCAGTCGGCTGGCAATTCAGGCTTAAATATCGCTGTATCCGAGGTATCTGCGGGAAGATCAGACCCGTGTTCATGGTTGTTCCAGTCGTCGTCGCCGCTGCCAAATGACCTCGGCGCTAATTGTGTCTCTTGATATGTCCAGAGCGCTGATGACCGTGCGACCTAGTGTTGAAACTCTGGATGGGTTCGGTGTGCTGGTGTGCGGCATGTTGACACGTTACCGGCGCAGGCATCTGCAGTCGGCTGGCAATCCAGGCTTCAATATCGCTGTATCCGAGGTATCTGCGGGAAAAGCAGACCCTTGTTCATGGGTTGTTCCAGTCGTCGTCGCCGCTGCCAAGTGACCTCGGCGCTAATTATGGCTCTTTATAAGTCCAGAGCGCTGATGACCGTGCGACCTAGTGTTGAAATTTTGGATGGGTTCCGTGTGCTGGAGTGCGCCATGTTGGCACGTTGCCGGCGCAGGCATCTGCAGTCGGCTGGCAATTCTGGCTTCAATACCGCTGTATCCGGGGTATATACTGGAATAGCCAGACCCGTGTTCATGGGTTGTTCCATTTGTCGTCGCCGCTGCCAAGTGACCTCGGCGCTAATTGTGGCTCTTTATAAGTCCAGAGCGCTGATGACTGTGCGACCTGGTGTTGAAACTCTGGATGGGTTCCGTGTGCTGGTGTGCGGCATGTTGACACGTTACCGGCGCAGGCATCTGCAGTCGGCTGGCAATCCAGGCTTCAATATCGCTGTATCCGAGGTATCTGCGGGAAAAGCAGACCCTTGTTCATGGGTTGTTTCAGTCGTCATCGCCGCTGCCAAGTGACCTCGGTGCGCCAATTTTGGCTCTTTATAAGTCCAGAGCGCTGATGACCGTGCCACCTTGTGTTGAAAGCTCTAGATGGGTTCCGTGTGCTGGTGTGCGGCATGTTGACACGTTACCGGCGCAGGCATCTGCAGTCGGCTGGCAATTCGGGCTTCAATATCGCTGTATCCGAGGTATCTGCTGGAAAAGCCAGACCCTTGCTCAGGGGTTGTTCCAATCGTCGTCGCCGCTACCAAGTGACCTCGGCGCGACAATTGTGGCTCTTTATAAGTCAAGAGCGCTGATGACCGTGCGACCTGGTGCTGAAACTCTGGATGGGTTCCCTGTGCTGGTGTGCGGCATGTTGACACGTTACCGGCGCAGGCATCTGCAGTCGGCTGGCAATTCAGGCTTAAATATCGCAGTATCCGAGGTATCTGCAGGAAAAGCTGACCCGTGTTCATGGGTTGTTCCAGTCGTCGTCGCCGCTGCCAAGTGACTTCGGCGCTAATTGTGGCTCTTTATATGTCCAGAGCGCTGATGACCGTGGGACCTGGTGTTGAAATTCTGGATGGGTTCCGTGTGCAGGTGTGCGGCATGTTGACACGTTACCGGCGCAGGCATCTGCAGTCGGCTGGCAATTCAGGCTTAAATATCGCTGTATCCGAGGTATCTGCGGGAAGATCAGACCCGTGTTCATGGTTGTTCCAGTCGTCGTCGCCGCTGCCAAATGACCTCGGCGCTAATTGTGTCTCTTTATATGTCCAGAGCGCTGATGACCGTGCGACCTGGTGTTGAAACTCTGGATGGGTTCGGTGTGCTGGTGTGCGGCATGTTGACACGTTACCGGCGCAGGCATCTGCAGTCGGCTGGCAATCCAGGCTTCAATATCGCTGTATCCGAGGTATCTGCGGGAAAAGCAGACCCTTGTTCATGGGTTGTTCCAGTCGTCGTCGCCGCTGCCAAGTGACCTCGGCGCTAATTATGGCTCTTTATAAGTCCAGAGCGCTGATGACCGTGCGACCTAGTGTTGAAATTTTGGATGGGTTCCGTGTGCTGGAGTGCGCCATGTTGGCACGTTGCCGGCGCAGGCATCTGCAGTCGGCTGGCAATTCTGGCTTCAATACCGCTGTATCCGGGGTATATACTGGAATAGCCAGACCCGTGTTCATGGGTTGTTCCATTTGTCGTCGCCGCTGCCAAGTGACCTCGGCGCTAATTGTGGCTCTTTATAAGTCCAGAGCGCTGATGACTGTGCGACCTGGTGTTGAAACTCTGGATGGGTTCCGTGTGCTGGTGTGCGGCATGTTGACACGTTACCGGCGCAGGCATCTGCAGTCGGCTGGCAATCCAGGCTTCAATATCGCTGTATCCGAGGTATCTGCGGGAAAAGCAGACCCTTGTTCATGGGTTGTTTCAGTCGTCATCGCCGCTGCCAAGTGACCTCGGTGCGCCAATTTTGGCTCTTTATAAGTCCAGAGCGCTGATGACCGTGCCACCTTGTGTTGAAAGCTCTAGATGGGTTCCGTGTGCTGGTGTGCGGCATGTTGACACGTTACCGGCGCAGGCATCTGCAGTCGGCTGGCAATTCGGGCTTCAATATCGCTGTATCCGAGGTATCTGCTGGAAAAGCCAGACCCTTGCTCAGGGGTTGTTCCAATCGTCGTCGCCGCTACCAAGTGACCTCGGCGCGACAATTGTGGCTCTTTATAAGTCAAGAGCGCTGATGACCGTGCGACCTGGTGCTGAAACTCTGGATGGGTTCCCTGTGCTGGTGTGCGGCATGTTGACACGTTACCGGCGCAGGCATCTGCAGTCGGCTGGCAATTCAGACTTAAATATCGCTGTATCCGAAGTATCAGCGGGAAAATCAGACCCGTGTTCATGGTTGTTCCAGTCGTCGTCGCCGCTGCCAAGTGACCTCGGCGCTAATTGTGGCTCTTTATAAGTACAGAGCGCTGATGACCGTGCGACCTGGTTTTGAAACTCTGGATGGGTTCCGTGTGCTGGTGTGCGGCATGTTGACACGTTACCGGCGCAGGCATCTGCAGTCGGCTGGCAATTCAGACTTAAATATCGCTGTATCCGAAGTATCAGCGGGAAAATCAGACCCGTGTTCATGGTTGTTCCAGTCGTCGTCGCCGCTGCCAAGTGACCTCGGCGCTAATTGTGGCTCTTTATAAGTACAGAGCGCTGATGACCGTGCGACCTGGTTTTGAAAGTTTGGATGGGTTCCGTGTGCTGGAGTGCGCCATGTTGACATATTGCCGGCGCAGGCATCTGCAGTCGGCTGGCAATTCAGGCTTCAATACCGCTGTATACGGGGTATATACTGGAATAGCCAGACCCGCGTTCATGGGTTGTTCCATTTGTCGTCGCCGCTGCCAAGTGACCTCGGCGCTAATTGCGGCTCTTTATAAGTCCAGAGCGCTGATGACCGCGCGACCTGGTGTTGAAATTCTGGATGGGTTCCGTGTGCTGGTGTGCGGCATGTTGACACGTTACCGGCGCAGGCATCTGCAGTCGGCTAGAAATTCAGGCTTCAATATCGCTGTACCGAGGTATCTGCGGGAAAAGCTGACCTGTGTTCATGGGTTGTTCCAGTCGTCGTCGCCGCTGCCAAGTGACCTCGGCGCTAATTGTGGCTCTTTATAAGTCCAGAGCGCTGACGACCGCGCGACCTGGTGTTGAAACTCTGGATGGGTTCCGTGTGCTGGTGTGCGGCATGTTGACACGTTACCGGCGCAGGCATCTGCAGTCGGCTAGAAATTTAGGCTTCAATATCGCTGTATCCGAGGTATCTGTGGGAAAACCAGACCCGTGTTCATGGTTGTTCCAGTCGTCGTCGCCGCTGCCAAATGACCTCGGCGCTAATTGTGGCTCTTTATAAGTCCAGAGCGCTGATGACCGTGCGACCTGGTGTTGAAACTCTGGATGGGTTCGGTGTGCTGGTGTGCGGCATGTTGACACGTTACCGGCGCAGGCATCTGCAGTCGGCTGGCAATTCAGGCTTCAATACCGCTGTATCCGAGGTATCTTCGCGAAAAGCAGACCCGTGTTCATGGGTTGTTCCAGTCGTAGTCGCCGCTGCCAAGGGACCTCTGCGCTAATGGTGGCTCTTTATAATTCCAGAGAGCTGATGACCGAGCGAGCTTGTGTTGAAACTCTGGATGGGTTCCGTGTGCTGGTGTGCGGCATGTTGACACGCTACCGGCGCAGGCCTCTGCAGTCGGCTGGCAATTCAGGCTTAAATATCTCTGTATCCGAGGTATCTGCGGTAAAATCAGACCCGTGTTCATGGTTGTTCCAGTCGTCGTCGCCGCTGCCAAATGACCTCGGCGCTAATTGTGTCTCTTTATAAGTCCAGAGCGCTGATGACCGTGCGACCTGGTGTTGAAACTCTGGATGGGTTCGGTGTGTTGGTGTGCGGCATGTTGACACGTTACCGGCGCAGGCATCTGCAGTCGGCTGGCAATCCAGGCTTCAATATCGCTGTATCCGAGGTATCTGCGGGAAAAGCAGACCCGTGTTCATGGGTTATTCCAGTCGTCGTCGCCGCTGCCAAGTGACCTTGGCGCTAATTGCGGCTCTTTATAAGTCCAGAGCGCTGATGACCGCGCGACCTGGTGTTGAAAGTCTGGATGGGTTCCGTGTGCTGGTGTGCGGCATGTTGACACGTTACCGGCGCAGGCATCTGCAGTCGGCTAGAAATTCAGGCTTCAATATCGCTGTACCGAGGTATCTGCGGGAAAAGCTGACCCGTGTTCATGGGTTGTTCCAGTCGTCGTCGCCGCTGCGAAGTGACCTCGGCGCTAATTGTGGCTCTTTATAAGTCCAGAGCGCTGATGACCGCGCGACCTGGTGTTGAAACTTTGGATGGGTTCCGTGTGCTGGTGTGCGGCATGTTGACACGTTACCGGCGCAGGCATCTGCAGTCGGCTAGAAATTCAGGCTTCAATATCGCTGTACCGAGGTATCTTCGCGAAAAGCAGACCCGTTTTCATGGGTTGTTCCAGTCGTCGTCGCCGCTGCCAAGTGACCTCGGCGCTAATTGTGGCTCTTTATAAGTCCAGAGCGCTGACGACCGAGCGAGCTTGTGTTGAAACTCTGGATGGGTTCTGTGTGCTGGAGTGCGCCATGTTGGCACGTTGCCGGCGCAGGCATCTGCAGTCGGCTGGCAATTCTGGCTTCAATACCGCTGTATCCGGGGTATATACTGGAATAGCCAGACCCGTGTTCATGGGTTGTTCCATTTGTCGTCGCCGCTGCCAAGTGACCTCGGCGCTAATTGTGGCTCTTTATAAGTCCAGAGCGCTGATGACTGTGCGACCTGGTGTTGAAACTCTGGATGGGTTCCGTGTGCTGGTGTGCGGCATGTTGACACGTTACCGGCGCAGGCATCTGCAGTCGGCTGGCAATCCAGGCTTCAATATCGCTGTATCCGAGGTATCTGCGGGAAAAGCAGACCCTTGTTCATGGGTTGTTTCAGTCGTCATCGCCGCTGCCAAGTGACCTCGGTGCGCCAATTTTGGCTCTTTATAAGTCCAGAGCGCTGATGACCGTGCCACCTTGTGTTGAAAGCTCTAGATGGGTTCCGTGTGCTGGTGTGCGGCATGTTGACACGTTACCGGCGCAGGCATCTGCAGTCGGCTGGCAATTCGGGCTTCAATATCGCTGTATCCGAGGTATCTGCTGGAAAAGCCAGACCCTTGCTCAGGGGTTGTTCCAATCGTCGTCGCCGCTACCAAGTGACCTCGGCGCGACAATTGTGGCTCTTTATAAGTCAAGAGCGCTGATGACCGTGCGACCTGGTGCTGAAACTCTGGATGGGTTCCCTGTGCTGGTGTGCGGCATGTTGACACGTTACCGGCGCAGGCATCTGCAGTCGGCTGGCAATTCAGGCTTAAATATCGCAGTATCCGAGGTATCTGCAGGAAAAGCTGACCCGTGTTCATGGGTTGTTCCAGTCGTCGTCGCCGCTGCCAAGTGACTTCGGCGCTAATTGTGGCTCTTTATATGTCCAGAGCGCTGATGACCGTGGGACCTGGTGTTGAAATTCTGGATGGGTTCCGTGTGCAGGTGTGCGGCATGTTGACACGTTACCGGCGCAGGCATCTGCAGTCGGCTGGCAATTCAGGCTTAAATATCGCTGTATCCGAGGTATCTGCGGGAAGATCAGACCCGTGTTCATGGTTGTTCCAGTCGTCGTCGCCGCTGCCAAATGACCTCGGCGCTAATTGTGTCTCTTTATATGTCCAGAGCGCTGATGACCGTGCGACCTGGTGTTGAAACTCTGGATGGGTTCGGTGTGCTGGTGTGCGGCATGTTGACACGTTACCGGCGCAGGCATCTGCAGTCGGCTGGCAATCCAGGCTTCAATATCGCTGTATCCGAGGTATCTGCGGGAAAAGCAGACCCTTGTTCATGGGTTGTTCCAGTCGTCGTCGCCGCTGCCAAGTGACCTCGGCGCTAATTATGGCTCTTTATAAGTCCAGAGCGCTGATGACCGTGCGACCTAGTGTTGAAATTTTGGATGGGTTCCGTGTGCTGGAGTGCGCCATGTTGGCACGTTGCCGGCGCAGGCATCTGCAGTCGGCTGGCAATTCTGGCTTCAATACCGCTGTATCCGGGGTATATACTGGAATAGCCAGACCCGTGTTCATGGGTTGTTCCACTTGTCGTCGCCGCTGCCAAGTGACCTCGGCGCTAATTGTGGCTCTTTATAAGTCCAGAGCGCTGATGACTGTGCGACCTGGTGTTGAAACTCTGGATGGGTTCCGTGTGCTGGTGTGCGGCATGTTGACACGTTACCGGCGCAGGCATCTGCAGTCGGCTGGCAATCCAGGCTTCAATATCGCTGTATCCGAGGTATCTGCGGGAAAAGCAGACCCTTGTTCATGGGTTGTTTCAGTCGTCATCGCCGCTGCCAAGTGACCTCGGTGCGCCAATTTTGGCTCTTTATAAGTCCAGAGCGCTGATGACCGTGCCACCTTGTGTTGAAAGCTCTAGATGGGTTCCGTGTGCTGGTGTGCGGCATGTTGACACGTTACCGGCGCAGGCATCTGCAGTCGGCTGGCAATTCGGGCTTCAATATCGCTGTATCCGAGGTATCTGCTGGAAAAGCCAGACCCTTGCTCAGGGGTTGTTCCAATCGTCGTCGCCGCTACCAAGTGACCTCGGCGCGACAATTGTGGCTCTTTATAAGTCAAGAGCGCTGATGACCGTGCGACCTGGTGCTGAAACTCTGGATGGGTTCCCTGTGCTGGTGTGCGGCATGTTGACACGTTACCGGCGCAGGCATCTGCAGTCGGCTGGCAATTCAGGCTTAAATATCGCAGTATCCGAGGTATCTGCAGGAAAAGCTGACCCGTGTTCATGGGTTGTTCCAGTCGTCGTCGCCGCTGCCAAGTGACTTCGGCGCTAATTGTGGATCTTTATATGTCCAGAGCGCTGATGACCGTGCGACCTGGTGTTGAAACTCTGGATGGGTTCCGTGTGCTGGTGTGCGGCATGTTGACACGTTACCGGCGCAGGCATCTGCAGTCGGCTGGCAATTCAGACTTAAATATCGCTGTATCCGAAGTATCAGCGGGAAAATCAGACCCGTGTTCATGGTTGTTCCAGTCGTCGTCGCCGCTGCCAAGTGACCTCGGCGCTAATTGTGGCTCTTTATAAGTACAGAGCGCTGATGACCGTGCGACCTGGTTTTGAAAGTTTGGATGGGTTCCGTGTGCTGGAGTGCGCCATGTTGACATATTGCCGGCGCAGGCATCTGCAGTCGGCTGGC
Organism: Amblyomma americanum; assembly: GCF_052857255.1. NCBI lineage: Eukaryota > Metazoa > Arthropoda > Arachnida > Ixodida > Ixodidae > Amblyomma > Amblyomma americanum. Next base: position 213,291 of record NW_027526553.1, on the reverse strand, counting down.
AATTCAGGCTTCAATACCGCTGTATACGGGGTATATACTGGAATAGCCAGACCCGCGTTCATGGGTTGTTCCATTTGTCGTCGCCGCTGCCAAGTGACCTCGGCGCTAATTGCGGCTCTTTATAAGTCCAGAGCGCTGATGACCGCGCGACCTGGTGTTGAAATTCTGGATGGGTTCCGTGTGCTGGTGTGCGGCATGTTGACACGTTACCGGCGCAGGCATCTGCAGTCGGCTAGAAATTCAGGCTTCAATATCGCTGTACCGAGGTATCTGCGGGAAAAGCTGACCTGTGTTCATGGGTTGTTCCAGTCGTCGTCGCCGCTGCCAAGTGACCTCGGCGCTAATTGTGGCTCTTTATAAGTCCAGAGCGCTGACGACCGCGCGACCTGGTGTTGAAACTCTGGATGGGTTCCGTGTGCTGGTGTGCGGCATGTTGACACGTTACCGGCGCAGGCATCTGCAGTCGGCTAGAAATTCAGGCTTCAATATCGCTGTATCCGAGGTATCTGTGGGAAAACCAGACCCGTGTTCATGGTTGTTCCAGTCGTCGTCGCCGCTGCCAAATGACCTCGGCGCTAATTGTGGCTCTTTATAAGTCCAGAGCGCTGATGACCGTGCGACCTGGTGTTGAAACTCTGGATGGGTTCGGTGTGCTGGTGTGCGGCATGTTGACACGTTACCGGCGCAGGCATCTGCAGTCGGCTGGCAATTCAGGCTTCAATACCGCTGTATCCGAGGTATCTTCGCGAAAAGCAGACCCGTGTTCATGGGTTGTTCCAGTCGTAGTCGCCGCTGCCAAGGGACCTCTGCGCTAATGGTGGCTCTTTATAATTCCAGAGAGCTGATGACCGAGCGAGCTTGTGTTGAAACTCTGGATGGGTTCCGTGTGCTGGTGTGCGGCATGTTGACACGCTACCGGCGCAGGCCTCTGCAGTCGGCTGGCAATTCAGGCTTAAATATCTCTGTATCCGAGGTATCTGTGGTAAAATCAGACCCGTGTTCATGGTTGTTCCAGTCGTCGTCGCCGCTGCCAAATGACCTCGGCGCTAATTGTGTCTCTTTATAAGTCCAGAGCGCTGATGACCGTGCGACCTGGTGTTGAAACTCTGGATGGGTTCGGTGTGTTGGTGTGCGGCATGTTGACACGTTACCGGCGCAGGCATCTGCAGTCGGCTGGCAATCCAGGCTTCAATATCGCTGTATCCGAGGTATCTGCGGGAAAAGCAGACCCGTGTTCATGGGTTATTCCAGTCGTCGTCGCCGCTGCCAAGTGACCTTGGCGCTAATTGCGGCTCTTTATAAGTCCAGAGCGCTGATGACCGCGCGACCTGGTGTTGAAAGTCTGGATGGGTTCCGTGTGCTGGTGTGCGGCATGTTGACACGTTACCGGCGCAGGCATCTGCAGTCGGCTAGAAATTCAGGCTTCAATATCGCTGTACCGAGGTATCTGCGGGAAAAGCTGACCCGTGTTCATGGGTTGTTCCAGTCGTCGTCGCCGCTGCGAAGTTACCTCGGCGCTAATTGTGGCTCTTTATAAGTCCAGAGCGCTGATGACCGCGCGACCTGGTGTTGAAACTTTGGATGGGTTCCGTGTGCTGGAGTGCGCCATGTTGGCACGTTGCCGGCGCAGGCATCTGCAGTCGGCTGGCAATTCTGGCTTCAATACCGCTGTATCCGGGGTATATACTGGAATAGCCAGACCCGTGTTCATGGGTTGTTCCACTTGTCGTCGCCGCTGCCAAGTGACCTCGGCGCTAATTGTGGCTCTTTATAAGTCCAGAGCGCTGATGACTGTGCGACCTGGTGTTGAAACTCTGGATGGGTTCCGTGTGCTGGTGTGCGGCATGTTGACACGTTACCGGCGCAGGCATCTGCAGTCGGCTGGCAATCCAGGCTTCAATATCGCTGTATCCGAGGTATCTGCGGGAAAAGCAGACCCTTGTTCATGGGTTGTTTCAGTCGTCATCGCCGCTGCCAAGTGACCTCGGTGCGCCAATTTTGGCTCTTTATAAGTCCAGAGCGCTGATGACCGTGCCACCTTGTGTTGAAAGCTCTAGATGGGTTCCGTGTGCTGGTGTGCGGCATGTTGACACGTTACCGGCGCAGGCATCTGCAGTCGGCTGGCAATTCGGGCTTCAATATCGCTGTATCCGAGGTATCTGCTGGAAAAGCCAGACCCTTGCTCAGGGGTTGTTCCAATCGTCGTCGCCGCTACCAAGTGACCTCGGCGCGACAATTGTGGCTCTTTATAAGTCAAGAGCGCTGATGACCGTGCGACCTGGTGCTGAAACTCTGGATGGGTTCCCTGTGCTGGTGTGCGGCATGTTGACACGTTACCGGCGCAGGCATCTGCAGTCGGCTGGCAATTCAGGCTTAAATATCGCAGTATCCGAGGTATCTGCAGGAAAAGCTGACCCGTGTTCATGGGTTGTTCCAGTCGTCGTCGCCGCTGCCAAGTGACTTCGGCGCTAATTGTGGCTCTTTATATGTCCAGAGCGCTGATGACCGTGCGACCTGGTGTTGAAACTCTGGATGGGTTCCGTGTGCTGGTGTGCGGCATGTTGACACGTTACCGGCGCAGGCATCTGCAGTCGGCTGGCAATTCAGACTTAAATATCGCTGTATCCGAAGTATCAGCGGGAAAATCAGACCCGTGTTCATGGTTGTTCCAGTCGTCGTCGCCGCTGCCAAGTGACCTCGGCGCTAATTGTGGCTCTTTATAAGTACAGAGCGCTGATGACCGTGCGACCTGGTTTTGAAAGTTTGGATGGGTTCCGTGTGCTGGAGTGCGCCATGTTGACATATTGCCGGCGCAGGCATCTGCAGTCGGCTGGCAATTCAGGCTTCAATACCGCTGTATACGGGGTATATACTGGAATAGCCAGACCCGCGTTCATGGGTTGTTCCATTTGTCGTCGCCGCTGCCAAGTGACCTCGGCGCTAATTGCGGCTCTTTATAAGTCCAGAGCGCTGATGACCGCGCGACCTGGTGTTGAAATTCTGGATGGGTTCCGTGTGCTGGTGTGCGGCATGTTGACACGTTACCGGCGCAGGCATCTGCAGTCGGCTAGAAATTCAGGCTTCAATATCGCTGTACCGAGGTATCTGCGGGAAAAGCTGACCTGTGTTCATGGGTTGTTCCAGTCGTCGTCGCCGCTGCCAAGTGACCTCGGCGCTAATTGTGGCTCTTTATAAGTCCAGAGCGCTGACGACCGCGCGACCTGGTGTTGAAACTCTGGATGGGTTCCGTGTGCTGGTGTGCGGCATGTTGACACGTTACCGGCGCAGGCATCTGCAGTCGGCTAGAAATTCAGGCTTCAATATCGCTGTATCCGAGGTATCTGTGGGAAAACCAGACCCGTGTTCATGGTTGTTCCAGTCGTCGTCGCCGCTGCCAAATGACCTCGGCGCTAATTGTGGCTCTTTATAAGTCCAGAGCGCTGATGACCGTGCGACCTGGTGTTGAAACTCTGGATGGGTTCGGTGTGCTGGTGTGCGGCATGTTGACACGTTACCGGCGCAGGCATCTGCAGTCGGCTGGCAATTCAGGCTTCAATACCGCTGTATCCGAGGTATCTTCGCGAAAAGCAGACCCGTGTTCATGGGTTGTTCCAGTCGTAGTCGCCGCTGCCAAGGGACCTCTGCGCTAATGGTGGCTCTTTATAATTCCAGAGAGCTGATGACCGAGCGAGCTTGTGTTGAAACTCTGGATGGGTTCCGTGTGCTGGTGTGCGGCATGTTGACACGCTACCGGCGCAGGCCTCTGCAGTCGGCTGGCAATTCAGGCTTAAATATCTCTGTATCCGAGGTATCTGTGGTAAAATCAGACCCGTGTTCATGGTTGTTCCAGTCGTCGTCGCCGCTGCCAAATGACCTCGGCGCTAATTGTGTCTCTTTATAAGTCCAGAGCGCTGATGACCGTGCGACCTGGTGTTGAAACTCTGGATGGGTTCGGTGTGTTGGTGTGCGGCATGTTGACACGTTACCGGCGCAGGCATCTGCAGTCGGCTGGCAATCCAGGCTTCAATATCGCTGTATCCGAGGTATCTGCGGGAAAAGCAGACCCGTGTTCATGGGTTATTCCAGTCGTCGTCGCCGCTGCCAAGTGACCTTGGCGCTAATTGCGGCTCTTTATAAGTCCAGAGCGCTGATGACCGCGCGACCTGGTGTTGAAAGTCTGGATGGGTTCCGTGTGCTGGTGTGCGGCATGTTGACACGTTACCGGCGCAGGCATCTGCAGTCGGCTAGAAATTCAGGCTTCAATATCGCTGTACCGAGGTATCTGCGGGAAAAGCTGACCCGTGTTCATGGGTTGTTCCAGTCGTCGTCGCCGCTGCGAAGTTACCTCGGCGCTAATTGTGGCTCTTTATAAGTCCAGAGCGCTGATGACCGCGCGACCTGGTGTTGAAACTTTGGATGGGTTCCGTGTGCTGGTGTGCGGCATGTTGACACGTTACCGGCGCAGGCATCTGCAGTCGGCTAGAAATTCAGGCTTCAATATCGCTGTACCGAGGTATCTTCGCGAAAAGCAGACCCGTTTTCATGGGTTGTTCCAGTCGTCGTCGCCGCTGCCAAGTGACCTCGGCGCTAATTGTGGCTCTTTATAAGTCCAGAGCGCTGACGACCGAGCGAGCTTGTGTTGAAACTCTGGATGGGTTCTGTGTGCTGGTGTGCGGCATGTTGACACGTTACCGGCGCAGGCATCTGCAGTCGGCTGGCAATCCAGGCTTCAATATCGCTGTATCCGAGGTATCTGCGGGAAAAGCAGACCCTTGTTCATGGGTTGTTTCTGTCGTCATCGCCGCTGCCAAGTGACCTCGGTGCGCCAATTTTGGCTCTTTATAAGTCCAGAGCGCTGATGACCGTGCCACCTTGTGTTGAAAGCTCTAGATGGGTTCCGTGTGCTGGTGTGCGGCATGTTGACACGTTACCGGCGCAGGCATCTGCAGTCGGCTGGCAATTCGGGCTTCAATATCGCTGTATCCGAGGTATCTGCTGGAAAAGCCAGACCCTTGTTCAGGGGTTGTTCCAATCGTCGTCGCCGCTACCAAGTGACCTCGGCGCGACAATTGTGGCTCTTTATAAGTCAAGAGCGCTGATGACCGTGCGACCTGGTGCTGAAACTCTGGATGGGTTCCCTGTGCTGGTGTGCGGCATGTTGACACGTTACCGGCGCAGGCATCTGCAGTCGGCTGGCAATTCAGGCTTAAATATCGCAGTATCCGAGGTATCTGCAGGAAAAGCTGACCCGTGTTCATGGGTTGTTCCAGTCGTCGTCGCCGCTGCCAAGTGACTTCGGCGCTAATTGTGGCTCTTTATATGTCCAGAGCGCTGATGACCGTGCGACCTGGTGTTGAAACTCTGGATGGGTTCCGTGTGCTGGTGTGCGGCATGTTGACACGTTACCGGCGCAGGCATCTGCAGTCGGCTGGCAATTCAGACTTAAATATCGCTGTATCCGAGGTATCAGCGGGAAAATCAGACCCGTGTTCATGGTTGTTCCAGTCGTCGTCGCCGCTGCCAAGTGACCTCGGCGCTAATTGTGGCTCTTTATAAGTACAGAGCACTGATGACCGTGCGACCTGGTTTTGAAAGTTTGGATGGGTTCCGTGTGCTGGAGTGCGCCATGTTGACATATTGCCGGCGCAGGCATCTGCAGTCGGCTGGCAATTCAGGCTTCAATACCGCTGTATACGGGGTATATACTGGAATAGCCAGACCCGTGTTCATGGGTTGTTCCATTTGTCGTCGCCGCTGCCAAGTGACCTCGGCGCTAATTGTGGCTCTTTATAAGTCCAGAGCGCTGATGACCGCGCGACCTGGTGTTGAAATTCTGGATGGGTTCCGTGTGCTGGTGTGCGGCATGTTGACACGTTACCGGCGCAGGCATCTGCAGTCGGCTAGAAATTCAGGCTTCAATATCGCTGTACCGAGGTATCTGCGGGAAAAGCTGACCTGTGTTCATGGGTTGTTCCAGTCGTCGTCGCCGCTGCCAAGTGACCTCGGCGCTAATTGTGGCTCTTTATAAGTCCAGAGCGCTGACGACCGCGCGACCTGGTGTTGAAACTCTGGATGGGTTCCGTGTGCTGGTGTGCGGCATGTTGACACGTTACCGGCGCAGGCATCTGCAGTCGGCTAGAAATTCAGGCTTCAATATCGCTGTATCCGAGGTATCTGTGGGAAAACCAGACCCGTGTTCATGGTTGTTCCAGTCGTCGTCGCCGCTGCCAAATGACCTCGGCGCTAATTGTGGCTCTTTATAAGTCCAGAGCGCTGATGACCGTGCGACCTGGTGTTGAAACTCTGGATGGGTTCGGTGTGCTGGTGTGCGGCATGTTGACACGTTACCGGCGCAGGCATCTGCAGTCGGCTGGCAATTCAGGCTTCAATACCGCTGTATCCGAGGTATCTTCGCGAAAAGCAGACCCGTGTTCATGGGTTGTTCCAGTCGTAGTCGCCGCTGCCAAGGGACCTCTGCGCTAATGGTGGCTCTTTATAAGTCCAGAGCGCTGATGACCGAGCGAGCTTGTGTTGAAACTCTGGATGGGTTCCGTGTGCTGGTGTGCGGCATGTTGACACGCTACCGGCGCAGGCATCTGCAGTCGGCTGGCAATTCAGGCTTAAATATCTCTGTATCCGAGGTATCTGCGGTAAAATCAGACCCGTGTTCATGGTTGTTCCAGTCGTCGTCGCCGCTGCCAAATGACCTCGGCGCTAATTGTGTCTCTTTATAAGTCCAGAGCGCTGATGACCGTGCGACCTGGTGTTGAAACTCTGGATGGGTTCGGTGTGCTGGTGTGCGGCATGTTGACACGTTACCGGCGCAGGCATCTGCAGTCGGCTGGCAATCCAGGCTTCAATATCGCTGTATCCGAGGTATCTGCGGGAAAAGCAGACCCGTGTTCATGGGTTGTTCTAGTCGTCGTCGCCGCTGCCAAGTGACCTCGGCGCTAATTGTGGCTCTTTATAAGTCCAGAGCGCTGATGACCGTGCGACCTGGTGTTGAAAGTTTGGATGGGTTCCGTGTGCTGGAGTGCGCCATGTTGACACGTTGCCGGCGCAGGCATCTGCAGTCGGCTGGCAATTCGGGCTTCAATATAGCTGTATCCGAGGTATCTGCTGGAAAAGCCAGACCCTTGTTCAGGGGTTGTTCCAATCGTCGTCGCCGCTACCAAGTGACCTCGGCGCGACAATTGTGGCTCTTTATAAGTCAAGAGCGCTGATGACCGTGCGACCTGCTGTTGAAACTCTGGATGGGTTCCGTGCGCTGGTATGCGCCATGTTGACACGTTACCGGCGCAGGCATCTGCAGTCGGCTGGCAATTCAGGCTTCAATATCGCTGTATCCGAGGTATCTGCGGGAAAAGCTGACCCGTGTTCATGGATTGTTCCAGTCGTCGTCGCCGCTGCCAAGTGACCTCGGCGCTAATTGTGGCTCTTTATAAGTCCAGAGCGCTGATGACCGTGCGACCTGGTGCTGAAACTCTGGATGGGTTCCCTGTGCTGGTGTGCGGCATGTTGACACGTTACCGGCGCAGGCATCTGCAGTCGGCTGTCAATTCAGGCTTCAATATCGCTGTATCCGAGGTATCTGCAGGAAAAGCTGACCCGTGTTCATGGGTTGTTCCAGTCGTCGTCGCCGCTGCCAAGTGACTTAGGCGCTAATTGTGTCTGTTTATAAGTCCAGAGCGCCGATGACCGTGCGACCTGGTGTTGAAACTCTGGATGGGTTCGGTGTGCTGGTGTGCGGCATGTTGACACGTTACCGGCGCAGGCATCTGCAGTCGGCTGGCAATCCAGGCTTCAATATCGCTGTATCCGAGGTATCTGCGGGAAAAGCAGACCCGTGTTCATGGATTGTTCCAGTCGTCGTTGCCGCTGCCAAGTGACCTCGGCGCAAATTGTGGCTCTTTATAAGTCCAGAGCGCTGATGACCGTGCTACCTGGTGTTGAAAGTTTGGATGGGTTCCGTGTGCTGGAGTGCGCCATGTTGACACGTTGCCGGCGCAGGCATCTGCAGTCGGCTGGCAATTCAGGCTTCAATACCGCTGTATCCGGGGTATATACTGGAATAGCCAGACCCGTGTTCATGGGTTGTTCCATTTGTCGTCGGCGCTGCCAAGTGACGTCGGCGCTAATTGTGGCTCTTTGTAAGTCCAGAGCGCTGATGACTGTGCGACCTGGTGTTGAAACTCGGGATGGGTTCCGTGTGCTGGTGTGCGCCATGTTGTCATGTTACCGGCGCAGGCATCTGCAGTCGGCTGACAATTCGGGCTTCAATATCGCTGTATCCGAGGTATCTGCGGGAAGAGCTGACCCGTGTTCATGGGTTGTTCCAGTCGTCGTCACCGCTGCCAAGTGACCTCGGCGCTAATTGCGGCTCTTTATAAGTCCAGAGCGCTGATGACTGCGCGACCTCGTGTTGAAATTCTGGATGGGTTCCGTGTGCTGGTGTGCGGCATGTTGACACGTTACCGGCGCAGGCATCTGCAGTCGGCTAGAAATTCAGGCTTCAATATCGCTGTACCGAGGTATCTGCGGGAAAAGCTGACCCGTGTTCATGGGTTCTTCCAGTCGTCGTCGCCGCTGCCAAGTGACCTCGGCGCTAATTGTGGCTCTTTATAAGTCGAGAGCGCTGATGACCGCGCGACCTGGTGTTGAAACTCTGGATGGGTTCCGTGTGCTGGTGTGCGGCATGTTGACACGTTACCGGCGCAGGCATCTGCAGTCGGCTGGCAATTCAGGCTTAAATATCGCTGTATCCGAGGTATCTGCGGGAAAATCAGACCCGTGTTCATGGGTTGTTCCATTTGTCGTCGCCGCTGCCAAGTGACCTCGCCGCTAATTGTGGCTCTTTATAAGTCCAGAGCGCTGATGACTGTGCGACCAGGTGTTGAAACTCGGGATGGGTTCCGTGTGCTGGTGTGCGCCTTGTTGTCATGTTACCGGCGCAGGCATCTGCAGTCGGCTGGCAATTCGGGCTTCAATATCGCTGTATCCGAGGTATCTGCGGGAAAAGCTGACCCGTGTTCATGGGTTGTTCCAGTCGTCGTCACCGCTGCCAAGTGACCTCGGCGCTAATTGCGGCTCTTTATAAGTCCAGAGCGCTGATGACCGCGCGACCTGGTGTTGAAAGTCTGGATGGGTTCCGTGTGCTGGTGTGCGGCATGTTGACACGTTACCGGCGCAGGCATCTGCAGTCGGCTAGAAATTCAGGCTTCAATATCGCTGTACCGAGGTATCTGCGGGAAAAGCTGACCCGTGTTCATGGGTTGTTCCAGTCGTCGTCGCCGCTGCGAAGTGACCTCGGCGCTAATTGTGGCTCTTTATAAGTCAAGAGCGCTGATGACCGCGCGACCTGGTGTTGAAACTCTGGATGGGTTCCGTGTGCTGGTGTGCGGCATGTTGACACGTTACCGGCGCAGGCATCTGCAGTCGGCTAGAAATTCAGGCTTCAATATCGCTGTACCGAGGTATCTTCGCGAAAAGCAGACCCGTTTTCATGGGTTGTTCCAGTCGTCGTCGCCGCTGCCAAGTGACCTCGGCGCTTATTGTGGCTCTTTATAAGTCCAGAGCGCTGAGGACCGAGCGAGCTTGTGTTGAAACTCTGGATGGGTTCAATGTGCTGGTGTGAGGCATGTTGACACGTTACCGGCGCAGGCATCTGCAGTCGGCTGGCAATCCAGGCTGCAATATCGCTGTATCCGAGGTATCAGCGGGAAATGCAGACCCTTGTTCATGGGTTGTTTCAGTCGTCATCGCCGCTGCCAAGTGACCTCGGTGCGCCAATTTTGGCTCTTTATAAGTCCAGAGCGCTGATGACCGTGCCACCTTGTGTTGAAAGATCTAGATGGGTTCCGTGTGCTGGTGTGCGGCATGTTGACACGTTACCGGCGCAGGCATCTGCAGTCGGCTGGCAATTCGGGCTTCAATATCGCTGTATCCGAGGTATCTGCTGAAAAAGCCAGACCGTTGTTCAGGGGTTGTTCCAATCGTCGTCGCCGCTACCAAGTGACCTCGGCGCGACAATTGTGGCTCTTTATAAGTCAAGAGCGCTGATGACCGTGCGACCTGGTGCTGAAACTCTGGATGGGTTCCCTGTGCTGGTGTGCGGCATGTTGACACGTTACCGGCGCAGGCATCTGCAGTCGGCTGGCAATTCAGGCTTAAATATCGCTGTATCCGAGGTATCTGCAGGAAAAGCTGACCCGTGTTCATGGGTTGTTCCAGTCGTCGTCGCCGCTGCCAAGTGACTTCGGCGCTAATTGTGGCTCTTTATATGTCCAGAGCGCTGATGACCGTGCGACCTGGTGTTGAAACTCTGGATGGGTTCCGTGTGCTGGTGTGCGGCATGTTGACACGTTACCGGCGCAGGCATCTGCAGTCGGCTGGCAATTCAGGCTTAAATATCGCTGTATCCGAGGTATCAGCGGGAAAATCAGACCCGTGTTCATGGTTGTTCCAGTCGTCGTCGCCGCTGCCAAGAGACCTCGGCGCTAATTGTGGCTCTTTATAAGTACAGAGCGCTGAGGACTGTTCGACCTGGTGTTGAAATTCTGGATGGGTTCCGTGTGCTGGTGTGCGGCCTGCTGACACTTTACCGGCGCAGGCATCTGCAGTCGGCTGGCGATTCAGGCTTCAATACCGCTGTATCCGAGGTATCTTCGCGAAAAGCAGACCCGTGTTCATGGGTTGTTCCAGTCGTAGTCGCCGCTGCCAAGGGACCTCTGCGCTAATGGTGGCTCTTTATAAGTCCAGAGCGCTGATGACCGAGCGAGCTTGTGTTGAAACTCTGGATGGGTTCCGTGTGCTGGTGTGCGGCATGTTGACACGTTACCGGCGCAGGCATCTGCAGTCGGCTGGCAATCCAGGCTTCAATATCGCTGTATCCGAGGTATCTGCGGGAAAAGCAGACCCGTGTTCATGGGTTGTTCCAGTCGTCGTCGCCGCTGCCAAGTGACCTCGGCGCTAATTGTGGCTCTTTATAAGTCGAGTGCGCTGATGACCGCGCGACCTGGTGTTGAAACTCTGGATGGGTTCCTTGTGCTGGTGTGCGGCATGTTGACACGTTACCGGCGCAGGCATCTGCAGTCGGCTTGCAATCCACGCTTCAATATCGCTGTATTCGAGGTATCTGCGGGAAAAGCAGACCCGTGTTCATGGCTTGTTCCAGTCGCCGTCGCCGCTGCCAAGCGACCTCGGTGCTAATTGTGGCTCTTTATAAGTCCAGAGCGCTGAGGACTGTTCGACCTGGTGTTGAAATTCTGGATGGGTTCCGTGTGCTGGTGTGCGGCCTGCTGACACGTTACCGGCGCAGGCATCTGCAGTCGGCTGGCAATTCAGGCTTGAATACCGCTGTATCCGAGGTATCTTCGCGAAAAGCAGACCCGTGTTCATGGGTTGTTCCAGTCGTAGTCGCCGCTGCCAAGTGACCTCGGCGCTAATTGTGGCTCTTTATAAGTCCAGAGCGCTGATAACCGAGCGAGCTTGTGTTGAAACTCTGGATGGGTTCCGTGTGCTGGTGTGCGGCATGTTGATACGTTACCGGCGCAGGCATCTGCAGTCGGCTGGCAATTCGGGCTTCAATATCGCTGTATCCGAGGTATCTGCTGGAAAAGCCAGACCCTTGTTCAGGGGTTGTTCCAATCGTCGTCGCCGCTACCAAGTGACCTCGGCGCGACAATTGTGGCTCTTTATAAGTCAAGAGCGCTGATGACCGTGCGACCTGGTGTTGAAACTCTGGATTGGTTCCGTGCGCTGGTATGCGCCATGTTGACACGTTACCGGCGCAGGCATCTGCAGTCGGCTGGCAATTCAGGCTTCAATATCGCTGTATCCGAGGTATCTGCGGGAAAAGCTGACCCGTGTTCATGGATTGTTCCAGTCGTCGTCGCCGCTGCCAAGTGACCTCGGCGCTAATTGTGGCTCTTTATAAGTCCAGAGCGCTGATGACCGTGCGACCTGGTGCTGAAACTCTGGATGGGTTCCCTGTGCTGGTGTGCGGCATGTTGACACGTTGCCGGCGCAGGCATCTGCAGTCGGCTGGCAATTCAGGCTTCAATACCGCTGTATCCGGGGTATATACTGGAATAGCCAGACCCGTGTTCATGGGTTGTTCCATTTGTCGTCGCCGCTGCCAAGAGACGTCGGCGGTAATTGTGGCTCTTTGTAAGTCCAGAGCGCTGATGACTGTGCGACCTGGTGTTGAAACTCGGGATGGGTTCCGTGTGCTGGTGTGCGCCATGTTGTCATGTTACCGGCGCAGGCATCTGCAGTCGGCTGACAATTCGGGCTTCAATATCGCTGTATCCGAGGTATCTGCGGGAAAAGCTGACCCGTGTTCATGGGTTGTTCCAGTCGTCGTCACCGCTGCCAAGTGACCTCGGCGCTAATTGCGGCTCTTTATAAGTCCAGAGCGCTGATGACCGCGCGACCTGGTGTTGAAATTCTGGATGTGTTCCGTGTGCTGGTGTGCGGCATGTTGACACGTTACCGGCGCAGGCATCTGCAGTCGGCTAGAAATTCAGGCTTTAATATCGCTGTACCGAGATATCTGCGGGAAAAGCTGACCCGTGTTCATGGGTTGTTCCAGTCGTCGTCGCCGCTGCCAAGTGACCTCGGCGCTAATTGTGGCTCTTTATAAGTCCAGAGCGCTGATGACCGCGCGACCTAGTGTTGAAACTCTGGATGGGTTCCCTGTGCTGGTGTGCGGCATGTTGACACGTTACCGGCGCAGGCATCTGCAGTCGGCTAGAAATTCAGGCTTCAATATCGCTGTACCGAGGTATCTTCGCGAAAAGCAGACCCGTGTTCATGGGTTGTTCCAGTCGTCGTCGCCGCTGCCAAGTGACCTCGGCGCTAATTGTGGCTCTTTATAAGTCCAGAGCGCTGACGACCGTGCGACCTGGTGTTGAAACTCTGGATGGGTTCCGTGTGTTGGAGTGCGCCATGTTGACACGTTACCGGCGCAGGCATCTGCAGTCGGCTGGCAATTCAGGCTTCAATACCGCTGTATCCGAGGTATCTTCGGGAAAAGCAGACCCGTGTTCATGGGTTGTTCCAGTCGTAGTCGCCGCTGCCAAGTGACCTCGGCGCTAATTGTGGCTCTTTATAAGTCCAGAGCACTGATGACCGAGCGAGCTTGTGTTGAAACTCTGGATGGGTTCCGTGTGCTGGTGTGCGGCATGTTGACACGTTACCGGCGCAGGCATCTGCAGTCGGCTGGCAATTCAGGCTTAAATATCGCTGTATCCGAGGTATCTGCGGGAAAAGCAGACCCGTGTTCATGGGTTGTTCCAGTCGTCGTCGCCGCTGCCAAGTGACCTCGGCGCTAATTGTGGCTCTTTATAAGTCCAGAACGCTGATGACCGTGCGACCTGGTGTTGAAAGTTTGGATGGGTTCCATGTGCTGGAGTGCGCCATGTTGACACGTTGCCGGCGCAGGCATCTGCAGTCGGCTGGCAATTCAGGCTTCAATACCGCTGTATCCGGGGTATATACTGGAATAGCCAGACCCGTGTTCATGGGTTGTTCCATTTGTCGTCGCCGCTGCCAAGTGACCTCGGCGCTAATTGCGGCTCTTTATAAGTCCAGAGCGCTGATGACCGCGCGACCTGGTGTTGAAAGTCTGGATGGGTTCCGTGTGCTGGTGTGCGGCATGTTGACACGTTACCGGCGCAGGCATCTGCAGTCGGCTAGAAATTCAGGCTTCAATATCGCTGTACCGAGGTATCTGCGCGAAAAGCTGACCCGTGTTCATGGGTTGTTCCAGTCGTCGTCGCCGCTGCCAAGTGACCTCGGCGCTAATTGTGGCTCTTTATAAGTCCAGAGCGCAGATGACCGCGCGACCTGGTGTTGAAACTCTGGATGGGTTCCGTGTGCTGGTGTGCGGCATGTTGATACGTTACCGGCGCAGGCATCTGCAGTCGGCTGGCAATCCACGCTTCAATATCGCTGTATTCGAGGTATCTGCGGGAAAAGCAGACCCGTGTTCATGGGTTGTTCCAGTCGTAGTCGCCGCTGCCAAGTGACCTCAGCGCTAATTGTGGCTCTTGATAAGTCCAGAGCGCTGATAACCGAGCGAGCTTGTGTTGAAACTCTGGATGGGTTCCGTGTGCTGGTGTGCGGCATGTTGACACGTTACCGGCGCAGGCATCTGCAGTCGGCTGGCAATTCAGGCTTAAATATCGCTGTATCCGAGGTATCAGCGGGAAAATCAGACCCGTGTTCATGGTTGTTCCAGTCGTCGTCGCCGCTGCCAAGTGACCTCGGCGCTAATTGTGGCTCTTTATAAGTACAGAGCGCTGATGACCGTGCGACCTGGTTTTGAAAGTTTGGATGGGTTCCGTGTGCTGGAGTGCGCCATGTTGACACTTTGCCGGCGCAGGCATCTGCAGTCGGCTGGCAATTCAGGCTTCAATACCGCTGTATCCGGGGTATATACTGGAATAGCCAGACCCGTGTTCATGGGTTGTTCCATTTGTCGTCGCCGCTGCCAAGTGACCTCGGCGCTAATTGCGGCTCTTTATAAGTCCAGAGCGCTGATGACCGCGCGACCTGGTGTTGAAATTCTGGATGGGTTCCGTGTGCTGGTGTGCGGCATGTTGACACGTTACCGGCGCAGGCATCTGCAGTCGGCTGGCAATTCAGGCTTAAATATCGCTGTATCCGAGGTATCTGCGGGAAAAGCAGACCCGTGTTCATGGGTTGTTCCAGTCGTCGTCGCCGCTGCCAAGTGACCTCGGCGCTAATTGTGGCTCTTTATAAGTCCAGAACGCTGATGACCGTGCGACCTGGTGTTGAAAGTTTGGATGGGTTCCATGTGCTGGAGTGCGCCATGTTGACACGTTGCCGGCGCAGGCATCTGCAGTCGGCTGGCAATTCAGGCTTCAATACCGCTGTATCCGGGGTATATACTGGAATAGCCAGACCCGTGTTCATGGGTTGTTCCATTTGTCGTCGCCGCTGCCAAGTGACCTCGGCGCTAATTGCGGCTCTTTATAAGTCCAGAGCGCTGATGACCGCGCGACCTGGTGTTGAAAGTCTGGATGGGTTCCGTGTGCTGGTGTGCGGCATGTTGACACGTTACCGGCGCAGGCATCTGCAGTCGGCTAGAAATTCAGGCTTCAATATCGCTGTACCGAGGTATCTGCGCGAAAAGCTGACCCGTGTTCATGGGTTGTTCCAGTCGTCGTCGCCGCTGCCAAGTGACCTCGGCGCTAATTGTGGCTCTTTATAAGTCCAGAGCGCAGATGACCGCGCGACCTGGTGTTGAAACTCTGGATGGGTTCCGTGTGCTGGTGTGCGGCATGTTGATACGTTACCGGCGCAGGCATCTGCAGTCGGCTGGCAATCCACGCTTCAATATCGCTGTATTCGAGGTATCTGCGGGAAAAGCAGACCCGTGTTCATGGGTTGTTCCAGTCGTAGTCGCCGCTGCCAAGTGACCTCAGCGCTAATTGTGGCTCTTTATAAGTCCAGAGCGCTGATAACCGAGCGAGCTTGTGTTGAAACTCTGGATGGGTTCCGTGTGCTGGTGTGCGGCATGTTGACACGTTACCGGCGCAGGCATCTGCAGTCGGCTGGCAATTCAGGCTTAAATATCGCTGTATCCGAGGTATCAGCGGGAAAATCAGACCCGTGTTCATGGTTGTTCCAGTCGTCGTCGCCGCTGCCAAGTGACCTCGGCGCTAATTGTGGCTCTTTATAAGTACAGAGCGCTGATGACCGTGCGACCTGGTTTTGAAAGTTTGGATGGGTTCCGTGTGCTGGAGTGCGCCATGTTGACACTTTGCCGGCGCAGGCATCTGCAGTCGGCTGGCAATTCAGGCTTCAATACCGCTGTATCCGGGGTATATACTGGAATAGCCAGACCCGTGTTCATGGGTTGTTCCATTTGTCGTCGCCGCTGCCAAGTGACCTCGGCGCTAATTGCGGCTCTTTATAAGTCCAGAGCGCTGATGACCGCGCGACCTGGTGTTGAAATTCTGGATGGGTTCCGTGTGCTGGTGTGCGGCATGTTGACACGTTACCGGCGCAGGCATCTGCAGTCGGCTAGAAATTCAGGCTTCAATATCGCTGTACCGAGGTATCTGCGGGAAAAGCTGACCCGTGTTCATGGGTTGTTCCAGTCGTCGTCGCCGCTGCCAAGTGACCTGGGCGCTAATTGTGGCTCTTTATAAGTCCAGAGCGCTGATGACCGCGCGACCTGGTGTGGAAACTCTGGATGGGTTCCGTGTGCTGGTGTGCGGCATGTTGACACGTTACCGGCGCAGGCATCTGCAGTCGGCTAGAAATTCAGGCTTCAATATCGCTGTATCCGAGGTATCTGTGGGAAAACCAGACCCGTGTTCATGGTTGTTCCAGGGGTCGTCGCCGCTGCCAAATGACCTCGGCGCTAATTGTGGCTCTTTATAAGTCCAGAGCGCTGATGACCGTGCGACCTGGTGTTGAAACTCTGGATGGGTTCGGTGTGCTGGTGTGCGGCATGTTGACACGTTACCGGCGCAGGCATCTGCAGTCGGCTGGCAATCCACGCTTCAATATCGCTGTATTCGAGGTATCTGCGGGAAAAGCAGACCCGTGTTCATGGGTTGTTCCAGTCGTAGTCGCCGCTGCCAAGCGACCTCGGCGCTAATTGTGGCTCTTTATAAGTCCAGAGCGCTGAGGACTGTTCGACCTGGTGTTGAAATTCTGGATGGGTTCCGTGTGCTGGTGTGCGGCCTGCTGACACGTTACCGGCGCAGGCATCTGCAGTCGGCTGGCGATTCAGGCTTCAATACCGCTGTATCCGAGGTATCTTCGCGAAAAGCAGACCCGTGTTCATGGGTTGTTCCAGTCGTAGTCGCCGCTGCCAAGGGACCTCTGCGCTAATGGTGGCTCTTTATAAGTCGAGAGCGCTGATGACCGAGCGAGCTTGCGTTGAAACTCTGGATGGGTTCCGTGTGCTGGTGTGCGGCATGTTGACACGTTACCGGCGCAGGCATCTGCAGTCGGCTGGCAATTCAGGCTTAAATATCGCTGTATCCGAGGTATCTGCGGTAAAATCAGACCCGTGTTCATGGTTGTTCCAGTCGTCGTCGCCGCTGCCAAATGACCTCGGCGCTAATTGTGTCTCTTTATAAGTCCAGAGCGCTGATGACCGTGCGACCTGGTGTTGAAACTCTGGATGGGTTCGCTGTGCTGGTGTGCGGCATGTTGACACGTTACCGGCGCAGGCATCTGCAGTCGGCTGGCAATCCAGGCTTCAATATCGCTGTATCCGAGGTATCTGCGGGAAAAGCAGACCCGTGTTCATGGGTTGTTCCAGTCGTCGTCGCCGCTGCCAAGTGACCTCGGCGCTAATTGTGGCTCTTTATAAGTCCAGAGCGCTGATGACCGTGCGACCTGGTGTTGAAAGTTTGGATGGGTTCCGTGTGCTGGAGTGCGCCATGTTGACACGTTGCCGGCGCAGGCACCTGCAGTCGGCTGGCAATTCAGGCTTCATTACCGCTGTATCCGGGGTATATACTGAATAGCCAGACCCGTGTTCATGGGTTGTTCCATTTGTCGTCGCCGCTGCCAAGTGACCTCGGCGCTAATTGCGGCTCTTTATAAGTCCAGAGCGCTGATGACCGCGCGACCTGGTGTTGAAACTCTGGATGGGTTCCGTGTGCTGGTGTGCGGCATGGTTGACACGTTACCGGCGCAGGCATCTGCAGTCGGCTGGCAATCCACGCTTCAATATCGCTGTATTCGAGGTATCTGCGGGAAAAGCAGACCCGTGTTCATGGCTTGTTCCAGTCGCCGTCGCCGATGCCAAGCGACCTCGGCGCTAATTGTGGGGCTCTTTATAAGTTCAGAGCGCTGAGGACTGTTTGACCTGGTGTTGAAATTCTGGATGGGTTCCGTGTGCTGGTGTGCGGCCTGCTGACACGTTACCGGCGCAGGCATCTGCAGTCAAATGGCAATTCAGGCTTCAATACCGCTGTAACCGAGGTATCTTCGCGAAAAGCACACCCGTGTTCATGGTTGTTCCAGTCGTAGTCGCCGCTGCCAAGTGACCTCGGCGCTAATTGTGGCTCTTTATAAGTCCAGAGCGCTGATAACCGAGCGAGCTTGTGTTGAAACTCTGTATGGGTTCCGTGTGCTGGTGTGCGGCATGTTGACACGTTACCGGCGCAGGCATCTGCAGTCGGCTGGCAATTCGGGCTTCAATATTGCTGTATCCGAGGTATCTGCTGGAAAAGCCAGACCCTTGTTCAGGGGTTGTTCCAATCGTCGTCGCCGCTACCAAGTGACCTCGGGGGCGACAATTGTGGCTCTTTATAAGTGAAGAGCGCTGATGACCGTGCAACCTGGTGTTGAAACTCTGGATGGGTTCCGTGCGCTGGTATGCGCCATGTTGACACGTTACCGGCGCAGGGCATCTGCAGTCGGCTGTCAATTCAGGCTTCATTATCGCTGTATCCGAGGTATCTGCAGGAAAAGCTGACCCGTGTTCATGGGTTGTTCCAGTCGTCGTCGCCGCTGCCAAGTGACTTCGGCGCTAATTGTGTTTGTTTATAAGTCCAGAGCGCCGATGACCGTGCGACCTGATGTTGAAACTCTGGATGGGTTCGGTGTGCTGGTGTGCGGCATGTTGACACGTTACCGGCGCAGGCATCTGCAGTCGGCTGGCAATCCAGGCTTCAATATCGCTGTATCCGAGGTATCTGCGGGAAAAGCAGACCCGTGTTCATGGATTGTTCCAGTCGTCGTTGCCGCTGCCAAGTGACCTCGGCGCTAATTGTGGCTCTTTATAAGTCCAGAGCGCTGATGACCGTGCGACCTGGTGTTGAAAGTTTGGATGGGTTTCCGTGTGCTGGAGTGCGCCATGTTGACACGTTGCCGGCGCAGGCATCTGCAGTCGGCTGGCAATTCAGGCTTCAATACCGCTGTATCCGGGGTATATACTGGAATAGCCAGACCCGTGTTCATGGGTTGTTCCAGTCGTCGTCGCCGCTGCCAAGTGACCTCGGCGCTAATTGTGGCTCTTTATAAGTCCAGAGCGCTGATGACCGCGCGACCTGGTGTTGAAACTCTGGATGGGTTCCGTGTGCTGGTGTGCGGCATGTTGACACGTTACCGGCGCAGGCATCTGCAGTCGGCTAGAAATTCAGGCTTCAATATCGCTGTACCGAGGTATCTTCGCGAAAAGCAGACCCGTGTTCATGGGTTGTTCCAGTCGTCGTCGCCGCTGCCAAGTGACCTCGGCGCTAATTGTGGCTCTTTATAAGTCCAGAGCGCTGACGACCGTGCGACCTGGTGTTGAAACTCTGGATGGGTTCCGTGTGCTGGAGTGCGCCATGTTGACACGTTACCGGCGCAGGCATCTGCAGTCGGCTGGCAATTCAGGCTTCAATACCGCTGTATCCGAGGTATCTTCGGGAAAAGCAGACCCGTGTTCATGGGTTGTTCCAGTCGTAGTCGCCGCTGCCAAGTGACCTCGGCGCTAATTGTGGCTCTTTATAAGTCCAGAGCGCTGATGACCGAGCGAGCTTGTGTTGAAACTCTGGATGGGTTCCGTGTGCTGGTGTGCGGCATGTATGACACGTTACCGGCGCAGGCATCTGCAGTCGGCTGGCAAT
This sequence comes from Amblyomma americanum, assembly GCF_052857255.1. Lineage (NCBI taxonomy): Eukaryota > Metazoa > Arthropoda > Arachnida > Ixodida > Ixodidae > Amblyomma > Amblyomma americanum. Next base: position 193,684 of record NW_027526553.1, on the reverse strand, counting down.
TCAGGCTTAAATATCGCTGTATCCGAGGTATCTGCGGGAAAAGCAGACCCGTGTTCATGGGTTGTTCCAGTCGTCGTCGCCGCTGCCAAGTGACCTCGGCGCTAATTGTGGCTCTTTATAAGTCCAGAACGCTGATGACCGTGCGACCTGGTGTTGAAAGTTTGGATGGGTTCCATGTGCTGGAGTGCGCCATGTTGACACGTTGCCGGCGCAGGCATCTGCAGTCGGCTGGCAATTCAGGCTTCAATACCGCTGTATCCGGGGTATATACTGGAATAGCCAGACCCGTGTTCATGGGTTGTTCCATTTGTCGTCGCCGCTGCCAAGTGACCTCGGCGCTAATTGCGGCTCTTTATAAGTCCAGAGCGCTGATGACCGCGCGACCTGGTGTTGAAAGTCTGGATGGGTTCCGTGTGCTGGTGTGCGGCATGTTGACACGTTACCGGCGCAGGCATCTGCAGTCGGCTAGAAATTCAGGCTTCAATATCGCTGTACCGAGGTATCTGCGGGAAAAGCTGACCCGTGTTCATGGGTTGTTCCAGTCGTTGTAGCCGCTGCCAAGTGACCTCGGCGCTAATTGCGGCTCTTTATAAGTCCAGAGCGCAGATGACCGCGCGACCTGGTGTTGAAACTCTGGATGGGTTCCATGTGCTGGTGTGCGGCATGTTGATACGTTACCGGCGCAGGCATCTGCAGTCGGCTGGCAATTCGGGCTTCAATATCGCTGTATCCGAGGTATCTGCTGGAAAAGCCAGACCCTTGTTCAGGGGTTGTTACAATCGTCGTCGAAGCTACCAAGTGACCTCGGCGCGACAATTGTGGCTCTTTATAAGTCAAGAGCGCTGATGACAGTGCGACCTGGTGTTGAAACTCTGGATGGGTTCCGTGCGCTGGTATGCGCCATGTTGACACGTTACCGGCGCAGGCATCTGCAGTCGGCTGGCAATTCAGGCTTCAATATCGCTGTATTCGAGGTATCTGCGGGAAAAGCTGACCTGTGTTCATGGGTTGTTCCAGTCGTCGTTGCCGCTGCCAAGTGACCTCGGCGCTAATTGTGGCTCTTTATAAGTCCAGAGCGCTGATGACCGTGCGACCTGGTGCTGAAACTCTGGATGGGTTCCCTGTGCTGGTGTGCGGCATGTTGACACGTTACCGGCGCAGGCATCTGCAGTCGGCTGGCAATTCGAGCTTCAATATCGCTGTATCCGAGGTATCTGCTGGAAAAGCCAGACCCTTGTTCAGGGGTTGTTCCAATCGTCGTCGAAGCTACCAAGTGACCTCGGCGCGACAATTGTGGCTCTTTATAAGTCAAGAGCGCTGATGACAGTGCGACCTGGTGTTGAAACTCTGGATGGGTTCCGTGCGCTGGTATGCGCCATGTTGACACGTTACCGGCGCAGGCATCTGCAGTCGGCTAGAAATTCAGGCTTCAATATCGCTGTACCGATGTATCTGCGGGAAAAGCTGACCCGTGTTCATGGGTTGTTCCAGTCGTCGTCGCCGCATGCCAAGTGACCTCGGCGCTAATTGTGGCTCTTTATAAGTCCAGAGCGCTGATGACCGCGCGACCTGGTGTTGAAACTCTGGATGGGTTCCGTGTGCTGGTGTGCGGCATGTTGACACGTTACCGGCGCAGGCATCTGCAGTCGGCTGGCAATCCACGCTTCAATATCGCTGTATTCGAGGTATCTGCGGGAAAAGCAGACCCGTGTTCATGGGTTGTTCCAGTCGTCGTCGCCGCTGCCAAGCGACCTCGGCGCTAATTGTGCCTCTTTATAAGTCCAGAGCGCTGAGGACTGTTCGACCTGGTGTTGAAATTCTGGATGGGTTCCGTGTGCTGGTGTGCGGCCTGCTGACACGTTACCGGCGCAGGCATCTGCAGTCGGCTGGCAATTCAGGCTTCTATACCGCTGTATCCGAGGTATCTTCGCGAAAAGCAGACCCGTGTTCATGGGTTGTTCCAGTCGTCGTCCCCGCTGCCAAGTGACCTCGGCGCTAATTGCGGCTCTTTATAAGTCCAGAGCGCTGATGACCGCGCGACCTGGTGTTGAAAGTCTGGATGGGTTCCGTGTGCTGGTGTGCGGCATGTTGACACGTTACCGGCGCAGGCATCTGCAGTCGGCTAGAAATTCAGGCTTCAATATCGCTGTATCCGAGGTATCTGCTGGAAAAGCCAGACCCTTGTTCAGGGGTTGTTCCAATCGTCGTCGAAGCTACCAAGTGACCTCGGCGCGACAATTGTGGCTCTTTATAAGTCAAGAGCGCTGATGACAGTGCGACCTGGTGTTGAAACTCTGGATGGGTTCCGTGCGCTGGTATGCGCCATGTTGACACGTTACCGGCGCAGGCATCTGCAGTCGGCTGGCAATTCAGGCTTCAATATCGCTGTATTCGAGGTATCTGCGGGAAAAGCTGACCTGTGTTCATGGATTGTTCCAGTCGTCGTTGCCGCTGCCAAGTGACCTCGGCGCTAATTGTGGCTCTTTATAAGTCCAGAGCGCTGATGACCGCGCGACCTGGTGCTGAAACTCTGGATGGGTTCCCTGTGCTGGTGTGCGGCATGTTGACACGTTACCGGCGCAGGCATCTGCAGTCGGCTGTCAATACAGGCTTCAATATCGCTGTATCCGAGGTATCTGCAGGAAAAGCTGACCCGTGTTCATGGGTTGTTCCAGTCGTCGTCGCCGCTGCCAAGTGACCTCGGCGCTAATTGCGGCTCTTTATAAGTCCAGAGCGCTGATGACCGCGCGACCTGGTGTTGAAAGTCTGGATGGGTTCCGTGTGCTGGTGTGCGGCATGTTGACACGTTACCGGCGCAGGCATCTGCAGTCGGCTAGAAATTCAGGCTTCAATATCGCTGTACCGAGGTATCTGCGGGAAAAGCTGACCCGTGTTCATGGGTTGTTCCAGTCGTCGTCGCCGCTTCCAAGTGACCTCGGCGCTAATTGTGGCTCTTTATAAGTCCAGCGCGCTGATGACCGCGCGACCTGGTGTTGAAATTCTGGATGGGTTCCGTGTGCTGGTGTGCGGCAGTTTGACACGTTACCGGCGCAGGCATCTGCAGTCGGCTAGAAATTCAGGCTTCAATATCGCTTTACCGAGGTATATTCGCGAAAAGCAGACCCGTTTTCATGGGTTGTTCCAGTCGTCGTCGCCGCTGCCAAGTGACCTCGGCGCTAATTGTGGCACTTTATAAGTCCAGAGCGCTGACGACCGAGCGAGCTTGTGTTGAAACTCTGGATGGGTTCCGTGTGCTGGTGTGCGGCATGTTGACACGTTACCGGCGCAGGCATCTGCAGTCGGCTGGCAATCCAGGCTTCAATATCGCTGTATCCGAGGTATCTGCGGGAAAAGCAGACCCTTGTTCATGGGTTGTTTCAGTCGTCATCGCCGCTGCCAAGTGACCTCGGTGCGCCAATTTTGGCTCTTTATAAGTCCAGAGCGCTGATGACCGTGCGACCTGGTGTTGAAAGTATGGATGGGTTCCGTGTGCTGGAGTGCGCCATGTTGACACGTTGCCGGCGCAGGCATCTGCAGTTGGCTGGCAATTCAGGCTTCAATACCGCTGTATCCGGGGTATATACTGGAATAGCCAGACCCGTGTTCATGGGTTGTTCCATTTGTCGTCGCCGCTGCCAAGGGACGTCGGCGCTAATTGTGGCTCTTTATAAGTACAGAGCGCTGATGACCGCGCGACCTGGTGTTGAAAGTCTGGATGGGTTCCGTGTGCTGGTGTGCGGCCTGCTGACACGTTACCGGCGCAGCCATCTGCAGTCGGCTGGCAATTCAGGCTTCTATACCGCTGTATCCGAGGTATCTTCGCGAAAAGCAGACCCGTGTTCATGGGTTGTTCCAGTCGTCGTCGCCGCTGCCAAGTGACCTCGGCGCTAATTGCGGCTCTTTATAAGTCCAGAGCGCTGATGACCGCGGGACCTGGTGTTGAAAGTCTGGATGGGTTCCGTGTGCTGGTGTGCGGCATGTTGACACGTTACCGGCGCAGGCATCTGCAGTCGGCTAGAAATTCAGGCTTCAATATCGCTGTACCGAGGTATCTGCGGGAAAAGCTGACCCGTGTTCATGGGTTGTTCCAGTCGTCGTCACCGCTGCCAAGTGACCTCGGCGCTAATTGTGGCTCTTTATAAATCCAGAGCGCTGATGACTGTGCGACCTGGTGTTGAAACTCTGGATGGGTTCCGTGCGCTGGTATGCGCCATGTTGACACGTTACCGGCGCAGGCATCTGCAGTCGGCTGGCAATCCAGGCTTCAATATCGCTGTATCCGAGGTATCTGCGGGAAAAGCAGACCCGTGTTCATGGGTTGTTCCAGTCGTCGTCGCCGCTGCCAAGTGACATCGGCGCTAATTGTGGCTCTTTATAAGTCCAGAGCGCTGATGACCGTGCGACCTGGTGTTGAAAGTTTGGATGGCTTCCGTGTGCTGGAGTGCGCCATGTTGACACGTTGCCGGCGCAGGCATCTGCAGTCGGCTGGCAATTCACGCTTCAATACCGCTGTATCCGGGGTATATACTGGAATAGCCAGACCCGTGTTCATGGGTTGTTCCATTTGTCGTCGCCGCTGCCAAGTGACCTCGGCGCTAATTGTGGCTCTTTATAAGTCCAGAGCGCTGATGACTGTGCGACCTGGTGTTGAAACTCGGGATGGGTTCCGTGTGCTGGTGTGCGCCATGTTTTCATGTTACCGGCGCAGGCATCTGCAGTCGGCTGGCAATTCGGTCTTGAATATCGCTGTATCCGAGGTATCTGCGGGAAAAGCTGACCCGTGTTCATGGGTTGTTCCAGTCGTCGTCGCCGCTGCCAAGAGACCTCGGCGCTAATTGCGGCTCTTTATAAGTCCAGAGCGCTGATGACCGCGCGACCTGGTGTTGAAAGCCTGGATGGGTTCCGTGTGCTAGTGTGCGGCATGTTCACACGTTACCGGCGCAGGCATCTGCAGTCGGCTAGAAATTCAGGTTTCAATATCGCTGTACCGAGGTATCTGCGGGAAAAGCTGACCCGTGTTCATGGGTTGTTCCAGTCGTCGTCGCCGCTGCCAAGTGACCTCGGCGCTAATTGTGGCTCTTTATAAGTCCAGAGCGCTGATGACCGCGCGACCTGGTGTTGAAACTCTGGATGGGTTCCGTGTGCTGGTGTGCGGCATGTTGACACGTTACCGGCGCAGGCATCTGCAGTCGGCTGGCAATTCGGGCTTCAATATCGCTGTATCCGAGGTATCTGCTGGAAAAGCCAGACCCTTGTTCAGGGGTTGTTCCAATCGTCGTCGCCGCTACCAAGTGACCTCGGCGCGACAATTGTGGCTCTTTATAAGTCCAGAGCGCTGATGACCGCGCGACCATGTGTTGAAACTCTGTATGGGTTCCGTGCGCTGGTATGCGCCATGTTGACACGTTACCGGCGCAGGCATCTGCAGTCGGCTGGCAATCCAGGCTTCAATATCGCTGTATCCGAGGTATCTGCGGGAAAAGCAGACCCGTGTTCATGGGTTGTTCCAGTCGTCGTCGCCGCTGCCAAGTGACCTCGGCGCTAATTGTGGCTCTTTATAAGTTCAGAGCGCTGATGACCGTGCGACCTGGTGTTGAAAGTTTGGATGGGTTCCGTGTGCTGGAGGGCGCCATGTTGACACGTTGCCGGCGCAGGCATCTGCAGTCGGCTGGCAATTCACGCTTCAATACCGCTGTATCCGGGGTATATACTGGAATAGCCAGACCCGTGTTCATGGGTTGTTCCATTTGTCGTCGCCGCTGCCAAGTGACCTCGGCGCTAATTGTGGCTCTTTATAAGTCCAGAGCGCTGATGACCGTGCGACCTGGTGTTGAAACTCTGGATGGGTTCCGTGTGTTGGTGTGCGCCATGTTGTCATGTTACCGGCGCAGGCATCTGCAGTCGGCTGGCGATTCGGGCTTCATTATCGCTGTATCCGAGGTATCTGCGGGAAAAGCTGACCCGTGTTCATGGGTTGTTCCAGTCGTCGTCGCCACTGCCAAGTGACCTCGGCGTTAATTGCGGCTCTTTATAAGTCCAGAGCGCTGATGACCGCGCGACCTGGTGTTGAAGGCCTGGATGGGTTCCGTGTGCTGGTGTGCGGCATGTTGACACGTTACCGGCGCAGGCATCTGCAGTCGGCTAGAAATTCAGGCTTCAATATCGCTGTACCGAGGTATCTGCGGGAAAACCAGACCCGTGTTCATGGTTGTTCCAGTCGTCGTCGCCGCTGCCAAGTGACCTCGGCGCTAATTGTGGCTCTTTATAAGTCCAGAGCGCTGATGACCGCGCGACCTGGTGTTGAAACTCTGGATGGGTTCCGTGTGCTGGTGTGCGGCATGTTGACACGTTACCGGCGCAGGCATCTGCAGTCGGCTCGAAATTCAGGCTTCAATATCGATGTACCGAGGTATCTTCGCGAAAAGCAGACCAGTGTTCATGGGTTGTTCCAATCGTCGTCGCCGCTGCCAAGTGACCTCGGTGCTAATTGTGGCTCTTTATAAGTCCAGAGCGCTGACGACCGTGCGACCTGGTGTTGAAACTCTGGATGGGTTCCGTGTGCTGGAGTGCGCCATGTTGACACGTTACCGGCGCAGGCATCTGCAGTCGGCTGGCAATTCAGGCTTCAATACCGCTGTATCCAAGGTATCTTCGGGAAAAGCAGACCCTTGATCATGGGTTGTTCCAGTCATTGTCGCCGCTGCCAAGTGACCTGGGCGCTAATTGTGGCTCTTTATAAATCCAGAGCGCTGATGACTGTGCGACCTGGTGTTGAAATTCTGGATGGGTTCCGTGTGCTGGTGTGTGGCATGTTGACACGTTACCGGCGCAGGCATCTGCAGTCAGCTGTCAATTCAGGCTTCAATACCGCTGTATGCGAGGTATCTGTGGGAAAACCAGACCCGTGTTCATGGTTGTTCCAGTCGTCGTCGCCGCTGCCAAATGACCTCGGCGTTAATTGTAGCTCTTTATAAGTCCAGAGCGCTGATGACTGTGCGACCTGGTGTTGAAATTCTGGATGGGTTCCGTGTGCTGGTGTGTGGCATGTTGACACGTTACCGGCGCAGGCATCTGCAGTCGGCTGGCAATTCAGGCTTCAATACCGCTGTATCCGGGGTATATACTGGAATAACCAGACCCGTGTTCATGGGTTGTTCCATTTGTCGTCGCCGCTGCCAAGTGACCTCGGCGCTAATTGTGGCTCTTTATAAGTCCAGAGCGCTGATGACTGTGCGACCTGGTGTTGAAACTCGGGATGGGTTCCGTGTGCTGGTGTGCGCCATGTTTTCATGTTACCGGCGCAGGCATCTGCAGTCGGCTGGCAATTCGGGCTTCAATATCGCTGTATCCGAGGTATCTGCGGGAAAAGCTGACCCGTGTTCATGGGTTGTTCCAGTCGTCGTCGCCGCTGCCAAGAGACCTCGGCGCTAATTGCGGCTCTTTATAAGTCCAGAGCGCTGATGACCGCGCGACCTGGTGTTGAAAGCCTGGATGGGTTCCGTGGGCTGGTGTGCGGCATGTTGACACGTTACCGGCGCAGGCATCTGCAGTCGGCTGGCGATTCGGGCTTCAATATCGCTGTATCCGAGGTATCTGTGGGAAAAGCTGACCCGTGTTCATGGGTTGTTCCAGTCGTCGTCGCCACTGCCAAGTGACCTCGGCGCTAATTGCGGCTCTTTATAAGTCCAGAGCGCTGATGACCGCGCGACCTGGTGTTGAAGGCCTGGATGGGTTCCGTGTGCTGGTGTGCGGCATGTTGACACGTTACCGGCGCAGGCATCTGCAGTCGGCTAGAAATTCAGGCTTCAATATCGCTGTACCGAGGTATCTGCGGGAAAACCAGACCCGTGTTCATGGTTGTTCCAGTCGTCGTCGCCGCTGCCAAGTGACCTCGGCGCTAATTGTGGCTCTTTATAAGTCCAGAGCGCTGATGACCGCGCGACCTGGTGTTGAAACTCTGGATGGGTTCCGTGTGCTGGCGTGCGGCATGTTGACACGTTACCGGCGCAGGCATCTGCAGTCGGCTCGAAATTCAGGCTTCAATATCGATGTACTGAGGTATCTTCGCGAAAAGCAGACCCGTGTTCATGGGTTGTTCCAATCGTCGTCGCCGCTGCCAAGTGACCTCGGTGCTAATTGTGGCTGTTTATAAGTCCAGAGCGCTGACGACCGTGCGACCTGGTGTTGAAACTCTGGATGGGTTCCGTGTGCTGGAGTGCGCCATGTTGACACGTTACCGGCGCAGGCATCTGCAGTCGGCTGGCAATTCAGGCTTCAATACCGCTGCATCCAAGGTATCTTCGGGAAAAGCAGACCCTTGATCATGGGTTGTTCTAGTCGTTGTCGCCGCTGCCAAGTGACCTCGGCGCTAATTGTGGCTCTTTATAAATCCAGAGCGCTGATGACTGTGCGACCTGGTGTTGAAATTCTGGATGGGTTCCGTGTGCTGGTGTGTGGCATGTTGACACGTTACCGGCGCAGGCATCTGCAGTCGGCTGGCAATTCAGGCTTCAATACCGCTGTATCCGGGGTATATACTGGAATAGCCAGACCCGTGTTCATGGGTTGTTCCATTTGTCGTCGCCGCTGCCAAGTGACCTCGGCGCTAATTGTGGCTCTTTATAAGTCCAGAGCGCTGATGACTGTGCGACCTGGTGTTGAAACTCGGGATGGGTTACGTGTGCTGGTGTGCGCCATGTTTTCATGTTACCGGCGCAGGCATCTGCAGTCGGCTGGCAATTCGGGCTTCAATATCGCTGTATCCGAGGTATCTGCGGGAAAACCAGACCCGTGTTCATGGTTGTTCCAGTCGTCGTCGCCGCTGCCAAATGACCTCGGCGCTAATTGTGGCTCTTTATAAGTCCAGAGCGCTGATGACCGCGCGACCTGGTGTTGAAAGCCTGGATGGGTTCCGTGTGCTGGTGTGCGGCATGTTGACACGTTACCGGCGCAGGCATCTGCAGTCGGCTAGAAATTCAGGTTTCAATATCGCTGTACCGAGGTATCTGCGGGAAAAGCTGACCCGTGTTCATGGGTTGTTCCAGTCGTCGTCGCCGCTACCAAGTGACCTCGGCGCGACAATTTTGGCTCTTTATAAGTCAAGAGCGCTCATGACCGTGCGACCTGGTGTTGAAACTCTGGATGGGTTCCGAGTGCTGGTGTGCGGGATGTTGACACGTTACCGGCGCAGGCATCTGCAGTCGGCTGGCAATTCGGGCTTCAATATCGCTGTATCCGAGGTATCTGCTGGAAAAGCCAGACCCTTGTTCAGGGGTTGCTCCAGTCGTTGTCGCCGCTGCCAAGTGACCTCGGCGCTAATTGTGGCTCTTTATAAGTCCAGAGCGCTGATGACTGTGCGACCTGGTGTTGAAATTCTGGATGGGTTCCGTGTGCTGGTGTGTGGCATGTTGACACGTTACCGGCACAGGCATCTGCAGTCAGCTGTCAATTCAGGCTTCAATACCGCTGTATGCGAGGTATCTGTGGGAAAACCAGACCCGTGTTCATGGTTGTTCCAGTCGTCGTCGCCGCTGCCAAATGACCTCGGCGCTAATTGTGGCTCTTTATAAGTCCAGAGCGCTGATTGTGCGACCTGGTGTTGAAATTCTGGATGGGTTCCGTGTGCTGGTGTGTGGCATGTTGACACATTACCGGCGCAGGCATCTGCAGTCGGCTGGCAATTCAGGCTTCAATACCGCTGTATCCGGGGTATATACTGGAATAGCCAGACCCGTGTTCATGGGTTGTTCTATTTGTTGTCGCCGCTGCCAAGTGACCTCGGCGCTAATTGTGGCTCTTTATAAGTCCAGAGCGCTGATGACTGTGCGACCTGGTGTTGAAACTCGGGATGGGTTCCGTGTGCTGGTGTGCGCCATGTTTTCATGTTACCGGCGCAGGCATCTGCAGTCGGCTGGCAATTCGGTCTTCAATATCGCTGTATCCGAGGTATCTGCGGGAAAAGCTGACCCGTGTTCATGGGTTGTTCCAGTCGTCGTCGCCGCTGCCAAGAGACCTCTGCGCTAATTGCGGCTCTTTATAAGTCCAGAGCGCTGATGACCGCGCGACCTGGTGTTGAAAGCCTGGATGGGTTCCGTGTGCTAGTGTGCGGCATGTTGACACGTTACCGGCGCAGGCATCTGCAGTCGGCTAGAAATTCAGGTTTCAATATCGCTGTACCGAGGTATCTGCGGGAAAAGCTGACCCGTGTTCATGGGTTGTTCCAGTCGTCGTCGCCGCTGCCAAGTGACCTCGGCGCTAATTGTGGCTCTTTATAAGTCCAGAGCGCTGATGACCGCGCAACCTGGTGTTGAAACTCTGGATGGGTTCCGTGTGCTGGTGTGCGGCATGTTGACACGTTACCGGCGCAGGCATCTGCAGTCGGCTGGCAATTCGGGCTTCAATATCGCTGTATCCGAGGTATCTGCTGGAAAAGCCAGACCCTTGTTCAGGGGTTGTTCCAATCGTCGTCGCCGCTACCAAGTGACCTCGGCGCGACAATTGTGGCTCTTTATAAGTCAAGAGCGCTGATGACCGTGCGACCATGTGTTGAAACTCTGGATGGGTTCCGTGCGCTGGTATGCGCCATGTTGACACGTTACCGGCGCAGGCATCTGCAGTCGGCTGGCAATCCAGGCTTCAATATCGCTGTATCCGAGGTATCTGAGGGAAAAGCAGACCCGTGTTCATGGGTTGTTCCAGTCGTCGTCGCCGCTGCCAAGTGACCTCGGCGCTAATTGTGGCTCTTTATAAGTTCAGAGCGCTGATGACCGTGCGACCTGGTGTTGAAAGTTTGGATGGGTTCCGTGTGCTGGAGGGCGCCATGTTGACACGTTGCCGGCGCAGGCATCTGCAGTCGGCTGGCAATTCACGCTTCAATACCGCTGTATCCGGGGTATATACTGGAATAGCCAGACCCGTGTTCATGGGTTGTTCCATTTGTCGTCGCCGCTGCCAAGTGACCTCGGCGCTAATTGTGGCTCTTTATAAGTCCAGAGCGCTGATGACTGTGCGACCTGGTGTTGAAACTCGGGATGGGTTCCGTGTGTTGGTGTGCGCCATGTTGTCATGTTACCGGCGCAGGCATCTGCAGTCGGCTGGCGATTCGGGCTTCAATATCGCTGTATCCGAGGTATCTGCGGGAAAAGCTGGCCCGTGTTCATGGGTTGTTCCAGTCGTCGTCGCCACTGCCAAGTGACCTCGGCGCTAATTGCGGCTCTTTATAAGTCCAGAGCGCTGATGACCGCGCGACCTGGTGTTGAAGGCCTGGATGGGTTCCGTGTGCTGGTGTGCGGCATGTTGACACGTTACCGGCGCAGGCATCTGCAGTCGGCTAGAAATTCAGGCTTCAATATCGCTGTACCGAGGTATCTGCGGGAAAACCAGACCCGTGTTCATGGTCGTTCCAGTCGTCGTCGCCGCTGCCAAGTGACCTCGGCGCTAATTGTGGCTCTTTATAAGTCCAGAGCGCTGATGACCGCGCGACCTGGTGTTGAAACTCTGGATGGGTTCCGTGTGCTGGTGTGCGGCATGTTGACACGTTACCGGCGCAGGCATCTGCAGTCGGCTCGAAATTCAGGCTTCAATATCGATGTACCGAGGTATCTTCGCGAAAAGCAGACCAGTGTTCATGGGTTGTTCCAATCGTCGTCGCCGCTGCCAAGTGACCTCGGTGCTAATTGTGGCTCCTTATAAGTCCAGAGCGCTGACGACCGTGCGACCTGGTGTTGAAACTCTGGATGGGTTCCGTGTGCTGGAGTGCGCCATGTTGACACGTTACCGGCGCAGGCATCTGCAGTCGGCTGGCAATTCAGGCTTCAATACCGCTGTATCCAAGGTATCTTCGGGAAAAGCAGACCCTTGATCATGGGTTGTTCCAGTCGTTTTCGCCGCCGCCAAGTGACCTGGGCGCTAATTGTGGCTCTTTATAAATCCAGAGCGCTGATGACTGTGCGACCTGGTGTTGAAATTCTGGATGGGTTCCGTGTGCTGGTGTGTGGCATGTTGACACGTTACCGGCGCAGGCATCTGCAGTCAGCTGTCAATTCAGGCTTCAATACCGCTGTATGCGAGGTATCTGTGGGAAAACCAGACCCGTGTTCATGGTTGTTCCAGTCGTCGTCGCCGCTGCCAAATGACCTCGGCGCTAATTGTAGCTCTTTATAAGTCCAGAGCGCTGATGACTGTGCGACCTGGTGTTGAAATTCTGGATGGATTCCGTGTGCTGGTGTGTGGCATGTTGACACGCTACCGGCGCAGGCATCTGCAGTCGGCTGGCAATTCAGGCTTCAATACCGCTGTATCCGGGGTATATACTGGAATAACCAGACCCGTGTTCATGGGTTGTTCCATTTGTCGTCGCCGCTGCCAAGTGACCTCGGCGCTAATTGTGGCTCTTTATAAGTCCAGAGCGCTGATGACTGTGCGACCTGGTGTTGAAACTCGGGATGGGTTCCGTGTGCTGGTGTGCGCCATGTTTTCATGTTACCGGCGCAGGCATCTGCAGTCGGCTGGCAATTCGGGCTTCAATATCGCTGTATCCGAGGTATCTGCGGGAAAAGCTGACCCGTGTTCATGGGTTGTTCCAGTCGTCGTCGCCGCTGCCAAGAGACCTCGGCGCTAATTGCGGCTCTTTATAAGTCCAGAGCGCTGATGACCGCGCGACCTGGTGTTGAAAGCCTGGATGGGTTCCGTGTGCTGGTGTGCGGCATGTTGACACGTTACCGGCGCAGGCATCTGCAGTCGGCTAGAAATTCAGGTTTCAATATCGCTGTACCGAGGTATCTGCGGGAAAAGCTGACCCGTGTTCATGGGTTGTTCCAGTCGTCGTCGCCGCTGCCAAGTGACCTCGGCGCTAATTGTGGCTCTTTATAAGTCCAGAGCGCTGATGACCGCGCGACCTGGTGTTGAAACTCTGGATGGGTTCCGTGTGCTGGTGTGCGGCATGTTGACACGTTACCGGCGCAGGCATCTGCAGTCGGCTGGCAATTCGGGCTTCAATATCGCTGTATCCGAGGTATCTGCTGGAAAAGCCAGACCCTTGTTCAGGGGTTGTTCCAATCGTCGTCGCCGCTACCAAGTGACCTGGGCGCGACAATTGTGGCTCTTTATAAGTCAAGAGCGCTGATGACCGTGCGACCTGGTGTTGAAACTCTGGATGGGTTCCGTGCGCTGGTACGCGCCATGTTGACACGTTACCGGCGCAGGCATCTGCAGTCGGCTTGCAATTCAGGCTTCAATATCGCTGTATCCGTGGTATCTGCGGGAAAAGCTGACCCGTGTTCATGGATTGTTCCAGTCGTCGTCGCCGCTGCCAAGTGACCTCGGCGCTAATTGCGGCTCTTTATAAGTCCAGAGCGCTGATGACCGCGCGACCTGGTGTTGAAAGTCTGGATGGGTTCCGTGTGCTGGTGTGCGGCATGTTGACACGTTACCGGCGCAGGCATCTGCAGTCGGCTAGAAATTCAGGCTTCAATATCGCTGTACCGAGGTATCTGCGGGAAAAGCTGACCCGTGTTCAAGGGTTGTTCCAGTCGTCGTCGCCGCTGCCAAGTGACCTCGGCGCTAATTGTGGCTCTTTATAAGTCCAGCGCGCTGATGACCGCGCGACCTGGTGTTGAAACTCTGGATGGGTTCCGTGTGCTCGTGTGCGGCATGTTGACACGTTACCGGCGCAGGCATCTGCAGTCGGCTAGAAATTCAGGCTTCAATATCGCTGTACCGAGGTATCTTCGCGAAAAGCAGACCCGTTTTAATGGGTTGTTCCAGTCGTCGTCGCCGCTGCCAAGTCACCTCGGCGCTAATTGTGGCTCTTTATAAGTCCAGAGCGCTGACGACCGAGCGAGCTTGTGTTGAAACTCTGGATGGGTTCCGTGTGCTGGTGTGCGGCATGTTGACACGTTACCGGCGCAGGCATCTGCAGTCGGCTGGCAATCCAGGCTTCAATATCGCTGTATCCGAGGTATCTGCGTGAAAAGCAGACCCTTGTTCATGGGTTGTTTCAGTCGTCATCGCCGCTGCCAAGTGACCTCGGTGCGCCAATTTTGGCTCTTTATAAGTCCAGAGCGCTGATGACCGTGCGACCTGGTGTTGAAACTCTGGATGGGTTCCGTGCGCTGGTATGCGCAATGTTGACACGTTACCGGCGCAGGCTTCTGCAGTCGGCTGGCAATTCTAGCTTCAATATCGCTGTATCCGAGGTATCTGCGGGAAAAGCAGACCCGTGTTCATGGGTTGTTCCAGTCGTCGTCGCCGCTGCCAAGTGACCTCGGCGCTAATTGTGGCTCTTTATAAGTTCAGAGCGCTGATGACCGTGCGACCTGGTGTTGAAAGTTTGGATGGGTTCCGTGTGCTGGAGGGCGCCATGTTGACACGTTGCCGGCGCAGGCATCTGCAGTCGGCTGGCAATTCACGCTTCAATACCGCTGTATCCGGGGTATATACTGGAATAGCCAGACCCGTGTTCATGGGTTGTTCCATTTGTCGTCGCCGCTGCCAAGTGACCTCGGCGCTAATTGTGGCTCTTTATAAGTCCAGAGCGCTGATGACTGTGCGACCTGGTGTTGAAACTCGGGATGGGTTCCGTGTGCTGGTGTGCGCCATGTTGTCATGTTACCGGCGCAGGCATCTGCAGTCGGCTGGCGATTCGGGCTTCAATATCGCTGTATCCGAGGTATCTGCGGGAAAAGCTGACCCGTGTTCATTTGTTGTTCCAGTCGTCGTCGCCACTGCCAAGTGACCTCGGCGCTAATTGCGGCTCTTTATAAGTCCAGAGCGCTGATGACCGCGCGACCTGGTGTTGAAGGCCTGGATGGGTTCCGTGTGCTGGTGTGCGGCATGTTGACACGTTACCGGCGCAGGCATCTGCAGTCGGCTAGAAATTCAGGCTTCAATATCGATGTACTGAGGTATCTTCGCGAAAAGCAGACCCGTGTTCATGGGTTGTTCCAATCGTCGTCGCCGCTGCCAAGTGACCTCGGTGCTAATTGTGGCTGTTTATAAGTCCAGAGCGCTGACGACCGTGCGACCTGGTGTTGAAACTCTGGATGGGTTCCGTGTGCTGGAGTGCGCCATGTTGACACGTTACCGGCGCAGGCATCTGCAGTCGGCTGGCAATTCAGGCTTCAATACCGATGTATCCAAGGTATCTTCGGGAAAAGCAGACCCTTGATCATGGGTTGTTCCAGTCGTTGTCGCCGCTGCCAAGTGACCTCGGCGCTAATTGTGGCTCTTTATAAATCCAGAGCGCTGATGACTGTGCGACCTGGTGTTGAAATTCTGGATGGGTTCCGTGTGCTGGTGTGTGGCATGTTGACACGTTACCGGCGCAGGCATCTGCAGTCAGCTGTCAATTCAGGCTTCAATACCGCTGTATGCGAGGTATCTGTGGGAAAACCAGACCCGTGTTCATGGTTGTTCCAGTCGTCGTCGCCGCTGCCAAATGACCTCGGCGCTAATTGTGGCTCTTTATAAGTCCAGAGCGCTGATGACTGTGCGACCTGGTGTTGAAATTCTGGATGGGTTCCGTGTGCTGGTGTGTGGCATGTTGACACGTTACCGGCGCAGGCATCTGCAGTCGGCTGGCAATTCAGGCTTCAATACCGCTGTATCCGGGGTATATACTGGAATAGCCAGACCCGTGTTCATGGGTTGTTCCATTTGTCGTCGCCGCTGCCAAGTGACCTCGGCGCTAATTGTGGCTCTTTATAAGTCCAGAGCGCTGATGACTGTGCGACCTGGTGTTGAAACTCGGGATGGGTTACGTGTGCTGGTGTGCGCCATGTTTTCATGTTACCGGCGCAGGCATCTGCAGTCGGCTGGCAATTCGGGCTTCAATATCGCTGTATCCGAGGTATCTGCGGGAAAACCAGACCCGTGTTCATGGTTGTTCCAGTCGTCGTCGCCGCTGCCAAATGACCTCGGCGCTAATTTTGGCTCTTTATAAGTCCAGAGCGCTGATGACCGCGCGACCTGGTGTTGAAAGCCTGGATGGGTTCCGTGTGCTGGTGTGCGGCATGTTGACACGTTACCGGCGCAGGCATCTGCAGTCGGCTAGAAATTCAGGTTTCAATATCGCTGTACCGAGGTATCTGCGGGAAAAGCTGACCCGTGTTCATGGGTTGTTCCAGTCGTCGTCGCCGCTACCAAGTGACCTCGGCGCGACAATTGTGGCTCTTTATAAGTCAAGAGCGCTGATGACCGTGCGACCTGGTGTTGAAACTCTGGATGGGTTCCGTGTGCTGGTGTGCGGGATGTTGACACGTTACCGGCGCAGGCATCTGCAGTCGGCTGGCAATTCGGGCTTCAATATCGCTGTATCCGAGGTATCTGCTGGAAAAGCCAGACCCTTGTTCAGGGGTTGCTCCAGTCGTTGTCGCCGCTGCCAAGTGACCTCGGCGCTAATTGTGGCTCTTTATAAGTCCAGAGCGCTGATGACTGTGCGACCTGGTGTTGAAATTCTGGATGGGTTCCGTGTGCTGGTGTGTGGCATGTTGACACGTTACCGGCACAGGCATCTGCAGTCAGCTGTCAATTCAGGCTTCAATACCGCTGTATGCGAGGTATCTGTGGGAAAACCAGACCCGTGTTCATGGTTGTTCCAGTCGTCGTCGCCGCTGCCAAATGACCTCGGCGCTAATTGTGGCTCTTTATAAGTCTAGAGCGCTGATGACTGTGCGACCTGGTGTTGAAATTCTGGATGGGTTCCGTGTGCTGGTGTGTGGCATGTTGACACATTACCGGCGCAGGCATCTGCAGTCGGCTGGCAATTCAGGCTTCAATACCGCTGTATCCGGGGTATATACTGGAATAGCCAGACCCGTGTTCATGGGTTGTTCTATTTGTCGTCGCCGCTGCCAAGTGACCTCGGCGCTAATTGTGGCTCTTTATAAGTCCAGAGCGCTGATGACTGTGCGACCTGGTGTTGAAACTCGGGATGGGTTCCGTGTGCTGGTGTGCGCCATGTTTTCATGTTACCGGCGCAGGCATCTGCAGTCGGCTGGCAATTCGGTCTTCAATATCGCTGTATCCGAGGTATCTGCGGGAAAAGCTGACCCGTGTTCATGGGTTGTTCCAGTCGTCGTCGCCGCTGCCAAGAGACCTCGGCGCTAATTGCGGCTCTTTATAAGTCCAGAGCGCTGATGACCGCGCGACCTGGTGTTGAAAGCCTGGATGGGTTCCGTGTGCTAGTGTGCGGCATGTTGACACGTTACCGGCGCAGGCATCTGCAGTCGGCTAGAAATTCAGGTTTCAATATCGCTGTACCGAGGTATCTGCGGGAAAAGCTGACCCGTGTTCATGGGTTGTTCCAGTCGTCGTCGCCGCTGCCAAGTGACCTCGGCGCTAATTGTGGCTCTTTATAAGTCCAGAGCGCTGATGACCGCGCAACCTGGTGTTGAAACTCTGGATGGGTTCCGTGTGCTGGTGTGCGGCATGTTGACACGTTACCGGCGCAGGCATCTGCAGTCGGCTGGCAATTCGGGCTTCAATATCGCTGTATCCGAGGTATCTGCTGGAAAAGCCAGACCCTTGTTCAGGGGTTGTTCCAATCGTCGTCGCCGCTACCAAGTGACCTCGGCGCGACAATTGTGGCTCTTTATAAGTCAAGAGCGCTGATGACCGTGCGACCATGTGTTGAAACTCTGGATGGGTTCCGTGCGCTGGTATGCGCCATGTTGACACGTTACCGGCGCAGGCATCTGCAGTCGGCTGGCAATCCAGGCTTCAATATCGCTGTATCCGAGGTATCTGAGGGAAAAGCAGACCCGTGTTCATGGGTTGTTCCAGTCGTCGTCGCCGCTGCCAAGTGACCTCGGCGCTAATTGTGGCTCTTTATAAGTTCAGAGCGCTGATGACCGTGCGACCTGGTGTTGAAAGTTTGGATGGGTTCCGTGTGCTGGAGGGCGCCATGTTGACACGTTGCCGGCGCAGGCATCTGCAGTCGGCTGGCAATTCACGCTTCAATACCGCTGTATCCGGGGTATATACTGGAATAGCCAGACCCGTGTTCATGGGTTGTTCCATTTGTCGTCGCCGCTGCAAAGTGACCTCGGCGCTAATTGTGGCTCTTTATAAGTCCAGAGCGCTGATGACTGTGCGACCTGGTGTTGAAACTCGGGATGGGTTCCGTGTGTTGGTGTGCGCCATGTTGTCATGTTACCGGCGCAGGCATCTGCAGTCGGCTGGCGATTCGGGCTTCAATATCGCTGTATCCGAGGTATCTGCGGGAAAAGCTGACCCGTGTTCATGGGTTGTTCCAGTCGTCGTCGCCACTGCCAAGTGACCTCGGCGCTAATTGCGGCTCTTTATAAGTCCAGAGCGCTGATGACTGTGCGACCTGGTGTTGAAATTCTGGATGGGTTCCGTGTGCTGGTGTGTGGCATGTTGACACGTTACCGGCACAGGCATCTGCAGTCAGCTGTCAATTCAGGCTTCAATACCGCTGTATGCGAGGTATCTGTGGGAAAACCAGACCCGTGTTCATGGTTGTTCCAGTCGTCGTCGCCGCTGCCAAGTGACCTCGGCGCTAATTGTGGCTCTTTATAAGTCCAGAGCGCTGATGACCGCGCGACCTGGTGTTGAAACTCTGGATGGGTTCCGTGTGCTGGTGTGCGGCATGTTGACACGTTACCGGCGCAGGCATCTGCAGTCGGCTCGAAATTCAGGCTTCAATATCGATGTACCGAGGTATCTTCGCGAAAAGCAGACCAGTGTTCATGGGTTGTTCCAATCGTCGTCGCCGCTGCCAAGTGACCTCGGTGCTAATTGTGGCTCTTTATAAGTCCAGAGCGCTGACGACCGTGCGACCTGGTGTTGAAACTCTGGATGGGTTCTGTGTGCTGGAGTGCGCCATGTTGACACGTTACCGGCGCAGGCATCTGCAGTCGGCTGGCAATTCAGGCTTCAATACCGCTGTATCCAAGGTATCTTCGGGAAAAGCAGACCCTTGATCATGGGTTGTTCCAGTCGTTGTCGCCGCTGCCAAGTGACCTGGGCGCTAATTGTGGCTCTTTATAAATCCAGAGCGCTGATGACTGTGCGACCTGGTGTTGAAATTCTGGATGGGTTCCGTGTGCTGGTGTGTGGCATGTTGACACGTTACCGGCGCAGGCATCTGCAGTCAGCTGTCAATTCAGGCTTCAATACCGCTGTATGCGAGGTATCTGTGGGAAAACCAGACCCGTGTTCATGGTTGTTCCAGTCGTCGTCGCCGCTGCCAAATGACCTCGGCGCTAATTGTAGCTCTTTATAAGTCCAGAGCGCTGATGACTGTGCGACCTGGTGTTGAAATTCTGGATGGGTTCCTTGTGCTGGTGTGTGGCATGTTGACACGTTACCGGCGCAGGCATCTGCAGTCGGCTGGCAATTCAGGCTTCAATACCGCTGTATCCGGGGTATATACTGGAATAACCAGACCCGTGTTCATGGGTTGTTCCATTTGTCGTCGCCGCTGCCAAGTGACCTCGGCGCTAATTGTGGCTCTTTATAAGTCCAGAGCGCTGATGACTGTGCGACCTGGTGTTGAAACTCGGGATGGGTTCCGTGTGCTGGTGTGCGCCATGTTTTCATGTTACCGGCGCAGGCATCTGCAGTCGGCTGGCAATTCGGGCTTCAATATCGCTGTATCCGAGGTATCTGCGGGAAAAGCTGACCCGTGTTCATGGATTGTTCCAGTCGTCGTCGCCGCTGCCAAGAGACCTCGGCGCTAATTGCGGCTCTTTATAAGTCCAGAGCGCTGATGACCGCGCGACCTGGTGTTGAAAGCCTGGATGGGTTCCGTGTGCTGGTGTGCGGCATGTTGACACGTTACCGGCGCAGGCATCTGCAGTCGGCTGGCGATTCGGGCTTCAATATCGCTGTATCCGAGGTATCTGCGGGAAAAGCTGACCCGTGTTCATGGGTTGTTCCAGTCGTCGTCGCCACTGCCAAGTGACCTCGGCGCTAATTGCGGCTCTTTATAAGTCCAGAG
Source organism: Amblyomma americanum (assembly GCF_052857255.1). Taxonomy (NCBI): domain Eukaryota; kingdom Metazoa; phylum Arthropoda; class Arachnida; order Ixodida; family Ixodidae; genus Amblyomma; species Amblyomma americanum. The sequence continues at coordinate 173,721 of NW_027526553.1, read as the reverse complement.
CGCTGATGACCGCGCGACCTGGTGTTGAAGGCCTGGATGGGTTCCGTGTGCTGGTGTGCGGCATGTTGACACGTTACCGGCGCAGGCATCTGCAGTCGGCTGGCAATCCAGGCTTCAATATCGCTGTATCCGAGGTATCTGAGGGAAAAGCAGACCCGTGTTCATGGGTTGTTCCAGTCGTCGTCGCCGCTGCCAAGTGACCTCGGCGCTAATTGTGGCTCTTTATAAGTTCAGAGCGCTGATGACCGTGCGACCTGGTGTTGAAAGTTTGGATGGGTTCCGTGTGCTGGAGGGCGCCATGTTGACACGTTGCCGGCGCAGGCATCTGCAGTCGGCTGGCAATTCACGCTTCAATACCGCTGTATCCGGGGTATATACTGGAATAGCCAGACCCGTGTTCATGGGTTGTTCCATTTGTCGTCGCCGCTGCCAAGTGACCTCGGCGCTAATTGTGGCTCTTTATAAGTCCAGAGCGCTGATGACTGTGCGACCTGGTGTTGAAACTCGGGATGGGTTCCGTGTGTTGGTGTGCGCCATGTTGTCATGCTACCGGCGCAGGCATCTGCAGTCGGCTGGCGATTCGGGCTTCAATATCGCTGTATCCGAGGTATCTGCGGGAAAAGCTGACCCGTGTTCATGGGTTGTTCCAGTCGTCGTCGCCACTGCCAAGTGACCTCGGCGCTAATTGCGGCTCTTTATAAGTCCAGAGCGCTGATGACTGTGCGACCTGGTGTTGAAATTCTGGATGGGTTCCGTGTGCTGGTGTGTGGCATGTTGACACGTTACCGGCACAGGCATCTGCAGTCAGCTGTCAATTCAGGCTTCAATACCGCTGTATGCGAGGTATCTGTGGGAAAACCAGACCCGTGTTCATGGTTGTTCCAGTCGTCGTCGCCGCTGCCAAGTGACCTCGGCGCTAATTGTGGCTCTTTATAAGTCCAGAGCGCTGATGACCGCGCGACCTGGTGTTGAAACTCTGGATGGGTTCCGTGTGCTGGTGTGCGGCATGTTGACACGTTACCGGCGCAGGCATCTGCAGTCGGCTCGAAATTCAGGCTTCAATATCGATGTACCGAGGTATCTTCGCGAAAAGCAGACCAGTGTTCATGGGTTGTTCCAATCGTCGTCGCCGCTGCCAAGTGACCTCGGTGCTAATTGTGGCTCTTTATAAGTCCAGAGCGCTGACGACCGTGCGACCTGGTGTTGAAACTCTGGATGGGTTCCGTGTGCTGGAGTGCGCCATGTTGACACGTTACCGGCGCAGGCATCTGCAGTCGGCTGGCAATTCAGGCTTCAATACCGCTGTATCCAAGGTATCTTCGGGAAAAGCAGACCCTTGATCATGGGTTGTTCCAGTCGTTGTCGCCGCTGCCAAGTGACCTGGGCGCTAATTGTGGCTCTTTATAAATCCAGAGCGCTGATGACTGTGCGACCTGGTGTTGAAATTCTGGATGGGTTCCGTGTGCTGGTGTGTGGCATGTTGACACGTTACCGGCGCAGGCATCTGCAGTCAGCTGTCAATTCAGGCTTCAATACCGCTGTATGCGAGGTATCTGTGGGAAAACCAGACCCGTGTTCATGGTTGTTCCAGTCGTCGTCGCCGCTGCCAAATGACCTCGGCGCTAATTGTAGCTCTTTATAAGTCCAGAGCGCTGATGACTGTGCGACCTGGTGTTGAAATTCTGGATGGGTTCCTTGTGCTGGTGTGTGGCATGTTGACACGTTACCGGCGCAGGCATCTGCAGTCGGCTGGCAATTCAGGCTTCAATACCGCTGTATCCGGGGTATATACTGGAATAACCAGACCCGTGTTCATGGGTTGTTCCATTTGTCGTCGCCGCTGCCAAGTGACCTCGGCGCTAATTGTGGCTCTTTATAAGTCCAGAGCGCTGATGACTGTGCGACCTGGTGTTGAAACTCGGGATGGGTTCCGTGTGCTGGTGTGCGCCATGTTTTCATGTTACCGGCGCAGGCATCTGCAGTCGGCTGGCAATTCGGGCTTCAATATCGCTGTATCCGAGGTATCTGCGGGAAAAGCTGACCCGTGTTCATGGGTTGTTCCAGTCGTCGTCGCCGCTGCCAAGAGACCTCGGCGCTAATTGCGGCTCTTTATAAGTCCAGAGCGCTGATGACCGCGCGACCTGGTGTTGAAAGCCTGGATGGGTTCCGTGTGCTGGTGTGCGGCATGTTGACACGTTACCGGCGCAGGCATCTGCAGTCGGCTGGCGATTCGGGCTTCAATATCGCTGTATCCGAGGTATCTGCGGGAAAAGCTGACCCGTGTTCATGGGTTGTTCCAGTCGTCGTCGCCACTGCCAAGTGACCTCGGCGCTAATTGCGGCTCTTTATAAGTCCAGAGCGCTGATGACCGCGCGACCTGGTGTTGAAGGCCTGGATGGGTTCCGTGTGCTGGTGTGCGGCATGTTGACACGTTACCGGCGCAGGCATCTGCAGTCGGCTAGAAATTCAGGCTTCAATATCGCTGTACCGAGGTATCTGCGGGAAAACCAGACCCGTGTTCATGGTTGTTCCAGTCGTCGTCGCCGCTGCCAAGTGACCTCGGCGCTAATTGTGGCTCTTTATAAGTCCAGAGCGCTGATGACCGTGCGACCTGGTGTTGAAACTCTGGATGGGTTCCGTGTGCTGGAGTGCGCCATGTTGACACGTTACCGGCGCAGGCATCTGCAGTCGGCTGGCAATTCAGGCTTCAATACCGCTGTATCCAAGGTATCTTCGGGAAAAGCAGACCCTTGATCATGGGTTGTTCCAGTCGTTGTCGCCGCTGCCAAGTGACCTCGGCGCTAATTGTGGCTCTTTATAAGTCCAGAGCGCTGACGACCGAGCGAGCTTGTGTTGAAACTCTGGATGGGTTCCGTGTGCTGGTGTGCGGCATGTTGACACGTTACCGGCGCAGGCATCTGCAGTCGGCTGGCAATCCAGGCTTCAATATCGCTGTATCCGAGGTATCTGCGTGAAAAGCAGACCCTTGTTCATGGGTTGTTTCAGTCGTCATCGCCGCTGCCAAGTGACCTCGGTGCGCCAATTTTGGCTCTTTATAAGTCCAGAGCGCTGATGACCGTGCGACCTGGTGTTGAAACTCTGGATGGGTTCCGTGCGCTGGTATGCGCAATGTTGACACGTTACCGGCGCAGGCTTCTGCAGTCGGCTGGCAATTCTAGCTTCAATATCGCTGTATCCGAGGTATCTGCGGGAAAAGCAGACCCGTGTTCATGGGTTGTTCCAGTCGTCGTCGCCGCTGCCAAGTGACCTCGGCGCTAATTGTGGCTCTTTATAAGTTCAGAGCGCTGATGACCGTGCGACCTGGTGTTGAAAGTTTGGATGGGTTCCGTGTGCTGGAGGGCGCCATGTTGACACGTTGCCGGCGCAGGCATCTGCAGTCGGCTGGCAATTCACGCTTCAATACCGCTGTATCCGGGGTATATACTGGAATAGCCAGACCCGTGTTCATGGGTTGTTCCATTTGCCGTCGCCGCTGCCAAGTGACCTCGGCGCTAATTGTGGCTCTTTATAAGTCCAGAGCGCTGATGACTGTGCGACCTGGTGTTGAAACTCGGGATGGGTTCCGTGTGCTGGTGTGCGCCATGTTGTCATGTTACCGGCGCAGGCATCTGCAGTCGGCTGGCGATTCGGGCTTCAATATCGCTGTATCCGAGGTATCTGCGGGAAAAGCTGACCCGTGTTCATGGGTTGTTCCAGTCGTCGTCGCCACTGCCAAGTGACCTCGGCGCTAATTGCGGCTCTTTATAAGTCCAGAGCGCTGATGACCGCGCGACCTGGTGTTGAAGGCCTGGATGGGTTCCGTGTGCGGGTGTGCGGCATGTTGACACGTTACCGGCGCAGGCATCTGCAGTCGGCTAGAAATTCAGGCTTCAATATCGCTGTACCGAGGTATCTGCGGGAAAACCAGACCCGTGTTCATGGTTGTTCCAGTCGTCGTCGCCGCTGCCAAGTGACCTCGGCGCTAATTGTGGCTCTTTATAAGTCCAGAGCGCTGATGACCGCGCGACCTGGTGTTGAAACTCTGGATGGGTTCCGTGTGCTGGTGTGCGGCATGTTGACACGTTACCGGCGCAGGCATCTGCAGTCGGCTCGAAATTCAGGCTTCAATATCGATGTACTGAGGTATCTTCGCGAAAAGCAGACCCGTGTTCATGGGTTGTTCCAATCGTCGTCGCCGCTGCCAAGTGACCTCGGTGCTAATTGTGGCTGTTTATAAGTCCAGAGCGCTGACGACCGTGCGACCTGGTGTTGAAACTCTGGATGGGTTCCGTGTGCTGGAGTGCGCCATGTTGACACGTTACCGGCGCAGGCATCTGCAGTCGGCTGGCAATTCAGGCTTCAATGCCGCTGTATCCAAGGTATCTTCGGGAAAAGCAGACCCTTGATCATGGGTTGTTCCAGTCGTTGTCGCCGCTGCCAAGTGACCTCGGCGCTAATTGTGGCTCTTTATAAATCCAGAGCGCTGATGACTGTGCGACCTGGTGTTGAAATTCTGGATGGGTTCCGTGTGCTGGTGTGTGGCATGTTGACACGTTACCGGCGCAGGCATCTGCAGTCAGCTGTCAATTCAGGCTTCAATACCGCTGTATGCGAGGTATCTGTGGGAAAACCAGACCCGTGTTCATGGTTGTTCCAGTCGTCGTCGCCGCTGCCAAATGACCGCGGCGCTAATTGTGGCTCTTAATAAGTCCAGAGCGCTGATGACTGTGCGACCTGGTGTTGAAATTCTGGATGGGTTCCGTGTGCTGGTGTGTGGCATGTTGACACGTTACCGGCGCAGGCATCTGCAGTCGGCTGGCAATTCAGGCTTCAATACCGCTGTATCCGGGGTATATACTGGAATAGCCAGACCTGTGTTCATGGGTTGTTCCATTTGTCGTCGCCGCTGCCAAGTGACCTCGGCGCTAATTGTGGCTCTTTATAAGTCCAGAGCGCTGATGACTGTGCGACCTGGTGTTGAAACTCGGGATGGGTTACGTGTGCTGGTGTGCGCCATGTTTTCATGTTAACGGCGCAGGCATCTGCAGTCGGCTGGCAATTCGGGCTTCAATATCGCTGTATCCGAGGTATCTGCGGGAAAACCAGACCCGTGTTCATGGTTGTTCCAGTCGTCGTCGCCGCTGCCAAATGACCTCGGCGCTAATTGTGGCTCTTTATAAGTCCAGAGCGCTGATGACCGCGCGACCTGGTGTTGAAAGCCTGGATGGGTTCCGTGTGCTGGTGTGCGGCATGTTGACACGTTACCGGCGCAGGCATCTGCAGTCGGCTAGAAATTCAGGTTTCAATATCGCTGTACCGAGGTACCTGCGGGAAAAGCTGACCCGTGTTCATGGGTTGTTCCAGTCGTCGTCGCCGCTACCAAGTGACCTCGGCGCGACAATTATGGCTCTTTATAAGTCAAGAGCGCTGATGACCATGCGACCTGGTGTTGAAACTCTGGATGGGTTCCGTGTGCTGATGTGCGGGATGTTGACACGTTACCGGCGCAGGCATCTGCAGTCGGCTGGCAATTCGGGCTTCAATATCGCTGTATCCGAGGTATCTGCTGGAAAAGCCAGACCCTTGTTCAGGGGTTGCTCCAGTCGTTGTCGCCGCTGCCAAGTGACCTCGGCGCTAATTGTGGCTCTTTATAAGTCCAGAGCGCTGATGACTGTGCGACCTGGTGTTGAAATTCTGGATGGGTTCCGTGTGCTGGTGTGTGGCATGTTGACACGTTACCGGCACAGGCATCTGCAGTCAGCTGTCAATTCAGGCTTCAATACCGCTGTATGCGAGGTATCTGTGGGAAAACCAGACCCGTGTTCATGGTTGTTCCAGTCGTCGTCGCCGCTGCCAAATGACCTCGGCGCTAATTGTGGCTCTTTATAAGTCCAGAGCGCTGATGACTGTGCGACCTGGTGTTGAAATTCTGGATGGGTTCCGTGTGCTGGTGTGTGGCATGTTGACACATTACCGGCGCAGGCATCTGCAGTCGGCTGGCAATTCAGGCTTCAATACCGCTGTATCCGGGGTATATACAGGAATAGCCAGACCAGTGTTCATGGGTTGTTCTATTTGTCGTCGCCGCTGCCAAGTGACCTCGGCGCTAATTGTGGCTCTTTATAAGTCCAGAGCGCTGATGACTGTGCGACCTGGTGTTGAAACTCGGGATGGGTTCCGTGTGCTGGTGTGCGCCATGTTTTCATGTTACCGGCGCAGGCATCTGCAGTCGGCTGGCAATTCGGTCTTCAATATCGCTGTATCCGAGGTATCTGCGGGAAAAGCTGACCCGTGTTCATGGGTTGTTCCAGTCGTCGTCGCCGCTGCCAAGAGACCTCGGCGCTAATTGCGGCTCTTTATAAGTCCAGAGCGCTGATGACCGCGCGACCTGGTGTTGAAAGCCTGGATGGGTTCCGTGTGCTAGTGTGCGGCATGTTGACACGTTACCGGCGCAGGCATCTGCAGTCGGCTAGAAATTCAGGTTTCAATATCGCTGTACCGAGGTATCTGCGGGAAAAGCTGACCCGTGTTCATGGGTTGTTCCAGTCGTCGTCGCCGCTGCCAAGTGACCTCGGCGCTAATATTGGCTCTTTATAAGTCCAGAGCGCTGATGACCGCGCAACCTGGTGTTGAAACTCTGGATGGGTTCCGTGTGCTGGTGTGCGGCATGTTGACACGTTACCGGCGCAGGCATCTGCAGTCGGCTGGCAATTCGGGCTTCAATATCGCTGTATCCGAGGTATCTGCTGGAAAAGCCAGACCCTTGTTCAGGGGTTGTTCCAATCGTCGTCGCCGCTACCAAGTGACCTCGGCGCGACAATTGTGGCTCTTTATAAGTCAAGAGCGCTGATGACCGTGCGACCATGTGTTGAAACTCTGGATGGGTTCCGTGCGCTGGTATGCGCCATGTTGACACGTTACCGGCGCAGGCATCTGCAGTCGGCTGGCAATCCAGGCTTCAATATCGCTGTATCCGAGGTATCTGAGGGAAAAGCAGACCCGTGTTCATGGGTTGTTCCAGTCGTCGTCGCCGCTGCCAAGTGACCTCGGCGCTAATTGTGGCTCTTTATAAGTTCAGAGCGCTGATGACCGTGCGACCTGGTGTTGAAAGTTTGGATGGGTTCCGTGTGCTGGAGGGCGCCATGTTGACACGTTGCCGGCGCAGGCATCTGCAGTCGGCTGGCAATTCACGCTTCAATACCGCTGTATCCGGGGTATATACTGGAATAGCCAGACCCGTGTTCATGGGTTGTTCCATTTGTCGTCGCCGCTGCCAAGTGACCTCGGCGCTAATTGTGGCTCTTTATAAGTCCAGAGCGCTGATGACTGTGCGACCTGGTGTTGAAACTCGGGATGGGTTCCGTGTGTTGGTGTGCGCCATGTTGTCATGTTACCGGCGCAGGCATCTGCAGTCGGCTGGCGATTCGGGCTTCAATATCGCTGTATCCGAGGTATCTGCGGCAAAAGCTGACCCGTGTTCATGGGTTGTTCCAGTCGTCGTCGCCACTGCCAAGTGACCTCGGCGCTAATTGCGGCTCTTTATAAGTCCTGAGCGCTGATGACCGCGCGACCTGGTGTTGAAGGCCTGGATGGGTTCCGTGTGCTGGTGTGCGGCATGTTGACACGTTACCGGCGCAGGCATCTGCAGTCGGCTAGAAATTCAGGCTTCAATATCGCTGTACCGAGGTATCTGCGGGAAAACCAGACCCGTGTTCATGGTTGTTCCAGTCGTCGTCGCCGCTGCCAAGTGACCTCGGCGCTAATTGTGGCTCTTTATAAGTCCAGAGCGCTGATGACCGCGCGACCTGGTGTTGAAACTCTGGATGGGTTCCGTGTGCTGGTGTGCGGCATGTTGACACGTTACCGGCGCAGGCATCTGCAGTCGGCTCGAAATTCAGGCTTCAATATCGATGTACCGAGGTATCTTCGCGAAAAGCAGACCAGTGTTCATGGGTTGTTCCAATCGTCGTCGCCGCTGCCAAGTGACCTCGGTGCTAATTGTGGCTCTTTATAAGTCCAGAGCGCTGACGACCGTGCGACCTGGTGTTGAAACTCTGGATGGGTTCCGTGTGCTGGAGTGCGCCATGTTGACACGTTACCGGCGCAGGCATCTGCAGTCGGCTGGCAATTCAGGCTTCAATACCGCTGTATCCAAGGTATCTTCGGGAAAAGCAGACCCTTGATCATGGGTTGTTCCAGTCGTTGTCGCCGCTGCCAAGTGACCTGGGCGCTAATTGTGGCTCTTTATAAATCCAGAGCGCTGATGACTGTGCGACCTGGTGTTGAAATTCTGGATGGGTTCCGTGTGCTGGTGTGTGGCATGTTGACACGTTACCGGCGCAGGCATCTGCAGTCAGCTGTCAATTCAGGCTTCAATACCGCTGTATGCGAGGTATCTGTGGGAAAACCAGACCCGTGTTCATGGTTGTTCCAGTCGTCGTCGCCGCTGCCAAATGACCTCGGCGCTAATTGTAGCTCTTTATAAGTCCAGAGCGCTGATGACTGTGCGACCTGGTGTTGAAATTCTGGATGGGTTCCGTGTGCTGGTGTGTGGCATGTTGACACGTTACCGGCGCAGGCATCTGCAGTCGGCTGGCAATTCAGGCTTCAATACCGCTGTATCCGGGGTATATACTGGAATAACCAGACCCGTGTTCATGGGTTGTTCCATTTGTCGTCGCCGCTGCCAAGTGACCTCAGCGCTAATTGTGGCTCTTTATAAGTCCAGAGCGCTGATGACTGTGCGACCTGGTGTTCAAACTCGGGATGGGTTCCGTGTGCTGGTGTGCGCCATGTTTTCATGTTACCGGCGCAGGCATCTGCAGTCGGCTGGCAATTCGGGCTTCAATATCGCTGTATCCGAGGTATCTGCGGGAAAAGCTGACCCGTGTTCATGGGTTGTTCCAGTCGTCGTCGCCGCTGCCAAGAGACCTCGGCGCTAATTGCGGCTCTTTATAAGTCCAGAGCGCTGATGACCGCGCGACCTGGTGTTGAAAGCCTGGATGGGTTCCGTGTGCTGGTGTGCGGCATGTTGACACGTTACCGGCGCAGGCATCTGCAGTCGGCTGGCGATTCGGGCTTCAATATCGCTGTATCCGAGGTATCTGCGGGAAAAGCTGACCCGTGTTCATGGGTTGTTCCAGTCGTCGTCGCCACTGCCAAGTGACCTCTGCGCTAATTGCGGCTCTTTATAAGTCCAGAGCGCTGATGACCGCGCGACCTGGTGTTGAAGGCCTGGATGGGTTCCGTGTGCTGGTGTGCGGCATGTTGACACGTTACCGGCGCAGGCATCTGCAGTCGGCTAGAAATTCAGGCTTCAATATCGCTGTACCGAGGTATCTGCGGGAAAACCAGACCCGTGTTCATGGTTGTTCCAGTCGTCGTCGCCGCTGCCAAGCGACCTCGGCGCTAATTGTGGCTCTTTATAAGTCCAGAGCGCTGATGACCGCGCGACCTGGTGTTGAAACTCTGGATGGGTTCCGTGTGCTGGTGTGCGGCATGTTGACACGTTACCGGCGCAGGCATCTGCAGTCGGCTCGAAATTCAGGCTTCAATATCGATGTACTGAGGTATCTTCGCGAAAAGCAGACCCGTGTTCATGGGTTGTTCCAATCGTCGTCGCCGCTGCCAAGTGACCTCGGAGCTAATTGTGGCTGTTTATAAGTCCAGAGCGCTGACGACCGTGCGACCTGGTGTTGAAACTCTGGATGGGTTCCGTGTGCTGGAGTGCCCATGTTGACACGTTACCGGCGCAGGCATCTGCAGTCAGCTGGCAATTCAGGCTTCAATACCGCTGTATCCAAGGTATCTTCGGGAAAAGCAGACCCTTGATCATGGGTTGTTCCAGTCGTTGTCGCCGCTGCCAAGTGACCTCGGCGCTAATTGTGGCTCTTTATAAATCCAGAGCGCTGATGACTGTGCGACCTGGTGTTGAAATTCTGGATGGGTTCCGTGTGCTGGTGTGTGGCATGTTGACACGTTACCGGCGCAGGCATCTGCAGTCGGCTGGCAATTCAGGCTTCAATACCGCTGTATCCGGGGTATATACTGGAATAGCCAGACCCGTGTTCATGGGTTGTTCCATTTGTCGTCGCCGCTGCCAAGTGACCTCGGCGCTAATTGTGGCTCTTTATAAGTCCAGAGCGCTGATGACTGTGCGACCTGGTGTTGAAACTCGGGATGGGTTACGTGTGCTGGTGTGCGCCATGTTTTCATGTTACCGGCGCAGGCATCTGCAGTCGGCTGGCAATTCGGGCTTCAATATCGCTGTATCCGAGGTATCTGCGGGAAAACCAGACCCGTGTTCATGGTTGTTCCAGTCGTCGTCGCCGCTGCCAAATGACCTCGGCGCTAATTGTGGCTCTTTATAAGTCCAGAGCGCTGATGACCGCGCGACCTGGTGTTGAAAGTCTGGATGGGTTCCGTGTGCTGGTGTGCGGCATGTTGACACGTTACCGGCGCAGGCATCTGCAGTCGGCTAGAAATTCAGGTTTCAATATCGCTGTACCGAGGTATCTGCGGGAAAAGCTGACCCGTGTTCATGGGTTGTTCCAGTCGTCGTCGCCGCTACCAAGTGACCTCGGCGCGACAATTGTGGCTCTTTATAAGTCAAGAGCGCTGATGACCGTGCGACCTGGTGTTGAAACTCTGGATGGGTTCCGTGTGCTGGTGTGCGGGATGTTGACACGTTACCGGCGCAGGCATCTGCAGTCGGCTGGCAATTCGGGCTTCAATATCGCTGTATCCGAGGTATCTGCTGGAAAAGCCAGACCCTTGTTCAGGGGTTGCTCCAGTCGTTGTCGCCGCTGCCAAGTGACCTCGGCGCTAATTGTGGCTCTTTATAAGTCCAGAGCGCTGATGACTGTGCGACCTGGTGTTGAAATTCTGGATGGGTTCCGTGTGCTGGTGTGTGGCATATTGACACGTTACCGGCACAGGCATCTGCAGTCAGCTGTCAATTCAGGCTTCAATACCGCTGTATGCGAGGTATCTGTGGGAAAACCAGACCCGTGTTCATGGTTGTTCCAGTCGTCGTCGCCGCTGCCAAATGACCTCGGCGCTAATTGTGGCTCTTTATAAGTCCAGAGCGCTGATGACTGTGCGACCTGGTGTTGAAATTCTGGATGGGTTCCGTGTGCTGGTGTGTGGCATGTTGACACATTACCGGCGCAGGCATCTGCAGTCGGCTGGCAATTCAGGCTTCAATACCGCTGTATCCGGGGTATATACTGGAATAGCCAGACCCGTGTTCATGGGTTGTTCTATTTGTCGTCGCCGCTGCCAAGTGACCTCGGCGCTAATTGTGGCTCTTTATAAGTCCAGAGCGCTGATGACTGTGCGACCTGGTGTTGAAACTCGGGATGGGTTCCGTGTGCTGGTGTGCGCCATGTTTTCATGTTACCGGCGCAGGCATCTGCAGTCGGCTGGCAATTCGGTCTTCAATATCGCTGTATCCGAGGTATCTGCGGGAAAAGCTGACCCGTGTTCATGGGTTGTTCCAGTCGTCTTCGCCGCTGCCAAGAGACCTCGGCGCTAATTGCGGCTCTTTATAAGTCCTGAGCGCTGATGACCGCGCGACCTGGTGTTGAAAGCCTGGATGGGTTCCGTGTGCTAGTGTGCGGCATGTTGACACGTTACCGGCGCAGGCATCTGCAGTCGGCTAGAAATTCAGGTTTCAATATCGCTGTACCGAGGTATCTGCGGGAAAAGCTGACCCGTGTTCATGGGTTGTTCCAGTCGTCGTCGCCGCTGCCAAGTGACCTCGGCGCTAATTGTGGCTCTTTATAAGTCCAGAGCGCTGATGACCGCGCAACCTGGTGTTGAAACTCTGGATGGGTTCCGTGTGCTGGTGTGCGGCATGTTGACACGTTACCGGCGCAGGCATCTGCAGTCGGCTGGCAATTCGGGCTTCAATATTGCTGTATCCGAGGTATCTGCTGGAAAAGCCAGACCCTTGTTCAGGGGTTGTTCCAATCGTCGTCGCCGCTACCAAGTGACCTCGGCGCGACAATTGTGGCTCTTTATAAGTCAAGAGCGCTGATGACCGTGCGACCATGTGTTGAAACTCTGGATGGGTTCCGTGCGCTGGTATGCGCCATGTTGACACGTTACCGGCGCAGGCATCTGCAGTCGGCTGGCAATCCAGGCTTCAATATCGCTGTATCCGAGGTATCTGAGGGAAAAGCAGACCCGTGTTCATGGGTTGTTCCAGTCGTCGTCGCCGCTGCCAAGTGACCTCGGCGCTAATTGTGGCTCTTTATAAGTTCAGAGCGCTGATGACCGTGCGACCTGGTGTTGAAAGTTTGGATGGGTTCCGTGTGCTGGAGGGCGCCATGTTGACACGTTGCCGGCGCAGGCATCTGCAGTCGGCTGGCAATTCACGCTTCAATACCGCTGTATCCGGGGTATATACTGGAATAGCCAGACCCGTGTTCATGGGTTGTTCCATTTGTCGTCGCCGCTGCCAAGTGACCTCGGCGCTAATTGTGGCTCTTTATAAGTCCAGAGCGCTGATGACTGTGCGACCTGGTGTTGAAACTCGGGATGGGTTCCGTGTGTTGGTGTGCGCCATGTTGTCATGTTACCGGCGCAGGCATCTGCAGTCGGCTGGCGATTCGGGCTTCAATATCGCTGTATCCGAGGTATCTGCGGGAAAAGCTGACCCGTGTTCATGGGTTGTTCCAGTCGTCGTCGCCACTGCCAAGTGACCTCGGCGCTAATTGCGGCTCTTTATAAGTCCAGAGCGCTGATGACCGCGCGACCTGGTGTTGAAGGCCTGGATGGGTTCCGTGTGCTGGTGTGCGGCATGTTGACACGTTACCGGCGCAGGCATCTGCAGTCGGCTAGAAATTCAGGCTTCAATATCGCTGTACCGAGGTATCTGCGGGAAAACCAGACCCGTGTTCATGGTTGTTCCAGTCGTCGTCGCCGCTGCCAAGTGACCTCGGCGCTAATTGTGGCTCTTTATAAGTCCAGAGCGCTGATGACCGCGCGACCTGGTGTTGAAACTCTGGATGGGTTCCGTGTGCTGGTGTGCGGCATGTTGACACGTTACCGGCGCAGGCATCTGCAGTCGGCTCGAAATTCAGGCTTCAATATCGATGTACCGAGGTATCTTCGCGAAAAGCAGACCAGTGTTCATGGGTTGTTCCAATCGTCGTCGCCGCTGCCAAGTGACCTCGGTGCTAATTGTGGCTCTTTATAAGTCTAGAGCGCTGACGACCGTGCGACCTGGTGTTGAAACTCTGGATGGGTTCCGTGTGCTGGAGTGCGCCATGTTGACACGTTACCGGCGCAGGCATCTGCAGTCGGCTGGCAATTCAGGCTTCAATACCGCTGTATCCAAGGTATCTTCGGGAAAAGCAGACCCTTGATCATGGGTTGTTCCAGTCGTTGTCGCCGCTGCCAAGTGACCTGGGCGCTAATTGTGGCTCTTTATAAATCCAGAGCGCTGATGACTGTGCGACCTGGTGTTGAAATTCTGGATGGGTTCCGTGTGCTGGTGTGTGGCATGTTGACACGTTACCGGCGCAGGCATCTGCAGTCGGCTGGCAATCCAGGCTTCAGTATCGCTGTATCCGAGGTATCTGAGGGAAAAGCAGACCCGTGTTCATGGGTTGTTCCAGTCGTCGTCGCCGCTGCCAAGTGACCTCGGCGCTAATTGTGGCTCTTTATAAGTTCAGAGCGCTGATGACCGTGCGACCTGGTGTTGAAAGTTTGGATGGGTTCCGTGTGCTGGAGGGCGCCATGTTGACACGTTGCCGGCGCAGGCATCTGCAGTCGGCTGGCAATTCACGCTTCAATACCGCTGTATCCGGGGTATATACTGGAATAGCCAGACCCGTGTTCATGGGTTGTTCCATTTGTCGTCGCCGCTGCCAAGTGACCTCGGCGCTAATTGCGACTCTTTATAAGTCCAGAGCGCTGATGACCGCGCGACCTGGTGTTGAAAGCCTGGATGGGTTCCGTGTGCTGGTGTGCGGCATGTTGACACGTTACCGGCGCAGGCATCTGCAGTCGGCTAGAAATTCAGGTTTCAATATCGCTGTACCGAGGTATCTGCGGGAAAAGCTGACCCGTGTTCATGGGTTGTTCCAGTCGTCGTCGCCGCTGCCAAGTGACCTCGGCGCTAATTGTGGCTCTTTATAAGTCCAGAGCGCTGATGACCGCGCGACCTGGTGTTGAAACTCTGGATGGGTTCCGTGTGCTGGTGTGCGGCATGTTGACACGTTACCGGCGCAGGCATCTGCAGTCGGCTGGCAATTCGGGCTTCAATATCGCTGTATCCGAGGTATCTGCTGGAAAAGCCAGACCCTTGTTCAGGGGTTGTTCCAATCGTCGTCGCCGCTACCAAGTGACCTGGGCGCGACAATTGTGGCTCTTTATAAGTCAAGAGCGCTGATGACCGTGCGACCTGGTGTTGAAACTCTGGATGGGTTCCGTGCGCTGGTACGCGCCATGTTGACACGTTACCGGCGCAGGCATCTGCAGTCGGCTTGCAATTCAGGCTTCAATATCGCTGTATCCGTGGTATCTGCGGGAAAAGCTGACCCGTGTTCATGGATTGTTCCAGTCGTCGTCGCCGCTGCCAAGTGACCTCGGCGCTAATTGTGGCTCTTTATAAGTCCAGAGCGCTGATGACCGTGCGACCTGGTGCTGAAACTCTGGATGGGTTCCCTGTGCTGGTGTGCGGCATGTTGACACGTTACCGGCGCAGGCATCTGCAGTCGGCTGTCAATTCAGGCTTCAATATTGCTGTATCCGAGGTATATGCAGGAAAAGCTGACCCGTGTTCATGGGTTGTTCCAGTCGTCGTCGCCGCTGCCAAGTGACTTCGGCGCTAATTGTGGCTCTTTATAAGTCCAGAGCGCTGATGACCGTGCGACCTGGTGTTGAAACTCTTGATGGGTTCGGTGTGCTGGTGTGCGGCATGTTGACACGTTACCAGCGCAGGCATCTGCAGTCGGCTGGCAATCCACGCTTCAATATCGCTGTATCCGAGGTATCTGCGGGAGAAGCAGACCCGTGTTAATGGGTTGTTCCAGTCGTCGTCGCCGCTGCCAAGTGACCTCGGCGCTAATTGTGGCTCTTTATAAGTCCAGAGCGCTGATGACCGTGCGACCTGGTGTTGAAAGTTTGGATGGGTTCCGTGTGCTGGAGTGCGCCATGTTGGCACGTTGCCGGCGCAGGCATCTGCAGTCGGCTGGCAATCCAGGCTTCAATATCGCTGTATCCGAGGTATCTGCGGGAAAAGCAGACCCGTGTTCATGGGTTGTTCCAGTCGTCGTCGCCGCTTCCAAGTGACCTCGGCGCTAATTGCGGCTCTTTATAAGTCCAGAGCGCTGATGACCGCGCGACCTGGTGTTGAAACTCTGGATGGGTTCCGTGTGCTAGTGTGCGGCATGTTGACACGTTACCGGCGCAGGCATCTGCAGTCGGCTGTCAATTCAGGCTTCAATATCGCTGCATCCGAGGTATCTGCAGGAAAAGCTGACCCGTGTTCATGGGTTGTTCCAGTCGTCGTCGCCGCTGCCAAGTGACCTCGGCGCTAATTGCGGCTCTTTATAAGTCCAGAGCGCTGATGACCGCGCGACCTGGTGTTGAAAGTCTGGATGGGTTCCGTGTGCTGGTGTGCGGCATGTTGACACGTTACCGGCGCAGGCATCTGCAGTCGGCTAGAAATTCAGGCTTCAATATCGCTGTACCGAGGTATCTGCGGGAAAAGCTGACCCGTGTTCAAGGGTTGTTCCAGTCGTCGTCGCCGCTGCCAAGTGACCTCGGCGCTAATTGTGGCTCTTTATAAGTCCAGCGCGCTGATGACCGCGCGACCTGGTGTTGAAACTCTGGATGGGTTCCGTGTGCTCGTGTGCGGCATGTTGACACGTTACCGGCGCAGGCATCTGCAGTCGGCTAGAAATTCAGGCTTCAATATCGCTGTACCGAGGTATCTTCGCGAAAAGCAGACCCGTTTTAATGGGTTGTTCCAGTCGTCGTCGCCGCTGCCAAGTCACCTCGGCGCTAATTGTGGCTCTTTATAAGTCCAGAGCGCTGACGACCGAGCGAGCTTGTGTTGAAACTCTGGATGGGTTCCGTGTGCTGGTGTGCGGCATGTTGACACGTTACCGGCGCAGGCATCTGCAGTCGGCTGGCAATCCAGGCTTCAATATCGCTGTATCCGAGGTATCTGCGTGAAAAGCAGACCCTTGTTCATGGGTTGTTTCAGTCGTCATCGCCGCTGCCAAGTGACCTCGGTGCGCCAATTTTGGCTCTTTATAAGTCCAGAGCGCTGATGACCGTGCGACCTGGTGTTGAAACTCTGGATGGGTTCCGTGCGCTGGTATGCGCAATGTTGACACGTTACCGGCGCAGGCTTCTGCAGTCGGCTGGCAATTCTAGCTTCAATATCGCTGTTTCCGAGGTATCTGCGGGAAAAGCTGACCCGTGTTCATGGATTGTTCCAGTCTTCGTCGCCGCTGCCAAGTGACCTCGGCGCTAATTGTGGCTCTTTATGAGTCCAGAGCGCTGATGACCGTGCGACCTGGTGCTGAAACTCTGGATGGGTTCCCTGTGCTGGTGTGCGGCATGTTGACACGTTACCGGCGCAGGCATCTGCAGTCGGCTGTCAATTCAGGCTTAAATATCGCTGTATCCGAGGTATCTGCGGGAAAATCAGACCCGTGTTCATGGTTGTTCCAGTCGTCGTCGCCGCTGCCAAATGACCTCGGCGCTAATCGTGTCTCTTTATAAGTCCAGAGCGCTGATGACCGTGCGACCTGGTGTTGAAACTCTGGATGGGTTCCGTGTGCTGGTGTGCGGCATGTTGACACGTTACCGGCGCAGGCATCTGCAGTCGGCTGGCAATTCGGGCTTCAATATCGCTGTATCCGAGGTATCTGCTGGAAAAGCCAGACCCTTGTTCAGGGGTTGTTCCAATCGTCGTCGCCGCTACCAAGTGACCTCGGCGCGACAATTGTGGCTCTTTATAAGTCAAGAGCGCTGATGACCGTGCGACCTGGTGTTGAAACTCTGGATGGGTTCCGTGCGCTGGTATGCGCCATGTTACACGTTACCGGCGCAGGCATCTGCAGTCGGCTGGCAATCCAGGCTTCAATATCGCTGTATCCGAGGTATCTGCGGGAAAAGCAGACCCGTGTTCATGGGTTGTTCCAGTCGTCGTCGCCGCTGCCAAGTGACCTCGGCGATAATTGTGGCTCTTTATAAGTCCAGAGCGCTGATGACCGTGCGACCTGGTGTTGAAAGTTTGGATGGGTTCCGTGTGCTGGAGTGCGCCATGTTGACACGTTGCCGGCGCAGGCATCTGCAGTCGGCTGGCAATTCGGGCTTCAATATCGCTGTATCCGAGGTATCTGCGGGAAAAGCTGACCCGTGTTCATGGGTTGTTCCAGTCGTCGTCGCCACTGCCAAGTGACCTCGGCGCTAATTGCGGCTCTTTATAAGTCCAGAGCGCTGATGACCGCGCGACCTGGTGTTGAAAGCCTGGATAGGTTCCGTGTGCTGGTGTGCGGCATGTTGACACGTTACCGGCGCAGGCATCTGCAGTCGGCTAGAAATTCAGGCTTCAATATCGCTGTACCGAGGTATCTTCGCGAAAAGCAGACCCGTTTTCATGGGTTGTTCCAGTCGTCGTCGCCGCTGCCAAGTGACCTCGGCGCTAATTGTGGCTCTTTATAAGTCCAGAGCGCTGATGACCGCGCGACCTGGTGTTGAAACTCTGGATGGGTTCCGTGTGCTGGTGTGCGGCATGTTTACACGTTACCGGCGCAGGCATCTGCAGTCGGCTGGCAATTCAGGCTTAAATATCGCTGTTCCGAGGTATCTGCGGGAAAATCAGACCCGTGTTCATGGTTGTTCCAGTCGTCGTCGCCGCTGCCAAATGACCTCGGCGCTAATTGTGTGTCTTTATAAGTCCAGAGCGCTGATGACTGTGCGACCTGGTGTTGAAACTCGGGATGGGTCCCGTGTGCTGGTGTGCCCCATGTTGTCATGTTACCGGCGCAGGCATCTGCAGTCGGCTGACAATTCGGGCTTCAATATCGCTGTATCCGAGGTATCTGCGGGAAAATCTGACCCGTGTTCATGGGTTGTTCCAGTCGTCGTCGCCGCTGCCAAGTGACCTCGGCGCTAATTGCGGCTTTTTATAAGTCCAGAGCGCTGATGACCGCGCGACCTGGTGTTGAAATTCTGGATGGGTTCCGTGTGCTGGTGTGCGGCATGTTGACACGTTACCGTCGCAGGCATCTGCAGTCGGCTAGAAATTCAGGCTTCAATATCGCTGTACCGAGGTATCTGCGGGAAAAGCTGACCCGTGTTCATGGGTTGTTCCAGTCGCCGTCGCCGCTGCCAAGTGACCTCGGCGCTAATTGTGGCTCTTTATAAGTCCAGAGCGCTGATGACCGCGCGACCTGGTGTTGAAACTCTGGATGGGTTCCGTGTGCTGGTGTGCGGCATGTTGACACGTTACCGGCGCAGGCATCTGCAGTCGGCTCGAAATTCAGGCTTCAATATCGATGTACCGAGGTATCTTCGCGAAAAGCAGACCCGTGTTCATGGGTTGTTCCAATCGTCGTCGCCGCTGCCAAGTGACCTCGGTGCTAATTGTGGCTCTTTATAAGTCCAGAGCGCTGACGACCGTGCGACCTGGTGTTGAAACTCTGGATGGGTTCCGTGTGCTGGAGTGCGCCATGTTGACACGTTACCGGCGCAGGCATCTCCAGTCGGCTGGCAATTCAGGCTTCAATACCGCTGTATCCGAGGTATCTTCGGGAAAAGCAGACCCTTGATCATGGGTTGTTCCAGTTGTTGTCGCCGCTGCCAAGTGACCTCGGCGCTAATTGTGGCTCTTTATAAGTCCAGAGCGCTGATGACTGTGCGACCTGGTGTTGAAATTCTGGATGGGTTCCGTGTGCTGGTGTGTGGCATGTTGACACGTTACCGGCGCAGGCATCTGCAATCAGCTGTCAATTCAGGCTTCAATACCGCTGTATGCGAGGTATCTGTGGGAAAACCAGACCCGTGTTCATGGTTGTTCCAGTCGTCGTCGCCGCTGATAAATGACCTCGGCGCTAATTGTGGCTCTTTATAAGTCCAGAGCGCTGATGACTGTGCGACCTGGTGTTGAAATTCTGGATGGGTTCCGTGTGCTGGTGTGTGGCATGTTGACACGTTACCGGCGCAGGCATCTGCAGTCGGCTGTCAATTCAGGCTTCAATACCGCTGTATCCGAGGTATCTGCGGGAAAACCAGACCCGTGTTCATGGTTGTTCCAGTCGTCGTCGCCGCTGCCAAGTGACCTCGGCGCTAATTGTGGCTCTTTATAAGTCCAGATCGCTGATGACCGAGCGAGCTTGTGTTGAAACTCTGGATGGGTTCCGTGTGCTGGTGTGCGGCATGTTGACACGTTACCGGCGCAGGCATCTGCAGTAGGCTGGCAATTCAGGCTTAAATATCGCTGTATCCGAGGTATCTGCGGGAAAATCAGACCCGTGTTCATGGTTGTTCCAGTCGTCGTCGCCGCTGCCAAATGACCTCGGCGCTAATTGTGTCTCTTTATAAGTCCAGAGCGCTGATGACCGTGCGACCTGGTTTTGAAACTCTGGATGGGTTCGGTGTGCTGGTGTGCGGCATGTTGACACGTTACCGGCGCAGGCATCTGCAGTCGGCTGGCAATCCAGGCTTCAATATCGCTGTATCCGAGGTATCTGCGGGAAAAGCAGACCCGTGTTCATGGGTTGTTCCAGTCGTCGTCGCCGCTGCCAAGTGACCTCGGCGCTAATTGTGGCTCTTTATAAGTCCAGAGCGCTGATGACCGTGCGACCTGGTGTTGAAAGTTTGGATGGGTTCCGTGTGCTGGAGTGCGCCATGTTGACACGTTGCCGGCGCAGGCATCTGCAGTCGGCTGGCAATTCAGGCTTCAATACCGCTGTATCCGGGGTATATACTGGAATAGCCAGACCCGTGTTCATGGGTTGTTCCATTTGTCGTCGCCGCTGCCAAGTGACCTCGGCGCTAATTGTGGCTCTTTATAAGTCCAGAGCACTGATGACTGTGCGACCTGGTGTTGAAACTCGGGATGGGTTCCGTGTGCTGGTGTGCGCCATGTTTTCATGTTACCGGCGCAGGCATCTGCAGTCGGCTGGCAATCCAGGCTTCAATATCGCTGTATCCGAGGTATCTGCGGGAAAAGCAGACCCGTGTTCATGGGTTGTTCCAGTCGTCGTCGCCGCTGCCAAGTGACCTCGGCGATAATTGTGGCTCTTTATAAGTCCAGAGCGCTGATGACCGTGCGACCTGGTGTTGAAAGTTTGGATGGGTTCCGTGTGCTGGAGTGCGCCATGTTGACACGTTGCCGGCGCAGGCATCTGCAGTCGGCTGGCAATTCACGCTTCAATACCGCTGTATCCGGGGTATATACTGGAATAGCCAGACCCGTGTTCATGGGTTGTTCCATTTGTCGTCGCCGCTGCCAAGTGACCTCGGCGCTAATTGTGGCTCTTTATAAGTCCAGAGCGCTGATGTCTGTGCGACCTGGTGTTGAAACTCGGGATGGGTTCCGTGTTCTGGTGTGCGCCATGTTGTCATGTTACCGGCGCAGGCATCTGCAGTCGGCTGGCAATTCGGGCTTCAATATCGCTGTATCCGAGGTATCTGCGGGAAAAGCTGACCCGTGTTCATGGGTTGTTCCAGTCGTCGTCGCCACTGCCAAGTGACCTCGGCGCTAATTGCGGCTCTTTATAAGTCCAGAGCGCTGATGACCGCGCGACCTGGTGTTGAAAGCCTGGATGGGTTCCGTGTGCTGGTGTGCGGCATGTTGACACGTTACCGGCGCAGGCATCTGCAGTCGGCTCGAAATTCAGGCTTCAATATCGATGTACCGAGGTATCTTCGCGAAAAGCAGACCCGTGTTCATGGGTTGTTCCAATCGTCGTCGCCGCTGCCAAGTGACCTCGGTGCTAATTGTGGCTCTTTATAAGTCCAGAGTGCTGACGACCGTGCGACCTGGTGTTGAAACTCTGGATGGGTTCCGTGTGCTGGAGTGCGCCATGTTGACACGTTACCGGCGCAGGCATCTCCAGTCGGCTGGCAATTCAGGCTTCAATACCGCTGTATCCGAGGTATCTTCGGGAAAAGCAGACCCTTGATCATGGGTTGTTCCAGTTGTTGTCGCCGCTGCCAAGTGACCTCGGCGCTAATTGTGGCTCTTTATAAGTCCAGAGCGCTGATGACTGTGCGACCTGGTGTTGAAATTCTGGATGGGTTCTGTGTGCTGGTGTGTGGCATGTTGACACGTTACCGGCGCAGGCATCTGCAATCAGCTGTCAATTCAGGCTTCAATACCGCTGTATGCGCGGTATCTGTGGGAAAACCAGACCCGTGTTCATGGTTGTTCCAGTCGTCGTCGCCGCTGATAAATGACCTCGGCGCTAATTGTGGCTCTTTATAAGTCCAGAGCGCTGATGACTGTGCGACCTGGTGTTGAAATTCTGGATGGGTTCCGTGTGCTGGTGTGTGGCATGTTGACACGTTACCGGCGCAGGCATCTGCAGTCGGCTGTCAATTCAGGCTTCAATACCGCTGTATCCGAGGTATCTGCGGGAAAACCAGACCCGTGTTCATGGTTGTTCCAGTCGTCGTCGCCGCTGCCAAGTGACCTCGGCGCTAATTGTGGCTCTTTATAAGTCCAGAGCGCTGATGACCGAGCGAGCTTGTGTTGAAACTCTGGATGGGTTCCGTGTGCTGGTGTGCGGCATGTTGACACGTTACCGGCGCAGGCATCTGCAGTCGGCTGGCAATTCAGGCTTAAATATCGCTGTATCCGAGGTATCTGCGGGAAAATCAGACCCGTGTTCATGGTTGTTCCAGTCGTCGTCGCCGCTGCCAAATGACCTCGGCGCTAATTGTGGCTCTTTATAAGTCCAGAGCGCTGATGACCGTGCGACCTGGTGTTGAAAGTTTGGATGGGTTCCGTGTGCTGGAGTGCGCCATGTTGACACGTTGCCGGCGCAGGCATCTGCAGTCGGCTGGCAATTCAGGCTTCAATACCGCTGTATCCGGGGTATATACTGGAATAGCCAGACCCGTGTTCATGGGTTGTTCCATTTGTCGTCGCCGCTGCCAAGTGACCTCGGCGCTAATTGTGGCTCTTTATAATTTCAGAGCGCTGATGACTGTGCGACCTGGTGTTGAAACTCGGGATGGGTTCCGTGTGCTGGTGTGCGCCATGTTTTCATGTTACCGGCGCAGGCATCTGCAGTCGGCTGGCAATTCGGGCTTCAATATCGCTGTATCCGAGGTATCTGCGGGAAAAGCTGACCCGTGTTCATGGGTTGTTCCAGTCGTCGTCGCCACTGCCAAGAGACCTCGGCGCTAATTGCGGCTCTATAAGTCCAGAGCGCTGATGACCGCGCGACCTGGTGTTGAAAGCCTGGATGGGTTCCGTGTGCTGGTGTGCGGCATGTTGACACGTTACCGGCGCAGGCATCTGCAGTCGGCTTGAAATTCAGGTTTCAATATCGCTGTATCGAGGTATCTGCGGGAAAAGCTGACCCGTGTTCATGGGTTGTTCCAGTCGTCGTCGCCGCTGCCAAGTGACCTCGGCGCTAAATGTGGCTCTTTATAAGTCCAGAGCGCTGATGACCGCGCGACCTGGTGTTGAAACTCTGGATGGGTTCCGTGTGCTGGTGTGCGGCATGTTGACACGTTACCGGCGCAGGCATCTGCAGTCGGCTGGCAAACCAGGCTTCAATATCGCTGTATCGGAGGTATCTGCGGGAAAAGCAGACCCTTGTTCATGGGTTGTTTCAGTCGTCATCGCCGCTGCCAAGTGACCTCGGTGCGCCAATTTTGGCTCTTTATAAGTACAAAGCGCTGATGACCGTGCCACCTTGTGTTGAAAGCTCTAGATGGGTTCCGTGTGCTGGTGTGCGGCATGTTGACACGTTACCGGCGCAGGCATCTGCAGTCGGCTGGCAATTCGGGCTTCAATATCGCTGTATCCGAGGTATCTGCTGGAAAAGCCAGACCCTTGTTCAGGGGTTGTTCCAGTCGTCGTCGCCGCTACCAAGTGACCTCGGCGCGACAATTGTGGCTCTTTATAAGTCAAGAGCGCTGATGACCGTGCGACCTGGTGTTGAAACTCTGGATGGGTTCCGTGCGCTGGTATGCGCCATGTTGACACGTTACCGGCGCAGGCATCTCCAGTCGGCTGGCAATTCAGGCTTCAATACCGCTGTATCCGAGGTATCTTCGGGAAAAGCAGACCCTTGATCATGGGTTGTTCCAGTTGTTGTCGCCGCTGCCAAGTGACCTCGGCGCTAATTGTGGCTCTTTATAAGTCCAGAGCGCTGATGACCGTGCGACCTGGTGTTGAAACTCTGGATGGGTTCGGTGTGCTGGTGTGCGGCATGTTGACACGTTACCGGCGCAGGCATCTGCAGTCGGCTGGCAATCCAGGCTTCAATATCGCTGTATCCGAGGTATCTGCGGGAAAAGCAGACCCGTGTTCATGGGTTGTTCCAGTCGTCGTCGCCGCTGCCAAGTGACCTCGGCGCTAAGTGTGGCTCTTTATAAGTCCAGAGCGCTGATGACCGTGCGACCTGGTGTTGAAAGTTTGGATGGGTTCCGTGTGCTGGAGTGCGCCATGTTGACACGTTGCCGGCGCAGGCATCTGCAGTCGGCTGGCAATTCAGGCTTCAATACCGCTGTATCCGGGGTATATACTGGAATAGCCAGACCCGTGTTCATGGGTTGTTCCATTTGTCGTCGCCGCTGCCAAGTGTCCTCGGCGCTAATTGTGGCTCTTTATAAGTCCAGAGCGCTGATGACTGTGCGACCTGGTGTTGAAACTCGGGATGGGTTCCGAGTGCTGGTGTGCGCCATGTTTTCATGTTACCGGCGCAGGCATCTGCAGTCGGCTGGCAATTCGGGCTTCAATATCGCTGTATCCGAGGTATCTGCGGGAAAAGCTGACCCGTGTTCATGGGTTGTTCCAGTCGTCGTCGCCGCTGCCAAGAGACCTCGGCGCTAATTGCGGCTCTTTATAAGTCCAGAGCGCTGATGACCGCGCGACCTGGTGTTGAAAGCCTGGATGGGTTCCGTGTGCTGGTGTGCGGCATGTTGACACGTTACCGGCGCAGGCATCTGCAGTCGGCTTGAAATTCAGGTTTCAATATCGCTGTATCGAGGTATCTGCGGGAAAAGCTGACCCGTGTTCATCGGTTGTTCTAGTCGTCGTCGCCGCTGCAAAGTTACCTCGGCGCTAAATGTAGCTCTTTATAAGTCCAAAGCGCTGATGACCGCGCGACCTGGTGTTGAAACTCTGGATGGGTTCCGTGTGCTGGTGTGCGGCATGTTGACACGTTACCGGCGCAGGCATCTGCAGTCGGCTAGAAATTCAGGCTTCAATATCGCTGTACCGAGGTATCTTCGCGAAAAGCAGACCCGTTTTCATGGGTTGTTCCAGTCGTCGTCGCCGCTGCCAAGTGACCTCGGCGCTAATTGTGGCTCTTTATAAGTCCAGAGCGCTGACGACCGAGCCAGCTTGTGTTGAAACTCTGGATGGGTTCCGTGTGCTGGTGTGCGGCATGTTGACACGTTACCGGCGCAGGCATCTGCAGTCGGCTGGCAATCCAGGCTTCAATATCGCTGCATCCGAGGTATCTGCGGGAAAAGCAGACCCTTGTTCATGGGTTGTTTCAGTCGTCATCGCCGCTGCCAAGTGACCTCGGTGCGCCAATTTTGGCTCTTTATAAGTACAAAGCGCTGATGACCGTGCCACCTTGTGTTGAAAGCTCTAGATGGGTTCCGTGTGCTGGTGTGCGGCATGTTCACACGTTACCGGCGCAGGCATCTGCAGTCGGCTGGCAATTCGGGCTTCAATATCGCTGTATCCGAGGTATCTGCTGGAAAAGCCAGACCCTTGTTCAGGGGTTGTTCCAGTCGTCGTCGCCGCTACCAAGTGACCTCGGCGCGACAATTGTGGCTCTTTATAAGTCAAGAGCGCTGATGACCGTGCGACCTGGTGTTGAAACTCTGGATGGGTTCCGTGCGCTGGTATGCGCCATGTTGACACGTTACCGGCGCAGGCATCTGCAGTCGGCTGGCAATTCAGGCTTCAATATCGCTGTATCCGTGGTATCTGCGGGAAAAGCTGACCCGTGTTCATGGATTGTTCCAGTCGTCGTAGCCGCTGCCAAGTGACCTCGGCGCTAATTGTGGCTCTTTATAAGTCCAGAGCGCTGATGACCGTGCGATCTGGTGCTGAAACTCTGGATGGGTTCCCTGTGCTGGTGTGCGGCATGTTGACACGTTACCGGCGCAGGCATCTGCAGTCGGCTGTCAATTCAGGCTTCAATATCGCTGTATCCGAGGTATATGCAGGAAAAGCTGACCCGTGTTCATGGGTTGTTCCTGTCGTCGTCGCCGCTGCCAAGTGACCTCGGTGCGCCAATTTTGGCTCTTTATAAGTACAAAGCGCTGATGACCGTGCCACCTTGTGTTGAAAGCTCTAGATGGGTTCCGTGTGCTGGTGTGCGGCATGTTGACACGTTACCGGCGCAGGCATCTGCAGTCGGCTGGCAATTCGGGCTTCAATATCGCTGTATCCGAGGTATCTGCTGGAAAAGCCAGACCCTTGTTCAGGGGTTGTTCCAGTCGTCGTCGCCGCTACCAAGTGACCTCGGCGCGACAATTGTGGCTCTTTATAAGTCCAGAGCGCTGATGACCGCGCGACCTGGTGTTGAAAGTCTGGATGGGTTCCGTGTGCTGGTGTGCGGCCTGTTGACACGTTACCGGCGCAGGCATCTGCAGTCGGCTAGAAATTCAGGCTTCAATATCGCTGTACCGAGGTATCTGCGGGAAAAGCTGACCCGTGTTCATGGGTTGTTCTAGTCGTCGTCGCCGCTGCCAAGTGACCTCGGCGCTAATTGTGTCTCTTTATAAGTCCAGCGCGCTGATGTCCGCGCGACCTGGTGTTGAAACTCTGGATGGGTTCCGTGTGCTGGTGTGCGGCATGTTTACACGTTACCGGCGCAGGCATCTGCAGTCCGCTAGAAATTCAGGCTTCAATATCGCTGTACCGAGGTATCTTCGCGAAAAGCAGACCCGTTTTAATGGGTTGTTCCAGTCGTCGTCGCCGCTGCCAAGTCACCTCGGCGCTAATTGTGGCTCTTTATAAGTCCAGAGTGCTGACGACCGAGCGAGCTTGTGTTGAAACTCTGGATGGGTTCCGTGTGCTGGTGTGCGGCATGTTGACACGTTACCGGCGCAGGCATCTGCCGTCGGCTGGAAATCCAGGCTTCAATATCGCTGTATCCGAGGTATCTGCGGGAAAAGCAGACCCGTGTTCATGGGTTGTTCCAGTCGTCGTCGCCGCTGCCAAGTGACCTCGGCGCTAATTGTGGCTCTTTATAAGTCCAGAGCGCTGATGACCGAGCGAGCTTGTGTTGAAACTCTGGATGGGTTCCGTGTGCTAGTGTGCGGCATGTTGACACGTTACCGGCGCAGGCATCTGCAGTCGGCTGGCAATTCAGGCTTCAATATCGCTGTATCCAAGGTATCTGCGGGAAAATCAGACCCGTGTTCATGGATTGTTCCAGTCTTCGTCGCCGCTGCCAAGTGACCTCGGCGCTAATTGTGGCTCTTTATAAGTCCAGAGCGCTGATGACCGTGCGACCTGGTGCTGAAACTCTGGATGGGTTCCCTGTGCTGGTGTGCGGCATGTTGACACGTTACCGGCGCAGGCATCTGCAGTCGGCTGGCAATCCAGGCTTCAATATCGCTGTATCCGAGGTATCTGCGGGAAAAGCAGACCCGTGTTCATGGGTTGTTCCAGTCGTCGTCGCCGCTGCCAAGTGACCTCGGCGCTAATTGTGGCTCTTTATAAGTCCAGAGCGCTGATGACCGTGCGACCTGGTGTTGAAAGTTTGGATGGGTTCCGTGTGCTGGAGTGCGCCATGTTGACACGTTGCCGGCGCAGGCATCTGCAGTCGGCTGGCAATTCAGGCTTCAATACCGCTGTATCCGGGGTATATACAGGAATAGCCAGACCCGTGTTCATGGGTTGTTCCATTTGTCGTCGCCGCTGCCAAGTGACCTCGGCGCTAATTGTGGCTCTTTATAAGTCCAGAGCGCTGATGACTGTGCGACCTGGTGTTGAAACTCGGGATGGGTTCCGTGTGCTGGTGTGCGCCATGTTTTCATGTTACCGGCGCAGGCATCTGCAGTCGGCTGGCAATTCGGGCTTCAATATCGCTGTATCCGAGGTATCTGCGGGAAAAGCTGACCCGTGTTCATGGGTTGTTCCAGTCGTCGTCGCCGCTGCCAAGAGACCTCGGCGCTAATTGCGGCTCTTTATAAGTCCAGAGCGCTGATGACCGCGCGACCTGGTGTTGAAAGCCTGGATGGGTTCCGTGTGCTGGTGTGCGGCATGTTGACACGTTACCGGCGCAGGCATCTGCAGTCGGCTTGAAATTCAGGTTTCAATATCGCTGTATCGAGGTATCTGCGGGAAAAGCTGACCCGTGTTCATGGGTTGTTCTAGTCGTCGCCGCTGCCAAGTGACCTCGGCGCTAATTGTGTCTCTTTATAAGTCCAGCGCGCTGATGTCCGCGCGACCTGGTGTTGAAACTCTGGATGGGTTCCGTGTGCTGGTGTGCGGCATGTTGACACGTTACCGGCGCAGACATCTGCAGTCGGCTGGCAATTCAGGCTTAAATATCGCTGTATCCGAGGTATGTGCGGGAAAAGCTGACCCGTGTTCATGGATTGTTCCAGTCTTCGTCGCCGCTGCCAAGTGACCTCGGCGCTAATTGTGGCTCTTTATAAGTCCAGAGCGCTGATGACCGTGCGACCTGGTGCTGAAACTCTGGATGGGTTCCGTGTGCTGGTGTGCGGCATGTTGACACGTTACCGGCGCAGGCATCTGCAGTCGGCTGGCAATCCAGGCTTCAATATCGCTGCATCCGAGGTATCTGCGGGAAAAGCAGACCCTTGTTCATGGGTTGTTTCAGTCGTCATCGCCGCTGCCAAGTGACCTCGGTGCGCCAATTTTGGCTCTTTATAAGTACAAAGCGCTGATGACCGTGCCACCTTGTGTTGAAAGCTCTAGATGGGTTCCGTGTGCTGGTGTGCGGCATGTTGACACGTTACCGGCGCAGGCATCTGCAGTCGGCTGGCAATTCGGGCTTCAATATCGCTGTATCCGAGGTATCTGCTGGAAAAGCCAGACCCTTGTTCAGGGGTTGTTCCAGTCGTCGTCGCCGCTACCAAGTGACCTCGGCGCGACAATTGTGGCTCTTTATAAGTCAAGAGCGCTGATGACCGTGCGACCTGGTGTTGAAACTCTGGATGGGTTCCGTGCGCTGGTATGCGCCATGTTGACACGTTACCGGCGCAGGCATCTGCAGTCGGCTGGCAATTCAGGCTTCAATATCGCTGTATCCGTGGTATCTGCGGGAAAAGCTGACCCGTGTTCATGGATTGTTCCAGTCGTCGTAGCCGCTGCCAAGTGACCTCGGCGCTAATTGTGGCTCTTTATAAGTACAAAGCGCTGATGACCGTGCCACCTTGTGTTGAAAGCTCTAGATGGGTTCCGTGTGCTGGTGTGCGGCATGTTGACACGTTACCGGCGCAGGCATCTGCAGTCGGCTGGCAATTCGGGCTTCAATATCGCTGTATCCGAGGTATCTGCTGGAAAAGCCAGACCCTTGTTCAGGGGTTGTTCCAGTCGTCGTCGCCGCTACCAAGTGACCTCGGCGCGACAATTGTGGCTCTTTATAAGTCCAGAGCGCTGATGACCGCGCGACCTGGTGTTGAAAGTCTGGATGGGTTCCGTGTGCTGGTGTGCGGCCTGTTGACACGTTACCGGCGCAGGCATCTGCAGTCGGCTAGAAATTCAGGCTTCAATATCGCTGTACCGAGGTATCTGCGGGAAAAGCTGACCCGTGTTCATGGGTTGTTCTAGTCGTCGTCGCCGCTGCCAAGTGACCTCGGCGCTAATTGTGTCTCTTTATAAGTCCAGCGCGCTGATGTCCGCGCGACCTGGTGTTGAAACTCTGGATGGGTTCCGTGTGCTGGTGTGCGGCATGTTGACACGTTACCGGCGCAGGCATCTGCAGTCCGCTAGAAATTCAGGCTTCAATATCGCTGTACCGAGGTATCTTCGCGAAAAGCAGACCCGTTTTAATGGGTTGTTCCAGTCGTCGTCGCCGCTGCCAAGTCACCTCGGCGCTAATTGTGGCTCTTTATAAGTCCAGAGTGCTGACGACCGAGCGAGCTTGTGTTGAAACTCTGGATGGGTTCCGTATGCTGGTGTGCGGCATGTTGACACGTTACCGGCGCAGGCATCTGCCGTCGGCTGGAAATCCAGGCTTCAATATCGCTGTATCCGAGGTATCTGCGGGAAAAGCAGACCCGTGTTCATGGGTTGTTCCAGTCGTCGTCGCCGCTGCCAAGTGACCTCGGCGCTAATCGTGGCTCTTTATAAGTCCAGAGCGCTGATGACCGAGCGAGCTTGTGTTGAAACTCTGGATGGGTTCCGTGTGCTGGTGTGCGGCATGTTGACACGTTACCGGCGCAGGCATCTGCAGTCGGCTGGCAATTCAGGCTTCAATATCGCTGTATCCAAGGTATCTGCGGGAAAATCAGACCCGTGTTCATGGATTGTTCCAGTCTTCGTCGCCGCTGCCAAGTGACCTCGGCGCTAATTGTGGCTCTTTATAAGTCCAGAGCGCTGATGACCGTGCGACCTGGTGCTGAAACTCTGGATGGGTTCCCTGTGCTGGTGTGCGGCATGTTGACACGTTACCGGCGCAGGCATCTGCAGTCGGCTGGCAATTCGGGCTTCAATATCGCTGTATCCGAGGTATCTGCTGGAAAAGCCAGACCCTTGTTCAGGGGTTGTTCCAGTCGTCGTCGCCGCTACCAAGTGACCTCGGCGCGACAATTGTGGCTCTTTATAAGTCAAGAGCGCTGATGACCGTGCGACCTGGTGTTGAAACTCTGGATGGGTTCCGTGCGCTGGTATGCGCCATGTTGACACGTTACCGGCGCAGGCATCTGCAGTCGGCTGGCAATTCAGGCTTCAATATCGCTGTATCCGTGGTATCTGCGGGAAAAGCTGACCCGTGTTCATGGATTGTTCCAGTCGTCGTAGCCGCTGCCAAGTGACCTCGGCGCTAATTGTGGCTCTTTATAAGTACAAAGCGCTGATGACCGTGCCACCTTGTGTTGAAAGCTCTAGATGGGTTCCGTGTGCTGGTGTGCGGCATGTTGACACGTTACCGGCGCAGGCATCTGCAGTCGGCTGGCAATTCGGGCTTCAATATCGCTGTATCCGAGGTATCTGCTGGAAAAGCCAGACCCTTGTTCAGGGGTTGTTCCAGTCGTCGTCGCCGCTACCAAGTGACCTCGGCGCGACAATTGTGGCTCTTTATAAGTCCAGAGCGCTGATGACCGCGCGACCTGGTGTTGAAAGTCTGGATGGGTTCCGTGTGCTGGTGTGCGGCCTGTTGACACGTTACCGGCGCAGGCATCTGCAGTCGGCTAGAAATTCAGGCTTCAATATCGCTGTACCGAGGTATCTGCGGGAAAAGCTGACCCGTGTTCATGGGTTGTTCTAGTCGTCGTCGCCGCTGCCAAGTGACCTCGGCGCTAATTGTGTCTCTTTATAAGTCCAGCGCGCTGATGTCCGCGCGACCTGGTGTTGAAACTCTGGATGGGTTCCGTGTGCTGGTGTGCGGCATGTTGACACGTTACCGGCGCAGGCATCTGCAGTCCGCTAGAAATTCAGGCTTCAATATCGCTGTACCGAGGTATCTTCGCGAAAAGCAGACCCGTTTTAATGGGTTGTTCCAGTCGTCGTCGCCGCTGCCAAGTCACCTCGGCGCTAATTGTGGCTCTTTATAAGTCCAGAGTGCTGACGACCGAGCGAGCTTGTGTTGAAACTCTGGATGGGTTCCGTATGCTGGTGTGCGGCATGTTGACACGTTACCGGCGCAGGCATCTGCCGTCGGCTGGAAATCCAGGCTTCAATATCGCTGTATCCGAGGTATCTGCGGGAAAAGCAGACCCGTGTTCATGGGTTGTTCCAGTCGTCGTCGCCGCTGCCAAGTGACCTCGGCGCTAATTGTGGCTCTTTATAAGTCCAGAGCGCTGATGACCGAGCGAGCTTGTGTTGAAACTCTGGATGGGTTCCGTGTGCTGGTGTGCGGCATGTTGACACGTTACCGGCGCAGGCATCTGCAGTCGGCTGGCAATTCAGGCTTCAATATCGCTGTATCCAAGGTATCTGCGGGAAAATCAGACCCGTGTTCATGGATTGTTCCAGTCTTCGTCGCCGCTGCCAAGTGACCTCGGCGCTAATTGTGGCTCTTTATAAGTCCAGAGCGCTGATGACCGTGCGACCTGGTGCTGAAACTCTGGATGGGTTCCCTGTGCTGGTGTGCGGCATGTTGACACGTTACCGGCGCAGGCATCTGCAGTCGGCTGGCAATCCAGGCTTCAATATCGCTGTATCCGAGGTATCTGCGGGAAAAGCAGACCCGTGTTCATGGGTTGTTCCAGTCGTCGTCGCCGCTGCCAAGTGACCTCGGCGCTAATTGTGGCTCTTTATAAGTCCAGAGCGCTGATGACCGTGCGACCTGGTGTTGAAAGTTTGGATGGGTTCCGTGTGCTGGAGTGCGCCATGTTGACACGTTGCCGGCGCAGGCATCTGCAGTCGGCTGGCAATTCAGGCTTCAATACCGCTGTATCCGGGGTATATACAGGAATAGCCAGACCCGTGTTCATGGGTTGTTCCATTTGTCGTCGCCGCTGCCAAGTGACCTCGGCGCTAATTGTGGCTCTTTATAAGTCCAGAGCGCTGATGACTGTGCGACCTGGTGTTGAAACTCGGGATGGGTTCCGTGTGCTGGTGTGCGGCATGTTGACACGTTACCGGCGCAGGCATCTGCCGTCGGCTGGAAATCCAGGCTTCAATATCGCTGTATCCGAGGTATCTGCGGGAAAAGCAGACCCGTGTTCATGGGTTGTTCCAGTCGTCGTCGCCGCTGCCAAGTGACCTCGGCGCTAATTGTGGCTCTTTATAAGTCCAGAGCGCTGATGACCGCGCGACCTGGTGTTGAAAGCCTGGATGGGTTCCGTGTGCTGGTGTGCGGCATGTTGACACGTTACCGGCGCAGGCATCTGCAGTCGGCTTGAAATTCAGGTTTCAATATCGCTGTATCGAGGTATCTGCGGGAAAAGCTGACCCGTGTTCATGGGTTGTTCCAGTCGTCGTCGCCGCTGCCAAGTGACCTCGGCGCTAAATGTGGCTCTTTATAAGTCCAGAGCGCTGATGACCGCGCGACCTGGTGTTGAAACTCTGGATGGGTTCCGTGTGCTGGTGTGCGGCATGTTGACACGTTACCGGCGCAGGCATCTGCAGTCGGCTAGAAATTCAGGCTTCAATATCGCTGTACCGAGGTATCTTCGCGAAAAGCAGACCCGTTTTCATGGGTTGTTCCAGTCGTCGTCGCCGCTGCCAAGTGACCTCGGCGCTAATTGTGGCTCTTTATAAGTCCAGAGCGCTGACGACCGAGCCAGCTTGTGTTGAAACTCTGGATGGGTTCCGTGTGCTGGTGTGCGGCATGTTGACACGTTACCGGCGCAGGCATCTGCAGTCGGCTGGCAATCAAGGCTTCAATATCGCTATATCCGAGGTATCTGCGGGAAAAGCAGACCCTTGTTCATGGGTTCTTTCAGTTGTCATCGCCGCTGCCAAGTGACCTCGGTGCGCCAATTTTGGCTCTTTATAAGTACAAAGCGCTGATGACCGTGCCACCTTGTGTTGAAAGCTCTAGATGGGTTCCGTGTGCTGGTGTGCGGCATGTTGACACGTTACCGGCGCAGGCATCTGCAGTCGGCTGGCAATTCGGGCTTCAATATCGCTGTATCCGAGGTATCTGCTGGAAAAGCCAGACCCTTGTTCAGGGGTTGTTCCAGTCGTCGTCGCCGCTACCAAGTGACCTCGGCGCGACAATTGTGGCTCTTTATAAGTCAAGAGCGCTGATGACCGTGCGACCTGGTGTTGAAACTCTGGATGGGTTCCGTGCGCTGGTATGCGCCATGTTGACACGTCACCGGCGCAGGCATCTGCAGTCGGCTGGCAATTCAGGCTTCAATATCGCTGTATCCGTGGTATCTGCGGGAAAAGCTGACCCGTGTTCATGGATTGTTCCAGTCGTCGTAGCCGCTGCCAAGTGACCTCGGCGCTAATTGTGGCTCTTTATAAGTCCAGAGCGCTGATGACCGTGCGATCTGGTGCTGAAACTCTGGATGGGTTCCCTGTGCTGGTGTGCGGCATGTTGACACGTTACCGGCGCAGGCATCTGCAGTCGGCTGTCAATTCAGGCTTCAATATCGCTGTATCCGAGGTATATGCAGGAAAAGCTGACCCGTGTTCATGGGTTGTTCCTGTCGTCGTCGCCGCTGCCAAGTGACCTCGGTGCGCCAATTTTGGCTCTTTATAAGTACAAAGCGCTGATGACCGTGCCACCTTGTGTTGAAAGCTCTAGATGGGTTCCGTGTGCTGGTGTGCGGCATGTTGACACGTTACCGGCGCAGGCATCTGCAGTCGGCTGGCAATTCGGGCTTCAATATCGCTGTATCCGAGGTATCTGCTGGAAAAGCCAGACCCTTGTTCAGGGGTTGTTCCAGTCGTCGTCGCCGCTACCAAGTGACCTCGGCGCGACAATTGTGGCTCTTTATAAGTCCAGAGCGCTGATGACCGCGCGACCTGGTGTTGAAAGTCTGGATGTGTTCCGTGTGCTGGTGTGCGGCCTGTTGACACGTTACCGGCGCAGGCATCTGCAGTCGGCTAGAAATTCAGGCTTCAATATCGCTGTACCGAGGTATCTGCGGGAAAAGCTGACCCGTGTTCATGGGTTGTTCCAGTCGTCGTCGCCGCTGCCAAGTGACCTCGGCGCTAATTGTGTCTCTTTATAAGTCCAGCGCGCTGATGACCGCGCGACCTGGTGTTGAAACTCTGGATGGGTTCCGTGTGCTGGTGTGCGGCATGTTGACACGTTACCGGCGCAGGCATCTGCAGTCCGCTAGAAATTCAGGCTTCAATATCGCTGTACCGAGGTATCTTCGCGAAAAGCAGACCCGTTTTAATGGGTTGTTCCAGTCGTCGTCGCCGCTGCCAAGTCACCTCGGCGCTAATTGTGGCTCTTTATAAGTCCAGAGTGCTGACGACCGAGCGAGCTTGTGTTGAAACTCTGGATGGGTTCCGTGTGCTGGTGTGCGGCATGTTGACACGTTACCGGCGCAGGCATCTGCAGTCGGCTGGAAATCCAGGCTTCAATATCGCTGTATCCGAGGTATCTGCGTGAAAAGCAGACCCTTGTTCATGGGTTGTTTCAGTCGTCATCGCCGCTGCCAAGTGACCTCGGTGCGCCAATTTTGGCTCTTTATAAGTCCAGAGCGCTGATGACCGTGCGACCTGGTGTTGAAACTCTGGATGGGTTCCGTGCGCTGGTATGCGCCATGTTGACACGTTACCGGCGCAGGCATCTGCAGTCGGCTGGCAATTCTAGCTTCAATATCGCTGTATCCGAGGTATGTGCGGGAAAAGCTGACCCGTGTTCATGGATTGTTCCAGTCTTCGTCGCCGCTGCCAAGTGACCTCGGCGCTAATTGTGGCTCTTTATAAGTCCAGAGCGCTGATGACCGTGCGACCTGGTGCTGAAACTCTGGATGGGTTCCCTGTGCTGGTGTGCGGCATGTTGACACGTTACCGGCGCAGGCATCTGCAGTCGGCTGTCAATTCAGGCTTCAATATCGCTGTATCCGAGGTATCTGCAGGAAAAGCTGACCCGTGTTCATGGGTTGTTCCAGTCGTCGTCACCGCTGCCATGTGACTTCGGCGCTAATTGTGGCTTTTTTTAAGTCCAGAGCGCTGATGACCGTGCGACCTGGGGTTGAAACTCTGGATGGGTTCCGTGTGCTGGTGTGCGGCATGTTGACACGTTACCGGCGCAGGCATCTGCAGTCGGCTGGCAATTCATGCTTAAATATCGCTGTATCCGAGGTATCTGCGGGAAAATCAGACCCGTGTTCATGGTTGTTCCAGTCGTCGTCGCCGCTGCCAAATGACCTCGGCGCTAATCGTGTCTCTTTATAAGTCCAGAGCGCTGATGACCGTGCGACCTGGTGTTGAAACTCTGGATGGGTTCCGTGTGCTGGTGTGCGGCATGTTGACACGTTACCGGCGCAGGCATCTGCAGTCGGCTGGCAATTCGGGCTTCAATATCGCTGTATCCGAGGTATCTGCTGGAAAAGCCAGACCCTTGTTCAGGGGTTGTTCCAATCGTCGTCGCCGCTACCAAGTGACCTCGGCGCGACAATTGTGGCTCTTTATAAGTCAAGAGCGCTGATGACCGTGCGAGCTGGTGTTGAAACTCTGGATGGGTTCCGTGCGCTGGTATGCGCCATGTTGACACGTTACCGGCGCAGGCATCTGCAGTCGGCTGGCAATCCAGGCTTCAATATCGCTGTATCCGAGGTATCTGCGGGAAAAGCAGACCCGTGTTCATGGGTTGTTCCAGTCGTCGTCGCCGCTGCCAAGTGACCTCGGCGCTAATTGTGGCTCTTTATAAGTCCAGAGCGCTGATGACCGTGCGACCTGGTGTTGAAAGTTTGGATGGGTTCCGTGTGCGAGTGCGCCATGTTGACACGTTGCCGGCGCTGGCATCTGCAGTCGGCTGGCAATTCACGCTTCAATACCGCTGTATCCGGGGTATATACTGGAATAGCCAGACCCGTGTTCATGGGTTGTTCCATTTGTCGTCGCCGCTGCCAAGTGACCTCGGCGCTAATTGTGGCTCTTTATAAGTCCAGAGCGCTGATGACTGTGCGACCTGGTGTTGAAACTCGGGATGGGTTCCGTGTGCTGGTGTGCGCCATGTTGTCATGTTACAGGCGCAGGCATCTGCAGTCGGCTGGCAATTCGGGCTTCAATATCGCTGTATCCGAGGTATCTGCGGGAAAAGCTGACCCGTGTTCATGGGTTGTTCCAGTCGTCGTCGCCACTGCCAAGTGACCTCGGCGCTAATTGCGGCTCTTTATAAGTCCAGAGCGCTGATGACCGCGTGACCTGGTGTTGAAAGCCTGGATGGGTTCCGTGTGCTGGTGTGCGGCATGTTGACACGTTACCGGCGCAGGCATCTGCAGTCGGCTAGAAATTCAGGCTTCAATATCGCTGTACCGAGGTATCTTCGCGAAACGCAGACCCGTTTTCATGGGTTGTTCCAGTCGTCGTCGCCGCTGCCAAGTGACCTCGGCGCTAATTGTGGCTCTTTATAAGTCCAGAGCGCTGATGACCGCGCGACCTGGTGTTGAAACTCTGGATGGGTTCCGTGTGCTGGTGTGCGGCATGTTGACACGTTACCGGCGCAGGCATCTGCAGTCGGCTGGCAATTCAGGCTTAAATATCGCTGTTCCGAGGTATCTGCGGGAAAATCAGACCCGTGTTCATGGTTGTTCCAGTCGTCGTCGCCGCTGCCAAATGACCTCGGCGCTAATTGTGTGTCTTTATAAGTCCAGAGCGCTGATGACTGTGCGACCTGGTGTTGAAACTCGGGATGGGTCCCGTGTGCTGGTGTGCCCCATGTTGTCATGTTACCGGCACAGGCATCTGCAGTCGGCTGACAATTCGGGCTTCAATATCGCTGTATCCGAGGTATCTGCGGGAAAAGCTGACCCGTGTTCATGGGTTGTTCCAGTCGTCGTCGCCGCTGCCAAGTGACCTCGGCGCTAATTGCGGCTCTTTATAAGTCCAGAGCGCTGATGACCGCGCGACCTGGTGTTGAAATTCTGGATGGGTTCCGTGTGCTGGTGTGCGGCATGTTGACACGTTACCGTCGCAGGCATCTGCAGTCGGCTAGAAATTCAGGCTTCAATATCGCTGTACCGAGGTATCTGCGGGAAAAGCTGACCCGTGTTCATGGGTTTTTCCAGTCGCCGTCGCCGCTGCCAAGTGACCTCGGCGCTAATTGTGGCTCTTTATAAGTCCAGAGCGCTGATGACCGCGCGACCTGGTGTTGAAACTCTGGATGGGTTCCGTGTGCTGGTGTGCGGCATGTTGACACGTTACCGGCGCAGGCATCTGCAGTCGGCTCGAAATTCAGGCTTCAATATCGATGTACCGAGGTATCTTCGCGAAAAGCAGACCCGTGTTCATGGGTTGTTCCAATCGTCGTCGCCGCTGCCAAGTGACCTCGGTGCTAATTGTGGCTCTTTATAAGTCCAGAGCGCTGACGACCGTGCGACCTGGTGTTGAAACTCTGGATGGGTTCCGTGTGCTGGAGTGCGCCATGTTGACACGTTACCGGCGCAGGCATCTGCAGTCGGCTGGCAATTCAGGCTTCAATACCGCTGTATCCGAGGTATCTTCGGGAAAAGCAGACCCTTGATCATGGGTTGTTCCAGTTGTTGTCGCCGCTGCCAAGTGACCTCGGCGCTAATTGTGGCTCTTTATAAGTCCAGAGCGCTGATGACTGTGCGACCTGGTGTTGAAATTCTGGATGGGTTCCGTGTGCTGGTGTGTGGCATGTTGACACGTTACCGGCGCAGGCATCTGCAGTCAGCTGTCAATTCAGGCTTCAATACCGCTGTATGCGAGGTATCTGTGGGAAAACCAGACCCGTGTTCATGGTTGTTCCAGTCGTCGTCGCCGCTGCCAAATGAGCTCGGCGCTAATTGTGGCTCTTTATAAGTCCAGAGCGCTGATGACTGTGCGACCTGGTGTTGAAATTCTGGATGGGTTCCGTGTGCTGGTGTGTGGCATGTTGACACGTTACCGGCGCAGGCATCTGCAGTCGGCTGTCAATTCAGGCTTCAATACCGCTGTATCCGAGGTATCTGCGGGAAAACCAGACCCGTGTTCATGGTTGTTCCAGTCGTCGTCGCCGCTGCCAAGTGACCTCGGCGCTAATTGTGGCTCTTTATAAGTCCAGAGCGCTGATGACCGAGCGAGCTTGTGTTGAAACTCTGGATGGGTTCCGTGTGCTGGTGTGCGGCATGTTGACACGTTACCGGCGCAGGCATCTGCAGTCGGCTGGCAATTCAGGCTTAAATATCGCTGTATCCGAGGTATCTGCGGGAAAATCAGACCCGTGTTCATGGTTGTTCCAGTCGTCGTCGCCGCTGCCAAGTGACCTCGGCGCTAATTGTGTCTCTTTATAAGTCCAGAGCGCTGATGACCGTGCGACCTGGGGTTGAAACTCTGGATGGGTTCGGTGTGCTGGTGTGCGGCATGTTGACACGTTACCGGCGCAGGCATCTGCAGTCGGCTGGCAATCCAGGCTTCAATATCGCTGTATCCGAGGTATCTGCGGGAAAAGCAGACCCGTGTTCATGGTTTGTTCCAGTCGTCGTCGCCGCTGCCAAGTGACCTCGGCGCTAATTGTGGCTCTTTATAAGTCCAGAGCGCTGATGACCGTGTGACATGGTGTTGAAAGTTTGGATGGGTTCCGTGTGCTGGACTGCGCCATGTTGACACGTTGCCGGCGCAGGCATCTGCAGTCGGCTGGCAATTCAGGCTTCAATACCGCTGTATCCGGTGTATATACTGGAATAGCCAGACCCGTGTTCATGGGTTGTTTCAGTCGTCATCGCCGCTGCCAAGTGACCTCGGTGCGCCAATTTTGGCTCTTTATAAGTACAAAGCGCTGATGACCGTGCCACCTTGTGTTGAAAGCTCTAGATGGGTTCCGTGTGCTGGTGTGCGGCATGTTGACACGTTACCGGCGCAGGCATCTGCAGTCGGCTGGCAATTCGGGCTTCAATATCGCTGTATCCGAGGTATCTGCTGGAAAAGCCAGACCCTTGTTCAGGGGTTGTTCCAGTCGTCGTCGCCGCTACCAAGTGACCTCGGCGCGACAATTGTGGCTCTTTATAAGTCAAGAGCGCTGATGACCGTGCGACATGGTGTTGAAACTCTGGATGGGTTCCGTGCGCTGGTATGCGCCATGTTGACACGTTACCGGCGCAGGCATCTGCAGTCGGCTGGCAATTCCGGCTTTAATATCGCTGTATCCGTGGTATCTGCGGGAAAAGCTGACC
Organism: Amblyomma americanum; assembly: GCF_052857255.1. Lineage (NCBI taxonomy): Eukaryota > Metazoa > Arthropoda > Arachnida > Ixodida > Ixodidae > Amblyomma > Amblyomma americanum. The sequence continues at coordinate 134,601 of NW_027526553.1, read as the reverse complement.
CGTGTTCATGGATTGTTCCTGTCGTCGTAGCCGCTGCCAAGTGACCTCGGCGCTAATTGTGGCTCTTTATAAGTCCAGAGCGCTGATGCCGTGCGACCTGGTGCTGAAACTCTGGATGGGTTCCCTGTGCTGGTGTGCGGCATGTTGACACGTTACCGGCGCAGGCATCTGCAGTCGGCTGTCAATTCAGGCTTCAATATCGCTGTATCCGAGGTATATGCAGGAAAAGCTGACCCGTGTTCATGGGTTGTTCCTGTCGTCGTCGCCGCTGCCAAGTGACTTCGGCGCTAATTGTGGCTCTTTATAAGTCCAGAGCGCTGATGACCGTGCGACCTGGTGTTGAAACTCTGGATGGGTTCCGTGTGCTGGTGTGCGGCATGTTGACACGTTACCGGCGCAGGCATCTGCAGTCGGCTCGAAATTCAGGCTTCAATATCGATGTACCGAGGTATCTTCGCGAAAAGCAGACCCGTGTTCATGGGTTGTTCCAATCGTCGTCGCCGCTGCCAAGTGACCTCGGTGCTAATTGTGGCTCTTTATAAGTCCAGAGCGCTGACGACCGTGCGACCTGGTGTTGAAACTCTGGATGGGTTCCGTGTGCTGGAGTGCGCCATGTTGACACGTTACCGGCGCAGGCATCTCCAGTCGGCTGGCAATTCAGGCTTCAATACCGCTGTATCCGAGGTATCTTCGGGAAAAGCAGACCCTTGATCATGGGTTGTTCCAGTTGTTGTCGCCGCTGCCAAGTGACCTCGGCGCTAATTGTGGCTCTTTATAAGTCCAGAGCGCTGATGACTGTGCGACCTGGTGTTGAAATTCTGGATGGGTTCCGTGTGCTGGTGTGTGGCATGTTGACACGTTACCGGCGCAGGCATCTGCAGTCAGCTGTCAATTCAGGCTTCAATACCGCTGTATGCGAGGTATCTGTGGGAAAACCAGACCCGTGTTCATGGTTGTTCCAGTCGTCGTCGCCGCTGCCAAATGACCTCGGCGCTAATTGTGGCTCTTTATAAGTCCAGAGCGCTGATGACTGTGCGACCTGGTGTTGAAATTCTGGATGGGTTCCGTGTGCTGGTGTGTGGCATGTTGACACGTTACCGGCGCAGGCATCTGCAGTCGGCTGTCAATTCAGGCTTCAATACCGCTGTATCCGAGGTATCTGCGGGAAAACCAGACCCGTGTTCATGGTTGTTCCAGTCGTCGTCGCCGCTGCCAAGTGACCTCGGCGCTAATTGTGGCTCTTTATAAGTCCAGAGCGCTGATGACCGAGCGAGCTTGTGTTGAAACTCTGGATGGGTTCCGTGTGCTGGTGTGCGGCATGTTGACACGTTACCGGCGCAGGCATCTGCAGTCGGCTGGCAATTCAGGCCTAAATATCGCTGTATCCGAGGTATCTGCGGGAAAATCAGACCCGTGTTCATGGTTGTTCCAGTCGTCGTCGCCGCTGCCAAATGACCTCGGCGCTAATTGTGGCTCTTTATAAGTCCAGAGCGCTGATGACTGTGCGACCTGGTGTTGAAATTCTGGATGGGTTCCGTGTGCTGGTGTGTGGCATGTTGACACGTTACCGGCGCAGGCATCTGCAGTCGGCTGTCAATTCAGGCTTCAATACCGCTGTATCCGAGGTATCTGCGGGAAAACCAGACCCGTGTTCATGGTTGTTCCAGTCGTCGTCGCCGCTGCCAAGTGACCTCGGCGCTAATTGTGGCTCTTTATAAGTCCAGAGCGCTGATGACCGAGCGAGCTTGTGTTGAAACTCTGGATGGGTTCCGTGTGCTGGTGTGCGGCATGTTGACACGTTACCGGCGCAGGCATCTGCAGTCGGCTGGCAATTCAGGCTTAAATATCGCTGTATCCGAGGTATCTGCGGGAAAATCAGACCCGTGTTCATGGTTGTTCCAGTCGTCGTCGCCGCTGCCAAATGACCTCGGCACTAATTGTGTCTCTTTATAAGTCCAGAGCGCTGATGACCGTGCGACCTGGGGTTGAAACTCTGGATGGGTTCGGTGTGCTGGTGTGCGGCATGTTGACACGTTACCGGCGCAGGCATCTGCAGTCGGCTGGCAATCCAGGCTTCAATATCGCTGTATCCGAGGTATCTGCGGGAAAAGCAGACCCGTGTTCATGGTTTGTTCCAGTCGTCGTCGCCGCTGCCAAGTGACCTCGGCGCTAATTGTGGCTCTTTATAAGTCCAGAGCGCTGATGACCGTGTGACATGGTGTTGAAAGTTTGGATGGGTTCCGTGTGCTGGAGTGCGCCATGTTGACACGTTGCCGGCGCAGGCATCTGCAGTCGGCTGGCAATTCAGGCTTCAATACCGCTGTATCCGGTGTATATACTGGAATAGCCAGACCCGTGTTCATGGGTTGTTTCAGTCGTCATCGCCGCTGCCAAGTGACCTCGGTGCGCCAATTTTGGCTCTTTATAAGTACAAAGCGCTGATGACCGTGCCACCTTGTGTTGAAAGCTCTAGATGGGTTCCGTGTGCTGGTGTGCGGCATGTTGACACGTTACCGGCGCAGGCATCTGCAGTCGGCTGGCAATTCGGGCTTCAATATCGCTGTATCCGAGGTATCTGCTGGAAAAGCCAGACCCTTGTTCAGGGGTTGTTCCAGTCGTCGTCGCCGCTACCAAGTGACCTCGGCGCGACAATTGTGGCTCTTTATAAGTCAAGAGCGCTGATGACCGTGCGACATGGTGTTGAAACTCTGGATGGGTTCCGTGCGCTGGTATGCGCCATGTTGACACGTTACCGGCGCAGGCATCTGCAGTCGGCTGGCAATTCCGGCTTTAATATCGCTGTATCCGTGGTATCTGCGGGAAAAGCTGACCCGTGTTCATGGATTGTTCCTGTCGTCGTAGCCGCTGCCAAGTGACCTCGGCGCTAATTGTGGCTCTTTATAAGTCCAGAGCGCTGATGACCGTGCGACCTGGTGCTGAAACTCTGGATGGGTTCCCTGTGCTGGTGTGCGGCATGTTGACACGTTACCGGCGCAGGCATCTGCAGTCGGCTGTCAATTCAGGCTTCAATATCGCTGTATCCGAGGTATATGCAGGAAAAGCTGACCCGTGTTCATGGGTTGTTCCTGTCGTCGTCGCCGCTGCCAAGTGACTTCGGCGCTAATTGTGGCTCTTTATAAGTCCAGAGCGCTGATGACCGTGCGACCTGGTGTTGAAACTCTGGATGGGTTCCGTGTGCTGGTGTGCGGCATGTTGACACGTTACCGGCGCAGGCATCTGCAGTCGGCTCGAAATTCAGGCTTCAATATCGATGTACCGAGGTATCTTCGCGAAAAGCAGACCCGTGTTCATGGGTTGTTCCAATCGTCGTCGCCGCTGCCAAGTGACCTCGGTGCTAATTGTGGCTCTTTATAAGTCCAGAGCGCTGACGACCGTGCGACCTGGTGTTGAAACTCTGGATGGGTTCCGTGTGCTGGAGTGCGCCATGTTGACACGTTACCGGCGCAGGCATCTCCAGTCGGCTGGCAATTCAGGCTTCAATACCGCTGTATCCGAGGTATCTTCGGGAAAAGCAGACCCTTGATCATGGGTTGTTCCAGTTGTTGTCGCCGCTGCCAAGTGACCTCGGCGCTAATTGTGGCTCTTTATAAGTCCAGAGCGCTGATGACTGTGCGACCTGGTGTTGAAATTCTGGATGGGTTCCGTGTGCTGGTGTGTGGCATGTTGACACGTTACCGGCGCAGGCATCTGCAGTCAGCTGTCAATTCAGGCTTCAATACCGCTGTATGCGAGGTATCTGTGGGAAAACCAGACCCGTGTTCATGGTTGTTCCAGTCGTCGTCGCCGCTGCCAAATGACCTCGGCGCTAATTGTGGCTCTTTATAAGTCCAGAGCGCTGATGACTGTGCGACCTGGTGTTGAAATTCTGGATGGGTTCCGTGTGCTGGTGTGTGGCATGTTGACACGTTACCGGCGCAGGCATCTGCTGTCGGCTGTCAATTCAGGCTTCAATACCGCTGTATCCGAGGTATCTGCGGGAAAACCAGACCCGTGTTCATGGTTGTTCCAGTCGTCGTCGCCGCTGCCAAGTGACCTCGGCGCTAATTGTGGCTCTTTATAAGTCCAGAGCGCTGATGACCGAGCGAGCTTGTGTTGAAACTCTGGATGGGTTCCGTGTGCTGGTGTGCGGCATGTTGACACGTTACCGGCGCAGGCATCTGCAGTCGGCTGGCAATTCAGGCTTAAATATCGCTGTATCCGAGGTATCTGCGGGAAAATCAGACCCGTGTTCATGGTTGTTCCAGTCGTCGTCGCCGCTGCCAAATGACCTCGGCGCTAATTGTGTCTCTTTATAAGTCCAGAGCGCTGATGACCGTGCGACCTGGTGTTGAAACTCTGGATGGGTTCGGTGTGCTGGAGTGCGCCATGTTGACACGTTGCCGGCGCAGGCATCTGCAGTCGGCTGGCAATTCAGGCTTCAATACCGCTGTATCCGGGGTATATACTGGAATAGCCAGACCCGTGTTCATGGGTTGATCCATTTGTCGTCGCCGCTGCCAAGTTACCTCGGCGCTAATTGTGGCTCTTTATAAGTCCAGAGCGCTGATGACTGTGCGACCTGGTGTTGAAACTCGGGATGGGTTCCGTGTGCTGGTGTGCACCATGTTTTCATGTTACCGGCGCAGGCATCTGCAGTCGGCTGGCAATTCGGGCTTCAATATTGCTGTATCCGAGGTATCTGCGGGAAAAGCTGACCCGTGTTCATGGGTTGTTCCAGTCGTCGTCGCCGCTGCCAAGAGACCTCGGCGCTAATTGCGGCTCTTTATAAGTCCAGAGCGCTGATGACCGCGCGACCTGGTGTTGAAACTCTGGATGGGTTCCGTGTGCTGGTGTGCGGCATGTTGACACGTTACCGGCGCAGGCATCTGCAGTCGGCTTGAAATTCAGGTTTCAATATCGCTGTATCGAGGTATCTGCGGGAAAAGCTGACCCGTGTTCATGGGTTCCAGTCGTCGTCGCCACTGCCAAGTGACCTCGGCGCTAAATGTGGCTCTTTATAAGTCCAGAGCGCTGATGACCGCGTGACCTGGTGTTGAAACTCTGGATGGGTTCCGTGTGCTGGTGTGCGGCATGTTGACACGTTACCGGCGCAGGCATCTGCAGTCGGCTGGCAATGCAGGCTTCAATATCGCTGTATCCGAGGTATCTGCGGGAAAAGCAGACCCTTGTTCATGGGTTGTTTCAGTCGTCATCGCCGCTGCCAAGTGACCTCGGTGCGCCAATTTTGGCTCTTTATAAGTACAAAGCGCTGATGACCGTGCCACCTTGTGTTGAAAGCTCTAGATGGGTTCCGTGTGCTGGTGTGCGGCATGTTGACACGTTACCGGCGCAGGCATCTGCAGTCGGCTGGCAATTCGGGCTTCAATATCGCTGTATCCGAGGTATCTGCTGGAAAAGCCAGACCCTTGTTCAGGGGTTGTTCCAGTCGTCGTCGCCGCTACCAAGTGACCTCGGCGCGACAATTGTGGCTCTTTATAAGTCAAGAGCGCTGATGACCGTGCCACCTTGTGTTGAAAGCTCTAGATGGGTTCCGTGTGCTGGTGTGCGGCATGTTGACACGTTACCGGCGCAGGCATCTGCAGTCGGCTGGCAATTCGGGCTTCAATATCGCTGTATCCGAGGTATCTGCTGGAAAAGCCAGACCCTTGTTCAGGGGTTGTTTCAGTCGTCGTCGCCGCTACCAAGTGACCTCGGCGCGACAATTGTGGCTCTTTATAAGTCAAGAGCGCTGATGACCGTGCGACATGGTGTTGAAACTCTGGATGGGTTCCGTGCGCTGGTATGCGCCATGTTGACACGTTACCGGCGCAGGCATCTGCAGTCGGCTGGCAATTCCGGCTTTAATATCGCTGTATCCGTGGTATCTGCGGGAAAAGCTGACCCGTGTTCATGGATTGTTCCTGTCGTCGTAGCCGCTGCCAAGTGACCTCGGCGCTAATTGTGGCTCTTTATAAGTCCAGAGCGCTGATGACCGTGCGACCTGGTGCTGAAACTCTGGATGGGTTCCCTGTGCTGGTGTGCGGCATGTTGACACGTTACCGGCGCAGGCATCTGCAGTCGGCTGTCAATTCAGGCTTCAATATCGCTGTATCCGAGGTATATGCAGGAAAAGCTGACCCGTGTTCATGGGTTGTTCCTGTCGTCGTCGCCGCTGCCAAGTGACTTCGGCGCTAATTGTGGCTCTTTATAAGTCCAGAGCGCTGATGACCGTGCGACCTGGTGTTGAAACTCTGGATGGGTTCCGTGTGCTGGTGTGCGGCATGTTGACACGTTACCGGCGCAGGCATCTGCAGTCGGCTCGAAATTCAGGCTTCAATATCGATGTACCGAGGTATCTTCGCGAAAAGCAGACCCGTGTTCATGGGTTGTTCCAATCGTCGTCGCCGCTGCCAAGTGACCTCGGTGCTAATTGTGGCTCTTTATAAGTCCAGAGCGCTGACGACCGTGCGACCTGGTGTTGAAACTCTGGATGGGTTCCGTGTGCTGGAGTGCGCCATGTTGACACGTTACCGGCGCAGGCATCTCCAGTCGGCTGGCAATTCAGGCTTCAATACCGCTGTATCCGAGGTATCTTCGGGAAAAGCAGACCCTTGATCATGGGTTGTTCCAGTTGTTGTCGCCGCTGCCAAGTGACCTCGGCGCTAATTGTGGCTCTTTATAAGTCCAGAGCGCTGATGACTGTGCGACCTGGTGTTGAAATTCTGGATGGGTTCCGTGTGCTGGTGTGTGGCATGTTGACACGTTACCGGCGCAGGCATCTGCAGTCAGCTGTCAATTCAGGCTTCAATACCGCTGTATGCGAGGTATCTGTGGGAAAACCAGACCCGTGTTCATGGTTGTTCCAGTCGTCGTCGCCGCTGCCAAATGACCTCGGCGCTAATTGTGGCTCTTTATAAGTCCAGAGCGCTGATGACTGTGCGACCTGGTGTTGAAATTCTGGATGGGTTCCGTGTGCTGGTGTGTGGCATGTTGACACGTTACCGGCGCAGGCATCTGCAGTCGGCTGTCAATTCAGGCTTCAATACCGCTGTATCCGAGGTATCTGCGGGAAAACCAGACCCGTGTTCATGGTTGTTCCAGTCGTCGTCGCCGCTGCCAAGTGACCTCGGCGCTAATTGTGGCTCTTTATAAGTCCAGAGCGCTGATGACCGAGCGAGCTTGTGTTGAAACTCTGGATGGGTTCCGTGTGCTGGTGTGCGGCATGTTGACACGTTACCGGCGCAGGCATCTGGAGTCGGCTGGCAATTCAGGCTTAAATATCGCTGTATCCGAGGTATCTGCGGGAAAATCAGACCCGTGTTCATGGTTGTTCCAGTCGTCGTCGCCGCTGCCAAATGACCTCGGCGCTAATTGTGTCTCTTTATAAGTCCAGAGCGCTGATGACCGTGCGACCTGGTGTTGAAACTCTGGATGGGTTCGGTGTGCTGGAGTGCGCCATGTTGACACGTTGCCGGCGCAGGCATCTGCAGTCGGCTGGCAATTCAGGCTTCAATACCGCTGTATCCGGGGTATATACTGGAATAGCCAGACCCGTGTTCATGGGTTGATCCATTTGTCGTCGCCGCTGCCAAGTTACCTCGGCGCTAATTGTGGCTCTTTATAAGTCCAGAGCGCTGATGACTGTGCGACCTGGTGTTGAAACTCGGGATGGGTTCCGTGTGCTGGTGTGCACCATGTTTTCATGTTACCGGCGCAGGCATCTGCAGTCGGCTGGCAATTCGGGCTTCAATATCGCTGTATCCGAGGTATCTGCGGGAAAAGCTGACCCGTGTTCATGGGTTGTTCCAGTCGTCGTCGCCGCTGCCAAGAGACCTCGGCGCTAATTGCGGCTCTTTATAAGTCCAGAGCGCTGATGACCGCGCGACCTGGTGTTGAAACTCTGGATGGGTTCCGTGTGCTGGTGTGCGGCATGTTGACACGTTACCGGCGCAGGCATCTGCAGTCGGCTTGAAATTCAGGTTTCAATATCGCTGTATCGAGGTATCTGCGGGAAAAGCAGACCCTTGTTCATGGGTTGTTTCAGTCGTCATCGCCGCTGCCAAGTGACCTCGGTGCGCCAATTTTGGCTCTTTATAAGTACAAAGCGCTGATGACCGTGCCACCTTGTGTTGAAAGCTCTAGATGGGTTCCGTGTGCTGGTGTGCGGCATGTTGACACGTTACCGGCGCAGGCATCTGCAGTCGGCTGGCAATTCGGGCTTCAATATCGCTGTATCCGAGGTATCTGCTGGAAAAGCCAGACCCTTGTTCAGGGGTTGTTCCAGTCGTCGTCGCCGCTACCAAGTGACCTCGGCGCGACAATTGTGGCTCTTTATAAGTCAAGAGCGCTGATGACCGTGCGACATGGTGTTGAAACTCTGGATGGGTTCCGTGCGCTGGTATGCGCCATGTTGACACGTTACCGGCGCAGGCATCTGCAGTCGGCTGGCAATTCCGGCTTCAATATCGCTGTATCCGTGGTATCTGCGGGAAAAGCTGACCCGTGTTCATGGATTGTTCCAGTCGTCGTAGCCGCTGCCAAGTGACCTCGGCGCTAATTGTGGCTCTTTATAAGTCCAGAGCGCTGATGACCGTGCGACCTGGTGCTGAAACTCTGGATGGGTTCCCTGCGCTGGTGTGCGGCATGTTGACACGTTACCGGCGCAGGCATCTGCAGTCGGCTGTCAATTCAGGCTTCAATATCGCTGTATCCGAGGTATATGCAGGAAAAGCTGACCCGTGTTCATGGGTTGTTCCTGTCGTCGTCGCCGCTGCCAAGTGACTTCGGCGCTAATTGTGGCTCTTTATAAGTCCGGAGCGCTGATGACCGTGCGACCTGGTGTTGAAACTCTGGATGGGTTCCGTGTGCTGGTGTGCGGCATGTTGACACGTTACCGGCGCAGGCATCAGCAGTCGGCTCGAAATTCAGGCTTCAATATCGATGTACCGAGGTATCTTCGCGAAAAGCAGACCCGTGTTCATGGGTTGTTCCAATCGTCGTCGCCGCTGCCAAGTGACCTCGGTGCTAATTGTGGCTCTTTATAAGTCCAGAGCGCTGACGACCGTGCGACCTGGTGTTGAAACTCTGGATGGGTTCCGTGTGCTGGAGTGCGCCATGTTGACACGTTACCGGCGCAGGCATCTCCAGTCGGCTGGCAATTCAGGCTTCAATACCGCTGTATCCGAGGTATCTTCGGGAAAAGCAGACCCTTGATCATGGGTTGTTCCAGTTGTTGTCGCCGCTGCCAAGTGACCTCGGCGCTAATTGTGGCTCTTTATAAGTCCAGAGCGCTGATGACTGTGCGACCTGGTGTTGAAATTCTGGATGGGTTCCGTGTGCTGGTGTGTGGCATGTTGACACGTTACCGGCGCAGGCATCTGCAGTCAGCTGTCAATTCAGGCTTCAATACCGCTGTATGCGAGGTATCTGTGGGAAAACCAGACCCGTGTTCATGGTTGTTCCAGTCGTCGTCGCCGCTGCCAAGTGACCTCGGCGCTAATTGTGGCTCTTTATAAGTCCAGAGCGCTGATGACCGAGCGAGCTTGTGTTGAAACTCTGGATGGGTTCCGTGTGCTGGTGTGCGGCATGTTGACACGTTACCGGCGCAGGCATCTGCAGTCGGCTGGCAATTCAGGCTTAAATATCGCTGTATCCGAGGTATCTGCGGGAAAATCAGACCCGTGTTCATGGTTGTTCCAGTCGTCGTCGCCGCTGCCAAATGACCTCGGCGCTAATTGTGGCTCTTTATAAGTCCAGAGCGCTGATGACTGTGCGACCTGGTGTTGAAATTCTGGATGGGTTCCGTGTGCTGGTGTGTGGCATGTTGACACGTTACCGGCGCAGGCATCTGCAGTCGGCTGTCAATTCAGGCTTCAATACCGCTGTATCCGAGGTATCTGCGGGAAAACCAGACCCGTGTTCATGGTTGTTCCAGTCGTCGTCGCCGCTGCCAAGTGACCTCGGCGCTAATTGTGGCTCTTTATAAGTCCAGAGCGCTGATGACCGAGCGAGCTTGTGTTGAAACTCTGGATGGGTTCCGTGTGCTGGTGTGCGGGATGTTGACACGTTACCGGCGCAGGCATCTGCAGTCGGCTGTCAATTCAGGCTTCAATACCGCTGTATCCGAGGTATCTGCGGGAAAACCAGACCCGTGTTCATGGTTGTTCCAGTCGTCGTCGCCGCTGCCAAGTGACCTCGGCGCTAATTGTGGCTCTTTATAAGTCCAGAGCGCTGATGACCGAGCGAGCTTGTGTTGAAACTCTGGATGGGTTCCGTGTGCTGGTGTGCGGCATGTTGACACGTTACCGGCGCAGGCATCTGCAGTCGGCTGGCAATTCAGGCTTCAATACCGCTGTATCCGAGGTATCTTCGGGAAAAGCAGACCCTTGATCATGGGTTGTTCCAGTCGTCATCGCCGCTGCCAAATGACCTCGGCGCTAATTGTGTCTCTTTATAAGTCCAGAGCGCTGATGACCGTGCGACATGGTGTTGAAACTCTGGATGGGTTCCGTGTGCTGGAGTGCGCCATGTTGACACGTTACCGGCGCAGGCATCTCCAGTCGGCTGGCAATTCAGGCTTCAATACCGCTGTATCCGAGGTATCTTCGGGAAAAGCAGACCCTTGATCATGGGTTGTTCCAGTCGTCGTCGCCGCTGCCAAATGACCTCGGCGCTAATTGTGGCTCTTTATAAGTCCAGAGCGCTGATGACTGTAAGACCTGGTGTTGAAATTCTGGATGGGTTCTGTGTGCTGGTGTGTGGCATGTTGACACGTTACCGGCGCAGGCATCTGCAGTCGGCTGTCAATTCAGGCTTCAATACCGCTGTATCCGAGGTATCTGCGGGAAAACCAGACCCGTGTTCATGGTTGTTCCAGTCGTCGTCGCCGCTGCCAAGTGACCTCGGCGCTAATTGTGGCTCTTTATAAGTCCAGAGCGCTGATGACCGAGCGAGCTTGTGTTGAAACTCTGGATGGGTTCCGTGTGCTGGTGTGCGGCATGTTGACACGTTACCGGCGCAGGCATCTGCAGTCGGCTGGCAATTCAGGCTTAAATATCGCTGTATCCGAGGTATCTGCGGGAATATCAGACCCGTGTTCATGGTTGTTCCAGTCGTCGTCGCCGCTGCCAAATGACCTCGGCGCTAATTGTGTCTCTTTATAAGTCCAGAGCGCTGATGACCGTGCGACATGGTGTTGAAACTCTGGATGGGTTCGGTGTGCTGGAGTGCGCCATGTTTACACGTTGCCGGCGCAGGCATCTGCAATCGGCTGGCAATTCGGGCTTCAATATCGCTGTATCCGAGGTATCTGCGGGAAAAGCTGACCCGTGTTCATGGGTTGTTCCAGTCGTCGTCGCCGCTGCCAAGAGACCTCGGCGCTAATTGCGGCTCTTTATAAGTCCAGAGCGCTGATGACCGCGCGACCTGGTGTTGAAATCCTGGATGGGTTTCGTGTGCTGGTGTGCGGCATGTTGACACGTTACCGGCGCAGGCATCTGCAGTCGGCTTGAAATTCAGGTTTCAATATCGCTGTATCGAGGTATCTGCGGGAAAAGCTGACCCGTGTTCATGGGTTGTTCCAGTCGTCGTCGCCGCTGCCAAGTGACCTCGGCGCTAAATGTGGCTCTTTATAAGTCCAGAGCGCTGATGACCGCGTGACCTGGTGTTGAAACTCTGGATGGGTTCCGTGTGCTGGTGTGCGGCATGTTGACACGTTACCGGCGCAGGCATCTGCAGTCGGCTAGAAATTCAGGCTTCAATATCGCTGTACCGAGGTATCTTCGCGAAAAGCAGACCCGTTTTCATGGGTTGTTCCAGTCGTCGTCGCCGCTGCCAAGTGACCTCGGCGCTAATTGTAGCTCTTTATAAGTCCAGAGCGCTGACGACCGAGCCAGCTTGTGGTGAAACTCTGGATGGGTTCCGTGTGCTGGTGTGCGGCATGTTGACACGTTACCGGCGCAGGCATCTGCAGTCGGCTGGCAATTCAGGCTTAAATATCGCTGTATCCGAGGTATCTGCGGGAAAATCAGACCCGTGTTCATGGTTGTTCCAGTCGTCGTCGCCGCTGCCAAATGACCTCGGCGCTAATTGTGTCTCTTTATAAGTCCAGAGCGCTGATGACCGTGCGACCTGGTGTTGAAACTCTGGATGGGTTCGGTGTGCTGGTGTGCGGCATGTTGACACGTTACCGGCGCAGGCATCTGCAGTCGGCTGGCAATCCAGGCTTCAATATCGCTGTATCCGAGGTATCTGCGGGAAAAGCAGACCCGTGTTCATGGGTTGTTCCAGTCGTCGTCGCCGCTGCCAAGTGACCTCGGCGCTAATTGTGGCTCTTTATAAGTCCAGAGCGCTGATGACCGTGCGACCTGGTGTTGAAAGTTTGGATGGGTTCCGTGTGCTGGAGTGCGCCATGTTGACACGTTGCCGGCGCAGGCATCTGCAGTCGGCTAGAAATTCATGCTTCAATATCGCTGTACCGAGGTATCTTCGCGAAAAGCAGACCCGTTTTCATGGGTTGTTCCAGTCGTCGTCGCCGCTGCCAAGTGACCTCGGCGCTAATTGTGGCTCTTTATAAGTCCAGAGCGCTGACGACCGAGCCAGCTTGTGTTGAAACTCTGGATGGGTTCCGTGTGCTGGTGTGCGGCATGTTGACACGTTACCGGCGCAGGCATCTGCAGTCGGCTGGCAATCCAGGCTTCAATATCGCTGTATCCGAGGTATCTGCGGGAAAAGCAGACCCTTGTTCATGGGTTGTTTCAGTCGTCATCGCCGCTGCCAAGTGACCTCGGTGCGCCAATTTTGGCTCTTTATAAGTACAAAGCGCTGATGACCGTGCCACCTTGTGTTGAAAGCTCTAGATGGGTTCCGTGTGCTGGTGTGCGGCATGTTGACACGTTACCGGCGCAGGCATCTGCAGTCGGCTGGCAATTCGGGCTTCAATATCGCTGTATCCGAGGTATCTGCTGGAAAAGCCAGACCCTTGTTCAGGGGTTGTTCCAGTCGTTGTCGCCGCTACCAAGTGACCTCGGCGCGACAATTGTGGCTCTTTATAAGTCAAGAGCGCTGATGACCTTGCGACCTGGTGTTGAAACTCTGGATGGGTTCCGTGCGCTGGTATGCGCCATGTTGACACGTTACCGGCGCAGGCATCTGCAGTCGGCTGGCAATTCAGGCTTCAATATCGCTGTATCCGTGGTATCTGCGGGAAAAGCTGACCCGTGTTCATGGATTGTTCCAGTCGTCGTAGCCGCTGCCAAGTGACCTCGGCGCTAATTGTGGCTCTTTATAAGTCCAGAGCGCTGATGACCGTGCGATCTGGTGCTGAAACTCTGGATGGGATCCCTGTGCTGGTGTGCGGCATGTTGACACGTTACCGGCGCAGGCATCTGCAGTCGGCTGTCAATTCAGGCTTCAATATCGCTGTATCCGAGGTATATGCAGGAAAAGCTGACCCGTGTTCATGGGTTGTTCCTGTCGTCGTCGCCGCTGCCAAGTGACTTCGGCGCTAATTGTGGCTCTTTATAAGTCCAGAGCGCTGATGACCGCGCGACCTGGGGTTGAAAGTCTGGATGGGTTCCGTGTGCTGGTGTGCGGCATGTTGACACGTTACCGGCGCAGGCATCTGCAGTCGGCTAGAAATTCAGGCTTCAATATCGCTGTACCGAGGTATCTGCGGGAAAAGCTGACCCGTGTTCATGGGTTGTTCCAGTCGTCGTCGCCGCTGCCAAGTGACCTTGGCGCTAATTGTGGCTCTTTATAAGTCCAGCGCGCTGATGACCGCGCGACCTGGTGTTGAAACTCTGGATGGGTTCCGTGTGCTGGTGTGCGGCATGTTGACACGTTACCGGCGCAGGCATCTGCAGTCGGCTAGAAATTCAGGCTTCAATATCGCTGTACCGAGGTATCTTCGCAAAAAGCAGACCCGTTTTAATGGGTTGTTCCAGTCGTCGTCGCCGCTGCCAAGTCACCTCGGCGCTAATTGTGGCTCTTTATAAGTCCAGAGTGCTGACGACCGAGCGAGCTTGTGTTGAAACTCTGGATGGGTTCCGTGTGCTGGTGTGCGGCATGTTGACACGTTACCGGCGCAGGCATCTGCAGTCGGCTGGCAATCCAGGCTTCAATATCGCTGTATCCGAGGTATCTGCGTGAAAAGCAGACCCTTGTTCATGGGTTGTTTCAGTCGTCATCGCCGCTGCCAAGTGACCTCGGTGCGCCAATTTTGGCTCTTTATAAGTCCAGAGCGCTGATGACCGTGCGACCTGGTGTTGAAACTCTGGATGGGTTCCGTGCGCTGGTATGCGCCATGTTGACACGTTACCGGCGCAGGCATCTGCAGTCGGCTGGCAATTCTAGCTTCAATATCGCTGTATCCGAGGTATCTGCGGGAAAAGCTGACCCGTGTTCATGGATTGTTCCAGTCTTCGTCGCCGCTGCCAAGTGACCTCGGCGCTAATTGTGGCTCTTTATAAGTCCAGAGCGCTGATGACCGTGCGACCTGGTGCTGAAACTCTGGATGGGTTACCTGTGCTGGTGTGCGGCATGTTGACACGTTACCGGCGCAGGCATCTGCAGTCGGCTGTCAATTCAGGCTTCAATATCGCTCTATCCGAGGTATCTGCAGGAAAAGCTGACCCGTGTTCATGGGTTGTTCCAGTCGTCGTCGCCGCTGCCATGTGACTTCGGCGCTAATTGTGGCTCTTTATAAGTCCAGAGCGCTGATGACCGTGCGACCTGGGGTTGAAACTCTGGATGGGTTCCGTGTGCTGGTGTGCGGCATGTTGACACGTTACCGGCGCAGGCATCTGCATTCGGCTGGCAATTCATGCTTAAATATCGCTGTATCCGAGGTATCTGCGGGAAAATCAGACCCGTGTTCATGGTTGTTCCAGTCGTCGTCGCCGCTGCCAAATGACCTCGGCGCTAATCATGTCTCTTTATAAGTCCAGAGCGCTGATGACCGTGCGACCTGGTGTTGAAACTCTGGATGGGTTCCGTGTGCTGGTGTGCGGCATGTTGACACGTTACCGGCGCAGGCATCTGCAGTCGGCTGGCAATGCGGGCTTCAATATTGCTGTATCCGAGGTATCTGCTGGAAAAGCCAGACCCTTGTTCAGGGGTTGTTCCAATCGTCGTCGCCGCTACCAAGTGACCTCGGCGCGACAATTGTGGCTCTTTATAAGTCAAGAGCGCTGATGACCGTGCGAGCTGGTGTTGAAACTCTGGATGGGTTCCGTGCGCTGGTATGCGCCATGTTGACACGTTACCGGCGCAGGCATCTGCAGTCGGCTGGCAATCCAGGCTTCAATATCGCTGTATCCGAGGTATCTGCGGGAAAAGCAGACCCGTGTTCATGGGTTGTTCCAGTCGTCGTCGCCGCTGCCAAGTGACCTCGGCGCTAATTGTGGCTCTTTATAAGTCCAGAGCGCTGATGACTGTGCGACCTGGTGTTGAAACTCGGGATGGGTTCCGTGTGCTGGAGTGCACCATGTTGACACGTTACCGGCGCAGGCATCTGCAGTCGGCTGGCAATTCAGGCTTCAATACCGCTGTATCCGAGGTATCTTCGGGAAAAGCAGACCCGTGTTCATGGGTTGTTCCAGTCGTAGTCGCCGCTGCCAAGTGACCTCGGCGCTAATTGTGGCTCTTTATAAGTCCAGAGCGCTGATGACCGCGCGACCTGGTGTTGAAAGCCTGGATGGGTTTCGTGTGCTGGTGTGCGGTATGTTGACACGTTACCGGCGCAGGCATCTGCAGTCGGCTTGAAATTCAGGTTTCAATATCGCTGTATCGAGGTATCTGCGGGAAAAGCTGACCCGTGTTCATGGGTTGTTCCAGTCGTCGTCGCCGCTGCCAAGTGACCTCGGCGCTAAATGTGGCTCTTTATAAGTCCAGAGCGCTGATGACCGCGTGACCTGGTGTTGAAACTCTGGATGGGTTCCGTGTGCTGGTGTGCAGCATGTTGACACGTTACCGGCGCAGGCATCTGCAGTCGGCTAGAAATTCAGGCTTCAATATCGCTGTACCGAGGTATCTTCGCGAAAAGCAGACCCGTTTTCATGGGTTGTTCCAGTCGTCGTCGCCGCTGCCAAGTGACCTCGGCGCTAATTGTGGCTCTTTATAAGTCCAGAGCGCTGACGACCGAGCCAGCTTGTGTTGAAACTCTGGATGGGTTCCGTGTGCTGGTGTGCGGCATGTTGACACGTTACCGGCGCAGGCATCTGCAGTCGGCTGGCAATTCAGGCTTAAATATCGCTGTATCCGAGGTATCTGCGGGAAAATCAGACCCGTGTTCATGGTTGTTCCAGTCGTCGTCGCCGCTGCCAAATGACCTCGGCGCTAATTGTGTCTCTCTATAAGTCCAGAGCGCTGATGACCGTGCGACCTGGTGTTGAAACTCTGGATGGGTTCGGTGTGCTAGTGTGCGGCATGTTGACACGTTACCGGCGCAGGCATCTGCAGTCGGCTGGCAATCCAGGCTTCAATATCGCTGTATCCGAGGTATCTGCGGGAAAAGCAGACCCGTGTTCATGGGTTGTTCCAGTCGTCGTCGCCGCTGCCATGTGACTTCGGCGCTAATTGTGGCTCTTTATAAGTCCAGAGCGCTGATGACCGTGCGACCTGGGGTTGAAACTCTGGATGGGTTCCGTGTGCTGGTGTGCGGCATGTTGACACGTTACCGGCGCAGGCATCTGCATTCGGCTGGCAATTCATGCTTAAATATCGCTGTATCCGAGGTATCTGCGGGAAAATCAGACCCGTGTTCATGGTTGTTCCAGTCGTCGTCGCCGCTGCCAAATGACCTCGGCGCTAATCATGTCTCTTTATAAGTCCAGAGCGCTGATGACCGTGCGACCTGGTGTTGAAACTCTGGATGGGTTCCGTGCGCTGGTATGCGCCATGTTGACACGTTACCGGCGCAGGCATCTGCAGTCGGCTGGCAATTCAGGCTTCAATATCGCTGTATCCGTGGTATCTGCGGGAAAAGCTGACCCGTGTTCATGGATTGTTCCAGTCGTCGTAGCCGCTGCCAAGTGACCTCGGCGCTAATTGTGGCTCTTTATAAGTCCAGAGCGCTGATGACCGTGCGATCTGGTGCTGAAACTCTGGATGGGATCCCTGTGCTGGTGTGCGGCATGTTGACACGTTACCGGCGCAGGCATCTGCAGTCGGCTGTCAATTCAGGCTTCAATATCGCTGTATCCGAGGTATATGCAGGAAAAGCTGACCCGTGTTCATGGGTTGTTCCTGTCGTCGTCGCCGCTGCCAAGTGACTTCGGCGCTAATTGTGGCTCTTTATAAGTCCAGAGCGCTGATGACCGCGCGACCTGGTGTTGAAAGTCTGGATGGGTTCCGTGTGCTGGTGTGCGGCATGTTGACACGTTACCGGCGCAGGCATCTGCAGTCGGCTAGAAATTCAGGCTTCAATATCGCTGTACCGAGGTATCTGCGGGAAAAGCTGACCCGTGTTCATGGGTTGTTCCAGTCGTCGTCGCCGCTGCCAAGTGACCTTGGCGCTAATTGTGGCTCTTTATAAGTCCAGCGCGCTGATGACCGCGCGACCTGGTGTTGAAACTCTGGATGGGTTCCGTGTGCTGGTGTGCGGCATGTTGACACGTTACCGGCGCAGGCATCTGCAGTCGGCTAGAAATTCAGGCTTCAATATCGCTGTACCGAGGTATCTTCGCGAAAAGCAGACCCGTTTTAATGGGTTGTTCCAGTCGTCGTCGCCGCTGCCAAGTCACCTCGGCGCTAATTGTGGCTCTTTATAAGTCCAGAGTGCTGACGACCGAGCGAGCTTGTGTTGAAACTCTGGATGGGTTCCGTGTGCTGGTGTGCGGCATGTTGACACGTTACCGGCGCAGGCATCTGCAGTCGGCTGGCAATCCAGGCTTCAATATCGCTGTATCCGAGGTATCTGCGTGAAAAGCAGACCCTTGTTCATGGGTTGTTTCAGTCGTCATCGCCGCTGCCAAGTGACCTCGGTGCGCCAATTTTGGCTCTTTATAAGTCCAGAGCGCTGATGACCGTGCGACCTGGTGTTGAAACTCTGGATGGGTTCCGTGCGCTGGTATGCGCCATGTTGACACGTTACCGGCGCAGGCATCTGCAGTCGGCTGGCAATTCTAGCTTCAATATCGCTGTATCCGAGGTATCTGCGGGAAAAGCTGACCCGTGTTCATGGATTGTTCCAGTCTTCGTCGCCGCTGCCAAGTGACCTCGGCGCTAATTGTGGCTCTTTATAAGTCCAGAGCGCTGATGACCGTGCGACCTGGTGCTGAAACTCTGGATGGGTTACCTGTGCTGGTGTGCGGCATGTTGACACGTTACCGGCGCAGGCATCTGCAGTCGGCTGTCAATTCAGGCTTCAATATCGCTCTATCCGAGGTATCTGCAGGAAAAGCTGACCCGTGTTCATGGGTTGTTCCAGTCGTCGTCGCCGCTGCCATGTGACTTCGGCGCTAATTGTGGCTCTTTATAAGTCCAGAGCGCTGATGACCGTGCGACCTGGGGTTGAAACTCTGGATGGGTTCCGTGTGCTGGTGTGCGGCATGTTGACACGTTACCGGCGCAGGCATCTGCATTCGGCTGGCAATTCATGCTTAAATATCGCTGTATCCGAGGTATCTGCGGGAAAATCAGACCCGTGTTCATGGTTGTTCCAGTCGTCGTCGCCGCTGCCAAATGACCTCGGCGCTAATCATGTCTCTTTATAAGTCCAGAGCGCTGATGACCGTGCGACCTGGTGTTGAAACTCTGGATGGGTTCCGTGTGCTGGTGTGCGGCATGTTGACACGTTACCGGCGCAGGCATCTGCAGTCGGCTGGCAATGCGGGCTTCAATATTGCTGTATCCGAGGTATCTGCTGGAAAAGCCAGACCCTTGTTCAGGGGTTGTTCCAATCGTCGTCGCCGCTACCAAGTGACCTCGGCGCGACAATTGTGGCTCTTTATAAGTCAAGAGCGCTGATGACCGTGCGAGCTGGTGTTGAAACTCTGGATGGGTTCCGTGCGCTGGTATGCGCCATGTTGACACGTTACCGGCGCAGGCATCTGCAGTCGGCTGGCAATCCAGGCTTCAATATCGCTGTATCCGAGGTATCTGCGGGAAAAGCAGACCCGTGTTCATGGGTTGTTCCAGTCGTCGTCGCCGCTGCCAAGTGACCTCGGCGCTAATTGTGGCTCTTTATAAGTCCAGAGCGCTGATGACTGTGCGACCTGGTGTTGAAACTCGGGATGGGTTCCGTGCGCTGGAGTGCGCCATGTTGACACGTTACCGGCGCAGGCATCTGCAGTCGGCTGGCAATTCAGGCTTCAATACCGCTGTATCCGAGGTATCTTCGGGAAAAGCAGACCCGTGTTCATGGGTTGTTCCAGTCGTAGTCGCCGCTGCCAAGTGACCTCGGCGCTAATTGTGGCTCTTTATAAGTCCAGAGCGCTGATGACCGCGCGACCTGGTGTTGAAAGCCTGGATGGGTTTCGTGTGCTGGTGTGCGGCATGTTGACACGTTACCGGCGCAGGCATCTGCAGTCGGCTTGAAATTCAGGTTTCAATATCGCTGTATCGAGGTATCTGCGGGAAAAGCTGACCCGTGTTCATGGGTTGTTCCAGTCGTCGTCGCCGCTGCCAAGTGACCTCGGCGCTAAATGTGGCTCTTTATAAGTCCAGAGCGCTGATGACCGCGTGACCTGGTGTTGAAACTCTGGATGGGTTCCGTGTGCTGGTGTGCAGCATGTTGACACGTTACCGGCGCAGGCATCTGCAGTCGGCTAGAAATTCAGGCTTCAATATCGCTGTACCGAGGTATCTTCGCGAAAAGCAGACCCGTTTTCATGGGTTGTTCCAGTCGTCGTCGCCGCTGCCAAGTGACCTCGGCGCTAATTGTGGCTCTTTATAAGTCCAGAGCGCTGACGACCGAGCCAGCTTGTGTTGAAACTCTGGATGGGTTCCGTGTGCTGGTGTGCGGCATGTTGACACGTTACCGGCGCAGGCATCTGCAGTCGGCTGGCAATTCAGGCTTAAATATCGCTGTATCCGAGGTATCTGCGGGAAAATCAGACCCGTGTTCATGGTTGTTCCAGTCGTCGTCGCCGCTGCCAAATGACCTCGGCGCTAATTGTGTCTCTTTATAAGTCCAGAGCGCTGATGACCGTGCGACCTGGTGTTGAAACTCTGGATGGGTTCGGTGTGCTGGTGTGCGGCATGTTGACACGTTACCGGCGCAGGCATCTGCAGTCGGCTGGCAATCCAGGCTTCAATATCGCTGTATCCGAGGTATCTGCGGGAAAAGCAGACCCGTGTTCATGGGTTGTTCCAGTCGTCGTCGCCGCTGCCAAGTGACCTCGGCGCTAATTGTGGCTCTTTATAAGTCCAGAGCGCTGATGACCGTGCGACCTGGTGTTGAAAGTTTGGATGGGTTCCGTGTGCTGGAGTGCGCCAAGTTGACACGTTGCCGGCGCAGGCATCTGCAGTCGGCTGGCAATTCAGGCTTCAATACCGCTGTATCCGGGGTATATACTGGAATAGCCAGACCCGTGTTCATGGGTTGTTCCATTTGTCGTCGCCGCTGCCAAGTGACCTCGGCGCTAATTGTGGCTCTTTATAAGTCCAGAGCGCTGATGACTGTGCGACCTGGTGTTGAAACTCGGGATGGGTTCCGTGTGCTGGTGTGCGCCATGTTTTCATGTTACCGGCGCAGGCATCTGCAGTCGGCTGGCAATTCGGGCTTCAATATCGCTGTATCCGAGGTATCTGCGGGAAAAGCTGACCCGTGTTCATGGGTTGTTCCAGTCGTCGTCGCCGCTGCCAAGAGACCTCGGCGCTAATTGCGGCTCTTTATAAGTCCAGAGCGCTGATGACCGCGCGACCTGGTGTTGAAAGCCTGGATGGGTTCCGTGTGCTGGTGTGCGGCATGTTGACACGTTACCGGCGCAGGCATCTGCAGTCGGCTTGAAATTCAGGTTTCAATATCGCTGTATCGAGGTATCTGCGGGAAAAGCTGACCCGTGTTCATGGGTTGTTCCAGTCGTCGTCGCCGCTGCCAAGTGACCTCGGCGCTAAATGTGGCTCTTTATAAGTCCAGAGCGCTGATGACCGCACGACCTGGTGTTGAAACTCTGGATGGGTTCCGTGTGCTGGTGTGCGGCATGTTGACACGTTACCGGCGCAGGCATCTGCAGTCGGCTAGAAATTCAGGCTTCAATATCGCTGTACCGAGGTATCTTCGCGAAAAGCAGACCCGTTTTCATGGGTTGTTCCAGTCGTCGTCGCCGCTGCCAAGTGACCTCGGCGCTAATTGTGGCTCTTTATAAGTCCAGAGCGCTGACGACCGAGCCAGCTTGTGTTGAAACTCTGGATGGGTTCCGTGTGCTGGTGTGCGGCATGTTGACACGTTACCGGCGCAGGCATCTGCAGTCGGCTAGAAATTCAGGCTTCAATATCGCTGTACCGAGGTATCTGCGGGAAAAGCTGACCCGTGTTCATGGGTTGTTCCAGTCGTCGTCGCCGCTGCCAAGTGACCTCGGCGCTAATTGTGGCTCTTTATAAGTCCAGCGCGCTGATGACCGCGCGACCTGGTGTTGAAACTCTGGATGGGTTCCGTGTGCTGGTGTGCGGCATGTTGACACGTTACCGGCGCAGGCATCTGCAGTCGGCTAGAAATTCAGGCTTCAATATCGCTGTACCGAGGTATCTTCGCGAAAAGCAGACCCGTTTTAATGGGTTGTTCCAGTCGTCGTCGCCGCTGCCAAGTCACCTCGGCGCTAATTGTGGCTCTTTATAAGTCCAGAGTGCTGACGACCGAGCGAGCTTGTGTTGAAACTCTGGATGGGTTCCGTGTGCTGGTGTGCGGCATGTTGACACGTTACCGGCGCAGGCATCTGCAGTCGGCTGGCAATCCAGGCTTCAATATCGCTGTATCCGAGGTATCTGCGTGAAAAGCAGACCCTTGTTCATGGGATGTTTCAGTCGTCATCGCCGCTGCCAAGTGACCTCGGTGCGCCAATTTTGGCTCTTTATAAGTCCAGAGCGCTGATGACCGTGCGACCTGGTGTTGAAACTCTGGATGGGTTCCGTGCGCTGGTATGCGCCATGTTGACACGTTACCGGCGCAGGCATCTGCAGTCGGCTGGCAATTCTAGCTTCAATATCGCTGTATCCGAGGTATCTGCGGGAAAAGCTGACCCGTGTTCATGGATTGTTCCAGTCTTCGTCGCCGCTGCCAAGTGACCTCGGCGCTAATTGTGGCTCTTTATAAGTCCAGAGCGCTGATGACCGTGCGACCTGGGGTTGAAACTCTGGATGGGTTCCGTGTGCTGGTGTGCGGCATGTTGACACGTTACCGGCGCAGGCATCTGCATTCGGCTGGCAATTCATGCTTAAATATCGCTGTATCCGAGGTATCTGCGGGAAAATCAGACCCGTGTTCATGGTTGTTCCAGTCGTCGTCGCCGCTGCCAAATGACCCGGCGCTAATCGTGTCTCTTTATAAGTCCAGAGCGCTGATGACCGTGCGACCTGGTGTTGAAACTCTGGATGGGTTCCGTGCGCTGGTGTGCGGCATGTTGACACGTTACCGGCGCAGGCATCTGCAGTCGGCTGGCAATGCGGGCTTCAATATCGCTGTATCCGAGGTATCTGCTGGAAAAGCCAGACCCTTGTTCAGGGGTTGTTCCAATCGTCGTCGCCGCTACCAAGTGACCTCGGCGCGACAATTGTGGCTCTTTATAAGTCAAGAGCGCTGATGACCGTGCGAGCTGGTGTTGAAACTCTGGATGGGTTCCGTGCGCTGGTATGCGCCATGTTGACACGTTACCGGCGCAGGCATCAGCAGTCGGCTGGCAATCCAGGCTTCAATATCGCTGTATCCGAGGTATCTGCGGGAAAAGCAGACCCGTGTTCATGGGTTGTTCCAGTCGTCGTCGCCGCTGCCAAGTGACCTCGGCGCTAATTGTGGCTCTTTATAAGTCCAGAGCGCTGATGACCGTGCGACCTGGTGTTGAAAGTTTGGATGGGTTCCGTGTGCGAGTGCGCCATGTTGACACGTTGCCGGCGCAGGCATCTGCAGTCGGCTGGCAATTCACGCTTCAATACCGCTGTATCCGGGGTATATACTGGAATAGCCAGACCCGTGTTCATGGGTTGTTCCATTTGTCGTCGCCGCTGCCAAGTGACCTCGGCGCTAATTGTGGCTCTTTATAAGTCCAGAGCGCTGATGACTGTGCGACCTGGTGTTGAAACTCGGGATGGGTTCCGTGTGCTGGAGTGCGCCATGTTGACACGTTACCGGCGCAGGCATCTGCAGTCGGCTGGCAATTCAGGCTTCAATACCGCTGTATCCGAGGTATCTTCGGGAAAAGCAGACCCGTGTTCATGGGTTGTTCCAGTCGTAGTCGCCGCTGCCAAGTGACCTCGGCGCTAATTGTGGCTCTTTATAAGTCCAGAGCGCTGATGACCGCGCGACCTGGTGTTGAAAGCCTGGATGGGTTTCGTGTGCTGGTGTGCGGCATGTTGACACGTTACCGGCGCAGGCATCTGCAGTCGGCTTGAAATTCAGGTTTCAATATCGCTGTATCGAGGTATCTGCGGGAAAAGCTGACCCGTGTTCATGGGTTGTTCCAGTCGTCGTCGCCGCTGCCAAGTGACCTCGGCGCTAAATGTGGCTCTTTATAAGTCCAGAGCGCTGATGACCGCGTGACCTGGTGTTGAAACTCTGGATGGGTTCCGTGTGCTGGTGTGCGGCATGTTGACACGTTACCTGCGCAGGCATCTGCAGTCGGCTAGAAATTCAGGCTTCAATATCGCTGTACCGAGGTATCTTCGCGAAAAGCAGACCCGTTTTCATGGGTTGTTCCAGTCGTCGTCGCCGCTGCCAAGTGACCTCGGCGCTAATTGTGGCTCTTTATAAGTCCAGAGCGCTGACGACCGAGCCAGCTTGTGTTGAAATTCTGGATGGGTTCCGTGTGCTGGTGTGCGGCATGTTGACACGTTACCGGCGCAGGCATCTGCAGTCGGCTGGCAATTAAGGCTTAAATATCGCTGTATCCGAGGTATCTGCGGGAAAATCAGACCCGTGTTCATGGTTGTTCCAGTCGTCGTCGCCGCTGCCAAATGACCTCGGCGCTAATTGTGTCTCTTTATAAGTCCAGAGCGCTGATGACCGTGCGACCTGGTGTTGAAACTCTGGATGGGTTCGGTGTGCTGGTGTGCGGCATGTTGACACGTTACCGGCGCAGGCATCTGCAGTCGGCTGGCAATCCAGGCTTCAATATCGCTGTATCCGAGGTATCTGCGGGAAAAGCAGACCCGTGTTCATGGGTTGTTCCAGTCGTCGTCGCCGCTGCCAAGTGACCTCGGCGCTAATTGTGGCTCTTTATAAGTCCAGAGCGCTGATGACCGTGCGACCTGGTGTTGAAAGTTTGGATGGGTTCCGTGTGCTGGAGTGCGCCATGTTGACACGTTGCCGGCGCAGGCATCTGCAGTCGGCTGGCAATTCAGGCTTCAATACCGCTGTATCCGGGGTATATACTGGAATAGCCAGACCCGTGTTCATGGGTTGTTCCATTTGTCGTCGCCGCTGCCAAGTGACCTCGGCGCTAATTGTGGCTCTTTATAAGTCCAGAGCGCTGATGACTGTGCGACCTGGTGTTGAAACTCGGGATGGGTTCCGTGTGCTGGTGTGCGCCATGTTTTCATGTTACCGGCGCTGGCATCTGCAGTCGGCTGGCAATTCGGGCTTCAATATCGCTGTATCCGAGGTATCTGCGGGAAAAGCTGACCCGTGTTCATGGGTTGTTCCAGTCGTCGTCGCCGCTGCCAAGAGACCTCGGCGCTAATTGCGGCTCTTTATAAGTCCAGAGCGCTGATGACCGCGCGACCTGGTGTTGAAAGCCTGGATGGGTTCCGTGTGCTGGTGTGCGGCATGTTGACACGTTACCGGCGCAGGCATCTGCAGTCGGCTTGAAATTCAGGTTTCAATATCGCTGTATCGAGGTATCTGCGGGAAAAGCTGACCCGTGTTCATGGGTTGTTCCAGTCGTCGTCGCCGCTGCCAAGTGACCTCGGCGCTAAATGTGGCTCTTTATAAGTTCAGAGCGCTGATGACCGCACGACCTGGTGTTGAAACTCTGGATGGGTTCCGTGTGCTGGTGTGCGGCATGTTGACACGTTACCGGCGCAGGCATCTGCAGTCGGCTAGAAATTCAGGCTTCAATATCGCTGTACCGAGGTATCTTCGCGAAAAGCAGACCCGTTTTCATGGGTTGTTCCAGTCGTCGTCGCCGCTGCCAAGTGACCTCGGCGCTAATTGTGGCTCTTTATAAGTCCAGAGCGCTGACGACCGAGCCAGCTTGTGTTGAAACTCTGGATGGGTTCCGTGTGCTGGTGTGCGGCATGTTGACACGTTACCGGCGCAGGCATCTGCAGTCGGCTGGCAATCCAGGCTTCAATATCGCTGTATCCGAGGTATCTGCGGGAAAAGCAGACCCTTGTTCATGGGTTGTTTCAGTCGTCATCGCCGCTGCCAAGTGACCTCGGTGCGCCAATTTTGGCTCTTTATAAGTACAAAGCGCTGATGACCGTGCCACCTTGTGTTGAAAGCTCTAGATGGGTTCCGTGTGCTGGTGTGCGGCATGTTGACACGTTACCGGCGCAGGCATCTGCAGTCGGCTGGCAATTCGGGCTTCAATATCGCTGTATCCGAGGTATCTGCTGGAAAAGCCAGACCCTTGTTCAGGGGTTGTTCCAGTCGTCGTCGCCGCTACGAAGTGACCTCGGCGCGACAATTGTGGCTCTTTATAAGTCAAGAGCGCTGATGACCGTACGACCTGGTGTTGAAACTCTGGATGGGTTCCGTGCGCTGGTATGCGCCATGTTGACACGTTACCGGCGCAGGCATCTGCAGTCGGCTGGCAATTCAGGCTTCAATATCGCTGTATCCGTGGTATCTGCGGGAAAAGCTGACCCGTGTTCATGGATTGTTCCAGTCGTCGTAGCCGCTGCCAAGTGACCTCGGCGCTAATTGTGGCTCTTTATAAGTCCAGAGCGCTGATGACCGTGCGATCTGGTGCTGAAACTCTGGATGGGATCCCTGTGCTGGTGTGCGGCATGTTGACACGTTACCGGCGCAGGCATCTGCAGTCGGCTGTCAATTCAGGCTTCAATATCGCTGTATCCGAGGTATATGCAGGAAAAGCTGACCCGTGTTCATGGGTTGTTCCTGTCGTCGTCGCCGCTGCCAAGTGACTTCGGCGCTAATTGTGGCTCTTTATAAGTCCAGAGCGCTGATGACCGCGCGACCTGGTGTTGAAACTCTGGATGGGTTCCGTGTGCTGGTGTGCGGCATGTTGACACGTTACCGGCGCAGGCATCTGCAGTCGGCTAGAAATTCAGGCTTCAATATCGCTGTACCGAGGTATCTGCGGGAAAAGCTGACCCGTGTTCATGGGTTGTTCCAGTCGTCGTCGCCGCTGCCAAGTGACCTCGGCGCTAATTGTGGCTCTTTATAAGTCCAGCGCGCTGATGACCGCGCGACCTGGTGTTGAAACTCTGGATGGGTTCCGTGTGCTGGTGTGCGGCATGTTGACACGTTACCGGCGCAGGCATCTGCAGTCGGCTAGAAATTCAGGCTTCAATATCGCTGTACCGAGGTATCTTCGCGAAAAGCAGACCCGTTTTCATGGGTTGTTCCAGTCGTCGTCGCCGCTGCCAAGTGACCTCGGCGCTAATTGTGGCTCTTTATAAGTCCAGAGCGCTGACGACCGAGCCAGCTTGTGTTGAAACTCTGGATGGGTTCCGTGTGCTGGTGTGCGGCATGTTGACACGTTACCGGCGCAGGCATCTGCAGTCGGCTGGCAATTAAGGCTTAAATATCGCTGTATCCGAGGTATCTGCGGGAAAATCAGACCCGTGTTCATGGTTGTTCCAGTCGTCGTCGCCGCTGCCAAATGACCTCGGCGCTAATTGTGTCTCTTTATAAGTCCAGAGCGCTGATGACCGTGCGACCTGGTGTTGAAACTCTGGATGGGTTCGGTGTGCTGGTGTGCGGCATGTTGACACGTTACCGGCGCAGGCATCTGCAGTCGGCTGGCAATCCAGGCTTCAATATCGCTGTATCCGAGGTATCTGCGGGAAAAGCAGACCCGTGTTCATGGGTTGTTCCAGTCGTCGTCGCCGCTGCCAAGTGACCTCGGCGCTAATTGTGGCTCTTTATAAGTCCAGAGCGCTGATGACCGTGCGACCTGGTGTTGAAAGTTTGGATGGGTTCCGTGTGCTGGAGTGCGCCATGTTGACACGTTGCCGGCGCAGGCATCTGCAGTCGGCTGGCAATTCAGGCTTCAATACCGCTGTATCCGGGGTATATACTGGAATAGCCAGACCCGTGTTCATGGGTTGTTCCATTTGTCGTCGCCGCTGCCAAGTGACCTCGGCGCTAATTGTGGCTCTTTATAAGTCCAGAGCGCTGATGACTGTGCGACCTGGTGTTGAAACTCGGGATGGGTTCCGTGTGCTGGTGTGCGCCATGTTTTCATGTTACCGGCGCAGGCATCTGCAGTCGGCTGGCAATTCGGGCTTCAATATCGCTGTATCCGAGGTATCTGCGGGAAAAGCTGACCCGTGTTCATGGGTTGTTCCAGTCGTCGTCGCCGCTGCCAAGAGACCTCGGCGCTAATTGCGGCTCTTTATAAGTCCAGAGCGCTGATGACCGCGCGACCTGGTGTTGAAAGCCTGGATGGGTTCCGTGTGCTGGTGTGCGGCATGTTGACACGTTACCGGCGCAGGCATCTGCAGTCGGCTTGAAATTCAGGTTTCAATATCGCTGTATCGAGGTATCTGCGGGAAAAGCTGACCCGTGTTCATGGGTTGTTCCAGTCGTCGTCGCCGCTGCCAAGTGACCTCGGCGCTAAATGTGGCTCTTTATAAGTCCAGAGCGCTGATGACCGCACGACCTGGTGTTGAAACTCTGGATGGGTTCCGTGTGCTGGTGTGCGGCATGTTGACACGTTACCGGCGCAGGCATCTGCAGTCGGCTAGAAATTCAGGCTTCAATATCGCTGTACCGAGGTATCTTCGCGAAAAGCAGACCCGTTTTCATGGGTTGTTCCAGTCGTCGTCGCCGCTGCCAAGTGACCTCGGCGCTAATTGTGGCTCTTTATAAGTCCAGAGCGCTGACGACCGAGCCAGCTTGTGTTGAAACTCTGGATGGGTTCCGTGTGCTGGTGTGCGGCATGTTGACACGTTACCGGCGCAGGCATCTGCAGTCGGCTGGCAATCCAGGCTTCAATATCGCTGTATCCGAGGTATCTGCGGGAAAAGCAGACCCTTGTTCATGGGTTGTTTCAGTCGTCATCGCCGCTGCCAAGTGACCTCGGTGCGCCAATTTTGGCTCTTTATAAGTACAAAGCGCTGATGACCGTGCCACCTTGTGTTGAAAGCTCTAGATGGGTTCCGTGTGCTGGTGTGCGGCATGTTGACACGTTACCGGCGCAGGCATCTGCAGTCGGCTGGCAATTCGGGCTTCAATATCGCTGTATCCGAGGTATCTGCTGGAAAAGCCAGACCCTTGTTCAGGGGTTGTTCCAGTCGTCGTCGCCGCTACCAAGTGACCTCGGCGCGACAATTGTGGCTCTTTATAAGTCAAGAGCGCTGATGACCGTGCGACCTGGTGTTGAAACTCTGGATGGGTTCCGTGCGCTGGTATGCGCCATGTTGACACGTTACCGGCGCAGGCATCTGCAGTCGGCTGGCAATTCAGGCTTCAATATCGCTGTATCCGTGGTATCTGCGGGAAAAGCTGACCCGTGTTCATGGATTGTTCCAGTCGTCGTAGCCGCTGCCAAGTGACCTCGGCGCTAATTGTGGCTCTTTATAAGTCCAGAGCGCTGATGACCGTGCGATCTGGTGCTGAAACTCTGGATGGGATCCCTGTGCTGGTGTGCGGCATGTTGACACGTTACCGGCGCAGGCATCTGCAGTCGGCTGTCAATTCAGGCTTCAATATCGCTGTATCCGAGGTATATGCAGGAAAAGCTGACCCGTGTTCATGGGTTGTTCCTGTCGTCGTCGCCGCTGCCAAGTGACTTCGGCGCTAATTGTGGCTCTTTATAAGTCCAGAGCGCTGATGACCGCGCGACCTGGTGTTGAAACTCTGGATGGGTTCCGTGTGCTGGTGTGCGGCATGTTGACACGTTACCGGCGCAGGCATCTGCAGTCGGCTAGAAATTCAGGCTTCAATATCGCTGTACCGAGGTATCTGCGGGAAAAGCTGACCCGTGTTCATGGGTTGTTCCAGTCGTCGTCGCCGCTGCCAAGTGACCTCGGCGCTAATTGTGGCTCTTTATAAGTCCAGCGCGCTGATGACCGCGCGACCTGGTGTTGAAACTCTGGATGGGTTCCGTGTGCTGGTGTGCGGCATGTTGACACGTTACCGGCGCAGGCATCTGCAGTCGGCTAGAAATTCAGGCTTCAATATCGCTGTACCGAGGTATCTTCGCGAAAAGCAGACCCGTTTTAATGGGTTGTTCCAGTCGTCGTCGCCGCTGCCAAGTCACCTCGGCGCTAATTGTGGCTCTTTATAAGTCCAGAGTGCTGACGACCGAGCGAGCTTGTGTTGAAACTCTGGATGGGTTCCGTGTGCTGGTGTGCGGCATGTTGACACGTTACCGGCGCAGGCATCTGCAGTCGGCTGGCAATCCAGGATTCAATATCGCTGTATCCGAGGTATCTGCGTGAAAAGCAGACCCTTGTTCATGGGTTGTTTCAGTCGTCATCGCCGCTGCCAAGTGACCTCGGTGCGCCAATTTTGGCTCTTTATAAGTCCAGAGCGCTGATGACCGTGCGACCTGGTGTTGAAACTCTGGATGGGTTCCGTGCGCTGGTATGCGCCATGTTGACACGTTACCGGCGCAGGCATCTGCAGTCGGCTGGCAATTCTAGCTTCAATATCGCTGTATCCGAGGAATCTGCGGGAAAAGCTGACCCGTGTTCATGGATTGTTCCAGTCTTCGTCGCCGCTGCCAAGTGACCTCGGCGCTAATTGTGGCTCTTTATAAGTCCAGAGCGCTGATGACCGTGCGACCTGGTGCTGAAACTCTGGATGGGTTCCCTGTGCTGGTGTGCGGCATGTTGACACGTTACCGGCGCAGGCATCTGCAGTCGGCTGTCAATTCAGGCTTCAATATCGCTCTATCCGAGGTATCTGCAGGAAAAGCTGACCCGTGTTCATGGGTTGTTCCAGTCGTCGTCGCCGCTGCCATGTGACTTCGGCGCTAATTGTGGCTCTTTATAAGTCCAGAGCGCTGATGACCGTGCGACCTGGGGTTGAAACTCTGGATGGGTTCCGTGCGCTGGTATGCGCCATGTTGACACGCTACCGGCGCAGGCATCTGCAGTCGGCTGGCAATCCAGGCTTCAATATCGCTGTATCCGAGGTATCTGCGGGAAAAGCAGACCCGTGTTCATGGGTTGTTCCAGTCGTCGTCGCCGCTGCCAAGTGACCTCGGCGCTAATTGTGGCTCTTTATAAGTCCAGAGCGCTGATGACCGTGCGACGTGGTGTTGAAAGTTTGGATGGGTTCCGTGTGCGAGTGCGCCATGTTGACACGTTGCCGGCGCAGGCATCTGCAGTCGGCTGGCAATTCACGCTTCAATACCGCTGTATCCGGGGTATATACTGGAATAGCCAGACCCGTGTTCATGGGTTGTTCCATTTGTCGTCGCCGCTGCCAAGTGACCTCGGCTCTAATTGTGGCTCTTTATAAGTCCAGAGCGCTGATGACTGTGCGACCTGGTGTTGAAACTCGGGATGGGTTCCGTGTGCTGGTGTGCGCCATGTTGTCATGTTACCGGCGCAGGCATCTGCAGTCGGCTGGCAATTCGGGCTTCAATATCGCTGTATCCGAGGTATCTGCGGGAAAAGCTGACCCGTGTTCATGGGTTGTTCCAGTCGTCGTCGCCACTGCCAAGTGACCTCGGCGCTAATTGCGGCTCTTTATAAGTCCAGAGCGCTGATGACCGCGCGACCTGGTGTTGAAAGCCTGGATGGGTTCCGTGTGCTGGTGTGCGGCATGTTGACACGTTACCGGCGCAGGCATCTGAAGTCGGCTAGAAATTCAGGCTTCAATATCGCTGTTCCGAGGTATCTGCGGGAAAATCAGACCCGTGTTCATGGTTGTTCCAGTCGTCGTCGCCGCTGCCAAATGACCTCGGCGCTAATTGTGTGTCTTTATAAGTCCAGAGCGCTGATGACTGTGCGACCTGGTGTTGAAACTCGGGATGGGTCCCGTGTGCTGGTGTGCCCCATGTTGTCAAGTTACCGGCACAGGCATCTGCAGTCGGCTGACAATTCGGGCTTCAATATCGCTGTATCCGAGGTATCTGCGGGAAAAGCTGACCCGTGTTCATGGGTTGTTCCAGTCGTCGTCGCCGCTGCCAAGTGACCTCGGCGCTAATTGCGGCTCTTTATAAGTCCAGAGCGCTGATGACCGCGCGACCTGGTGTTGAAATTCTGGATGGGTTCCGTGTGCTGGTGTGCGGCATGTTGACACGTTACCGTCGCAGGCATCTGCAGTCGGCTAGAAATTCAGGCTTCAATATCGCTGTACCGAGGTATCTGCGGGAAAAGCTGACCCGTGTTCATGGGTTTTTCCAGTCGCCGTCGCCGCTGCCAAGTGACCTCGGCGCTAATTGTGGCTCTTTATAAGTCCAGAGCGCTGATGACCGCGCGACCTGGTGTTGAAACTCTGGATGGGTTCCGTGTGCTGGTGTGCGGCATGTTGACACGTTACCGGCGCAGGCATCTGCAGTCGGCTCGAAATTCAGGCTTCAATATCGATGTACCGAGGTATCTTCGCGAAAAGCAGACCCGTGTTCATGGGTTGTTCCAATCGTCGTCGCCGCTGCCAAGTGACCTCGGTGGTAATTGTGGCTCTTTATAAGTCCAGAGCGCTGATGACCGTGCGACCTGGTGTTGAAACTCTGGATGGGTTCCGTGTGCTGGAGTGCGCCATGTTGACACGTTACCGGCGCAGGCATCTGCAGTCGGCTGGCAATTCAGGCTTCAATACCGCTGTATCCGAGGTATCTTCGGGAAAAGCAGACCCTTGATCATAGGTTGTTCCAGTTGTTGTCGCCGCTGCCAAGTGACCTCGGCGCTAATTGTGGCTCTTTATAAGTCCAGAGCGCTGATGACTGTGCGACCTGGTGTTGAAATTCTGGATGGGTTCCGTGTGCTGGTGTGTGGCATGTTGACACGTTACCGGCGCAGGCATCTGCAGTCAGCTGTCAATTCAGGCTTCAATACCGCTGTATGCGAGGTATCTGTGGGAAAACCAGACCCGTGTTCATGGTTGTTCCAGTCGTCGTCGCCGCTGCCAAATGACCTCGGCGCTAATTGTGGCTCTTTATAAGTCCAGAGCGCTGATGACTGTGCGACCTGGTGTTGAATTTCTGGATGGGTTCCGTGTGCTGGTGTGTGGCATGTTGACACGTTACCGGCGCAGGCATCTGCAGTCGGCTGTCAATTCAGGCTTCAATACCGCTGTATCCGAGGTATCTGCGGGGAAACCAGACCCGTGTTCATGGTTGTTCCAGTCGTCGTCGCCGCTGCCAAGTGACCTCGGCGCTAATTGTGGCTCTTTATAAGTCCAGAGCGCTGATGACCGAGCGAGCTTGTGTTGAAACTCTGGATGGGTTTCGTGTGCTGGTGTGCGGCATGTTGACACGTTACCGGCGCAGGCATCTGCAGTCGGCTGGCAATTCAGGCTTAAATATCGCTGTATCCGAGGTATCTGCGGGAAAATCAGACCCGTGTTCATGGTTGTTCCAGTCGTCGTCGCCGCTGCCAAATGACCTCGGCGCTAATTGTGTCTCTTTATAAGTCCAGAGCGCTGATGACCGTGCGACCTGGTGTTGAAACTCTGGATGGGTTCGGTGTGCTGGTGTGCGGCATGTTGACACGTTACCGGCGCAGGCATCTGCAGTCGGCTGGCAATCCAGGCTTCAATATCGCTGTATCCGAGGTATCTGCGGGAAAAGCAGACCCGTGTTCATGGGTTGTTCCAGTCGTCGTCGCCGCTGCCAAGTGACCTCGGCGCTAATTGTGGCTCTTTATAAGTCCAGAGCGCTGATGACCGTGTGACCTGGTGTTGAAAGTTTGGATGGGTTCCGTGTGCTGGAGTGCGCCATGTTGACACGTTGCCGGCGCAGGCATCTGCAGTCGGCTCGCAATTCAGGCTTCAATACCGCTGTATCCGGTGTATATACTGGAATAGCCAGACCCGTGTTCATGGGTTGTTCCATTTGTCGTCGCCGCTGCCAAGTGACCTCGGCGCTAATTGTGGCTCTTTATAAGTCCAGAGCGCTGATGACTGTGCGACCTGGTGTTGAAACTCGGGATGGGTTCCGTGTGCTGGTGTGCGCCATGTTTTCATGTTACCGGCGCAGGCATCTGCAGTCGGCTGGCAATTCGGGCTTCAATATCGCTGTATCCGAGGTATCTGCGGGAAAAGCTGACCCGTGTTCATGGGTTGTTACAGTCGTCGTCGCCGCTGCCAAGAGACCTAGGCGCTAATTGCGGCTCTTTATAAGTCCAGAGCGCTGATGACCGCGCGACCTGGTGTTGAAAGCCGGGATGGGTTCCGTGTGCTGGTGTGCGGCATGTTGACACGTTACCGGCGCAGGCATCTGCAGTCGGCTTGAAATTCAGGTTTCAATATCGCTGTATCGAGGTATCTGCGGGAAAAGCTGACCCGTGTTCATGGGTTGTTCCAGTCGTCGTCGCCGCTGCCAAGTGACCTCGGCGCTAAATGTGGCTCTTTATAAGTCCAGAGCGCTGATGACCGCGCGACCTGGTGTTGAAACTCTGGATGGGTTCCGTGTGCTGGTGTGCGGCATGTTGACACGTTACCGGCGCAGGCATCTGCAGTCGGCTAGAAATTCAGGCTTCAATATCGCTGTACCGAGGTATCTTCGCGAAAAGCAGACCCGTTTTCATGGGTTGTTCCAGTCGTCGTCGCCGCTGCCAAGTGACCTCGGCGCTAATTGTGGCTCTTTATAAGTCCAGAGCGCTGACGACCGAGCCAGCTTGTGTTGAAACTCTGGATGGGTTCCGTGTGCTGGTGTGCGGCATGTTGACACGTTACCGGCGCAGGCATCTGCAGTCGGCTGGCAATCCAGGCTTCAATATCGCTGTATCCGAGGTATCTGCGGGAAAAGCAGACCCTTGTTCATGGGTTGTTTCAGTCGTCATCGCCGCTGCCAAGTGACCTCGGTGCGCCAATTTTGGCTCTTTATAAGTACAAAGCGCTGATGACCGTGCCACCTTGTGTTGAAAGCTCTAGATGGGTTCCGTGTGCTGGTGTGCGGCATGTTGACACGTTACCGGCGCAGGCATGTGCAGTCGGCTGGCAATTCGGGCTTCAATATCGCTGTATCCGAGGTATCTGCTGGAAAAGCCAGACCCTTGTTCAGGGGTTGTTCCAGTCGTCGTCGCCGCTACCAAGTGACCTCGGCGCGACAATTGTGGCTCTTTATAAGTCAAGAGCGCTGATGACCGTGCGACATGGTGTTGAAACTCTGGATGGGTTCCGTGCGCTGGTATGCGCCATGTTGACACGTTACCGGCGCAGGCATCTGCAGTCGGCTGGCAATTCCGGCTTCAATATCGCTGTATCCGTGGTATCTGCGGGAAAAGCTGACCCGTGTTCATGGATTGTTCCAGTCGTCGTAGCCGCTGCCAAGTGACCTCGGCGCTAATTGTGGCTCTTTATAAGTCCAGAGCGCTGATGACCGTGCGACCTGGTGCTGAAACTCTGGATGGGTTCCCTGTTCTGGTGTGCGGCATGTTGACACGTTACCGGCGCAGGCATCTGCAGTCGGCTGTCAATTCAGGCTTCAATATCGCTGTATCCGAGGTATATGCAGGAAAAGCTGACCCGTGTTCATGGGTTGTTCCTGTCGTCGTCGCCGCTGCCAAGTGACTTCGGCGCTAATTGTGGCTCTTTATAAGTCCAGAGCGCTGATGACCGTGCGACCTGATGTTGAAACTCTGGATGGGTTCCGTGTGCTGGTGTGCGGCATGTTGACACGTTACCGGCGCAGGCATCTGCTGTCGGCTTGAAATTCAGGCTTCAATATCGATGTACCGAGGTATCTTCGCGAAAAGCAGACCCGTGTTCATGGGTTGTTCCAATCGTCGTAGCCGCTGCCATGTGACCTCGGTGCTAATTGTGGCTCTTTATAAGTCCAGAGCGCTGACGACCGTGCGACCTGGTGTTGAAACTCTGGATGGGTTCCGTGTGCTGGAGTGCGCCATGTTGACACGTTACCGGCGCAGGCATCTCCAGACGGCTGGCAATTCAGGCTTCAATACCGCTGTATCCGAGGTATCTTCGGGAAAAGCAGACCCTTGATCATGGGTTGTTCCAGTTGTTGTCGCCGCTGCCAAGTGACCTCGGCGCTAATTGTGGCTCTTTATAAGTCCAGAGCGCTGATGACTGTCCGACCTGGTGTTGAAATTCTGGATGGGTTTCGTGTGCTGGTGTGTGGCATGTTGACACGTTACCGGCGCAGGCATCTGCAGTCAGCTGTCAATTCAGGCTTCAATACCGCTGTATGCGAGGTATCTGTGGGAAAACCAGACCCGTGTTCATGGTTGTTCCAGTCGTCGTCGCCGCTGCCAAATGACCTCGGCGCTAATTGTGGCTCTTTATAAGTCCAGAGCGCTGATGACTGTGCGACCTGGTGTTGAAATTCTGGATGGGTTCCGTGTGCTGGTGTGTGGCACGTTGACACGTTACCGGCGCAGGCATCTGCAGTCGGCTGTCAATTCAGGCTTCAATACCGCTGTATCCGAGGTATCTGCGGGAAAACCAGACCCGTGTTCATGGTTGTTCCAGTCGTCGTCGCCGCTGCCAAGTGACCTCGGCGCTAATTGTGGCTCTTTATAAGTCCAGAGCGCTGATGACCCAGCGAGCTTGTGTTGAAACTCTGGATGGGTTCCGTGTGCTGGTGTGCGGCATGTTGACATGTTACCGGCGCAGGCATCTGCAGTCGGCTGGCAATTCAGGCTTAAATATCGCTGTATCCGAGGTATCTGCGGGAAAATCAGACCCGTGTTCATGGTTGTTCCAGTCGTCGTCGCCGCTGCCAAATGACCTCGGCGCTAATTGTGTCTCTTTATAAGTCCAGAGCGCTGATGACCGTGCGACCTGGTGTTGAAACTCTGGATGGGTTCGGTGTGCTGGAGTGCGCCATGTTCACACGTTGCCGGCGCAGGCATCTGCAGTCGGCTGGCAATTCAGGCTTCAATACCGCTGTATCCGGGGTATATACTGGAATAGCCAGACCCGTGTTCATGGGTTGATCCATTTGTCGTCGCCGCTGCCAAGTGACCTCGGCGCTAATTGTGGCTCTTTATAAGTCCAGAGCGCTGATGACTGTGCGACCTGGTGTTGAAACTCGGGATGGGTTCCGTGTGCTGGTGTGCGCCATGTTTTCATGTTACCGGCGCAGCCATCTGCAGTCGGCTGGCAATTCGGGCTTCAATATCGCTGTATCCGAGGTATCTGCGGGAAAAGCTGACCCGTGTTCATGGGTTGTTCCAGTCGTCGTCGCCGCGGCCAAGAGACCTCGGCGCTAATTGCGGCTCTTTATAAGTCCAGAGCGCTGATGACCGCGCGACCTGGTGTTGAAAGCCTGGATGGGTTCCGTGTGCTGGTGTGCGGCATGTTGACACGTTACCGGCGCAGGCATCTGGCGTCGGCTTGAAATTCAGGTTTCAATATCGCTGTATCGAGGTATCTGCGGGAAAAGCTGACCCGTGTTCATGGGTTGTTCCAGTCGTCGTCGCCGCTGCCAAGTGACCTCGGCGCTAAATGTTGCTCTTTATAAGTCCAGAGCGCTGATGACCGCGCGACCTGGTGTTGAAACTCTGGATGGGTTCCGTGTGCTGGTGTGCGGCATGTTGACACGTTACCGGCGCAGGCATCTGCAGTCGGCTAGAAATTCAGGCTTCAATATCGCTGTACCGAGGTATCTTCGCGAAAAGCAGACCCGTTTTCATGGGTTGTTCCAGTCGTCGTCGCCGCTGCCAAGTGACCTCGGCGCTAATTGTGGCTCTTTATAAGTCCAGAGCGCTGACGACTGTGCGACCTGGTGTTGAAACTCGGGATGGGTTCCGTGTGCTGGTGTGCGCCATGTTGTCATGTTACCGGCGCAGGCATCTGCAGTCGGCTGGCAATTCGGGCTTCAATATCGCTGTATCCGAGGTATCTGCGGGAAAAGCTGACCCGTGTTCATGGGTTGTTCCAGTCGTCGTCGCCACTGCCAAGTGACCTCGGCGCTAATTGCGGCTCTTTATAAGTCCAGAGCGCTGATGACCGCGCGACCTGGTGTTGAAAGCCTGGATGGGTTCCGTGTGCTGGTGTGCGGCATGTTGACACGTTACCGGCGCAGGCATCTGAAGTCGGCTAGAAATTCAGGCTTCAATATCGCTGTTCCGAGGTATCTGCGGGAAAATCAGACCCGTGTTCATGGTTGTTCCAGTCGTCGTCGCCGCTGCCAAATGACCTCGGCGCTAATTGTGTGTCTTTATAAGTCCAGAGCGCTGATGACCGTGCGACCTGGTGTTGAAACTCGGGATGGGTCCCGTGTGCTGGTGTGCCCCATGTTGTCAAGTTACCGGCACAGGCATCTGCAGTCGGCTGACAATTCGGGCTTCAATATCGC
This sequence comes from Amblyomma americanum, assembly GCF_052857255.1. Lineage (NCBI taxonomy): Eukaryota > Metazoa > Arthropoda > Arachnida > Ixodida > Ixodidae > Amblyomma > Amblyomma americanum. The sequence goes on along the minus strand of NW_027526553.1, from coordinate 96,883 downwards.
TGTATCCGAGGTATCTGCGGGAAAAGCTGACCCGTGTTCATGGGTTGTTCCAGTCGTCGTCGCCGCTGCCAAGTGACCTCGGCGCTAATTGCGGCTCTTTATAAGTCCAGAGCGCTGATGACCGCGCGACCTGGTGTTGAAATTCTGGATGGGTTCCGTGTGCTGGTGTGCGGCATGTTGACACGTTACCGTCGCAGGCATCTGCAGTCGGCTAGAAATTCAGGCTTCAATATCGCTGTACCGAGGTATCTGCGGGAAAAGCTGACCCGTGTTCATGGGTTTTTCCAGTCGCCGTCGCCGCTGCCAAGTGACCTCGGCGCTAATTGTGGCTCTTTATAAGTCCAGAGCGCTGATGACCGCGCGACCTGGTGTTGAAACTCTGGATGGGTTCCGTGTGCTGGTGTGCGGCATGTTGACACGTTACCGGCGCAGGCATCTGCAGTCGGCTCGAAATTCAGGCTTCAATATCGATGTACCGAGGTATCTTCGCGAAAAGCAGACCCGTGTTCATGGGTTGTTCCAATCGTCGTCGCCGCTGCCAAGTGACCTCGGTGGTAATTGTGGCTCTTTATAAGTCCAGAGCGCTGATGACCGTGCGACCTGGTGTTGAAACTCTGGATGGGTTCCGTGTGCTGGAGTGCGCCATGTTGACACGTTACCGGCGCAGGCATCTGCAGTCGGCTGGCAATTCAGGCTTCAATACCGCTGTATCCGAGGTATCTTCGGGAAAAGCAGACCCTTGATCATAGGTTGTTCCAGTTGTTGTCGCCGCTGCCAAGTGACCTCGGCGCTAATTGTGGCTCTTTATAAGTCCAGAGCGCTGATGACTGTGCGACCTGGTGTTGAAATTCTGGATGGGTTCCGTGTGCTGGTGTGTGGCATGTTGACACGTTACCGGCGCAGGCATCTGCAGTCAGCTGTCAATTCAGGCTTCAATACCGCTGTATGCGAGGTATCTGTGGGAAAACCAGACCCGTGTTCATGGTTGTTCCAGTCGTCGTCGCCGCTGCCAAATGACCTCGGCGCTAATTGTGGCTCTTTATAAGTCCAGAGCGCTGATGACTGTGCGACCTGGTGTTGAATTTCTGGATGGGTTCCGTGTGCTGGTGTGTGGCATGTTGACACGTTACCGGCGCAGGCATCTGCAGTCGGCTGTCAATTCAGGCTTCAATACCGCTGTATCCGAGGTATCTGCGGGGAAACCAGACCCGTGTTCATGGTTGTTCCAGTCGTCGTCGCCGCTGCCAAGTGACCTCGGCGCTAATTGTGGCTCTTTATAAGTCCAGAGCGCTGATGACCGAGCGAGCTTGTGTTGAAACTCTGGATGGGTTCCGTGTGCTGGTGTGCGGCATGTTGACACGTTACCGGCGCAGGCATCTGCAGTCGGCTGGCAATTCAGGCTTAAATATCGCTGTATCCGAGGTATCTGCGGGAAAATCAGACCCGTGTTCATGGTTGTTCCAGTCGTCGTCGCCGCTGCCAAATGACCTCGGCGCTAATTGTGTCTCTTTATAAGTCCAGAGCGCTGATGACCGTGCGACCTGGTGTTGAAACTCTGGATGGGTTCGGTGTGCTGGTGTGCGGCATGTTGACACGTTACCGGCGCAGGCATCTGCAGTCGGCTGGCAATCCAGGCTTCAATATCGCTGTATCCGAGGTATCTGCGGGAAAAGCAGACCCGTGTTCATGGGTTGTTCCAGTCGTCGTCGCCGCTGCCAAGTGACCTCGGCGCTAATTGTGGCTCTTTATAAGTCCAGAGCGCTGATGACCGTGTGACCTGGTGTTGAAAGTTTGGATGGGTTCCGTGTGCTGGAGTGCGCCATGTTGACACGTTGCCGGCGCAGGCATCTGCAGTCGGCTCGCAATTCAGGCTTCAATACCGCTGTATCCGGTGTATATACTGGAATAGCCAGACCCGTGTTCATGGGTTGTTCCATTTGTCGTCGCCGCTGCCAAGTGACCTCGGCGCTAATTGTGGCTCTTTATAAGTCCAGAGCGCTGATGACTGTGCGACCTGGTGTTGAAACTCGGGATGGGTTCCGTGTGCTGGTGTGCGCCATGTTTTCATGTTACCGGCGCAGGCATCTGCAGTCGGCTGGCAATTCGGGCTTCAATATCGCTGTATCCGAGGTATCTGCGGGAAAAGCTGACCCGTGTTCATGGGTTGTTACAGTCGTCGTCGCCGCTGCCAAGAGACCTAGGCGCTAATTGCGGCTCTTTATAAGTCCAGAGCGCTGATGACCGCGCGACCTGGTGTTGAAAGCCGGGATGGGTTCCGTGTGCTGGTGTGCGGCATGTTGACACGTTACCGGCGCAGGCATCTGCAGTCGGCTTGAAATTCAGGTTTCAATATCGCTGTATCGAGGTATCTGCGGGAAAAGCTGACCCGTGTTCATGGGTTGTTCCAGTCGTTGTCGCCGCTGCCAAGTGACCTCGGCGCTAAATGTGGCTCTTTATAAGTCCAGAGCGCTGATGACCGCGCGACCTGGTGTTGAAACTCTGGATGGGTTCCGTGTGCTGGTGTGCGGCATGTTGACACGTTACCGGCGCAGGCATCTGCAGTCGGCTAGAAATTCAGGCTTCAATATCGCTGTACCGAGGTATCTTCGCGAAAAGCAGACCCGTTTTCATGGGTTGTTCCAGTCGTCGTCGCCGCTGCCAAGTGACCTCGGCGCTAATTGTGGCTCTTTATAAGTCCAGAGCGCTGACGACCGAGCCAGCTTGTGTTGAAACTCTGGATGGGTTCCGTGTGCTGGTGTGCGGCATGTTGACACGTTACCGGCGCAGGCATCTGCAGTCGGCTGGCAATTCAGGCTTAAATATCGCTGTATCCGAGGTATCTGCGGGAAAATCAGACCCGTGTTCATGGTTGTTCCAGTCGTCGTCGCCGCTGCCAAATGACCTCGGCGCTAATTGTGTCTCTTTATAAGTCCAGAGCGCTGATGACCGTGCGACCTGGTGTTGAAACTCTGGATGGGTTCGGTGTGCTGGTGTGCGGCATGTTGACACGTTACCGGCGCAGGCATCTGCAGTCGGCTGGCAATCCAGGCTTCAATATCGCTGTATCCGAGGTATCTGCGGGAAAAGCAGACCCGTGTTCATGGGTTGTTCCAGTCGTCGTCGCCGCTGCCAAGTGACCTCGGCGCTAATTGTGGCTCTTTATAAGTCCAGAGCGCTGATGACCGTGCGACCTGGTGTTGAAAGTTTGGATGAGTTCCGTGTGCTGGAGTGCGCCATGTTGACACGTTGCCGGCGCAGGCATCTGCAGTCGGCTGGCAATTCAGGCTTCAATACCGCTGTATCCGGGGTATATACTGGAATAGCCAGACCCGTGTTCATGGGTTGTTCCATTTGTCGTCGCCGCTGCCAAGTGACCTCGGCGCTTATTGTGGCTCTTTATAAGTCCAGAGCGCTGACGACCGAGCCAGCTTGTGTTGAAACTCTGGATGGGTTCCGTGTGCTGGTGTGCGGCATGTTGACACGTTACCGGCGCAGGAATCTGCAGTCGGCTGGCAGTCCAGGCTTCAATATCGCTGTATCCGAGGTATCTGCGGGAAAAGCAGACCCTTGTTCATGGGTTGTTTCAGTCGTCATCGCCGCTGCCAAGTGACCTCGGTGCGCCAATTTTGGCTATTTATAAGTACAAAGCGCTGATGACCGTGCCACCTTGTGTTGAAAGCTCTAGATGGGTTCCGTGTGCTGGTGTGCGGCTTGTTGACACGTTACCGGCGCAGGCATCTGCAGTCGGCTGGCAATTCGGACTTCAATATCGCTGTATCCGAGGTATCTGCTGGAAAAGCCAGACCCTTGTTCAGGGGTTGTTCCAGTCGTCGTCGCCGCTACCAAGTGACCTCGGCGCGACAATTGTGGCTCTTTATATGTCAAGAGCGCTGATGACCGTGCGACCTGGTGTTGAAACTCTGGATGGGTTCCGTGCGCTGGTATGCGCCATGTTGACACCTTACCGGCGCAGGCATCTGCAGTCGGCTTGCAGTTCAGGCTTCAATATCGCTGTATCCGTGGTATCTGCGGGAAAAGCTGACCCGTGTTCATGGATTGTTCCAGTCGTCGTAGCCGCTGCCAAGTGACCTCGGCGCTAATTGTGGCTCTTTATAAGTCCAGAGCGCTGATGACCGTGCGACCTGGTGCTGAAACTCTGGATGGGTTCCCTGTGCTGGTGTGCGGCATGTTGACACGTTACCGGCGCAGGCATCTGCAGTCGGCTAGAAATTCAGGCTTCAATATCGCTGTACCGAGGTTTCTGCGGGAAAAGCTGACCCGTGTTCATGGGTTGTTCCAGCCGTCGTCGCCGCTGCCAAGTGACCTCGGCGCTAATTGTGGCTCTTTATAAGTCCAGCGCGCTGATGACCGCGCGACCTGGTGTTGAAACTCTAGATGGGTTCCGTGTGCTGGTGTGCGGCATGTTGACACGTTACCGGCGCAGGCATCTGCAGTCGGCTAGAAATTCAGGCTTCAATATCGCTGTACCGAGGTATCTTCGCGAAAAGCAGACCCGTTTTAATGGGTTGTTCCAGTCGTCGTCGCCGCTGCCAAGTCACCTCGGCGCTAATTGTGGCTCTTTATAAGTCCAGAGCGCTGACGACCGAGCGAGCTTGTGTTGAAACTCTGGATGGGTTCCGTGTGCTGGTGTGCGGCATGTTGACACGTTACCGGCGCAGGCATCTGCAGTCGGCTTGAAATTCAGGTTTCAATATCGCTGTATCGAGGTATCTGCGGGAAAAGCTGACCCGTGTTCATGGGTTGTTCCAGTCGTCGTCGCCGCTGCCAAGTGACCTGCGCTAAATGTGGCTCTTTATAAGTCCAGAGCGCTGATGACCGCACGACCTGGCGTTGAAACTCTGGATGGGTTCCGTGTGCTGGTGTGCGGCATGTTGACACGTTACCGGCGCTGGCATCTGCAGTCGGCTAGAAATTCAGGCTTCAATATCGCTGTACCGAGGTATCTTCGCGAAAAGCAGACCCGTTTTCATGGGTTGTTCCAGTCGTCGTCGCCGCTGCCAAGTGACCTCGGCGCTAATTGTGGCTCTTTATAAGTCCAGAGCGCTGACGACCGAGCCAGCTTGTGTTGAAACTCTGGATGGGTTCCGTGTGCTGGTGTGCGGCATGTTGACACGTTACCGGCGCAGGCATCTGCAGTCGGCTGGCAATCCAGGCTTCAATATCGCTGTATCCGAGGTATCTGCGGGAAAAGCAGACCCTTGTTCATGGGTTGTTTCAGTCGTCATCGCCGCTGCCAAGTGACCTCGGTGCGCCAATTTTGGCTATTTATAAGTACAAAGCGCTGATGACCGTGCCACCTGGTTTTGAAAGGTCTAGATGGGTTCCGTGTGCTGGTGTGCGGCATGTTGACACGTTACCGGCGCAGGCATCTGCAGTCGGCTGGCAATTCGGGCTTCAATATCGCTGTATCCGAGGTATCTGCTGGAAAAGCCAGACCCTTGTTCAGGGGTTGTTCCAGTCGTCGTCGCCGCTACCAAGTGACCTTGGCGCGACAATTGTGGCTCTTTATATGTCAAGAGCGCTGATGACCGTGCGACCTGGTGTTGAAACTCTGGATGGGTTCCGTGCGCTGGTATGCGCCATGTTGACACGTTACCGGCGCAGGCATCTGCAGTCGGCTGGCAATTCAGGCTTCAATATCGCTGTATCCGTGGTATCTGCGGGAAAAGCTGACCCGTGTTCATGGATTGTTCCAGTCGTCGTAGCCGCTGCCAAGTGACCTCGGCGCTAATTGTGGCTCTTTATAAGTCCAGAGCGCTGACGACCGAGCGAGCTTGTGTTGAAACTCTGGATGGGTTCCGTGTGCTGGTGTGCGGCATGTTGACACGTTACCGGCGCAGGCATCTGCAGTCGGCTGGCAATCCAGGCTTCAATATCGCTGTATCCGAGGTATCTGCGTGAAAAGCAGACCCTTGACATGGGTTGTTTCAGTCGTCATCGCCGCTGCCAAGTGACCTCGGTGCGCCAATTTTGGCTCTTTATAAGTCCAGAGCGCTGATGACCGTGCGACCTGGTGTTGAAACTCTGGATGGGTTCCGTGCGCTGGTATGCGCCATGTTGACACGTTACCGGCGCAGGCATCTGCAGTCGGCTGGCAATTCTAGCTTCAATATCGCTGTATCCGAGGTATCTGCGGGAAAAGCTGACCCGTGTTCATGGATTGTTCCAGTCTTCGTCGCCGCTGCCAAGTGACCTCGGCGCTAATTGTGGCTCTTTATAAATCCAGAGCGCTGATGACCGTGCGACCTGGTGCTGAAACTCTGGATGGGTTCCCTGTGCTGGTGTGCGGCATGTTGACACGTTACCGGCGCAGGCATCTGCAGTCGGCTGTCAATTCAGGCTTCAATATCGCTGTATCCGAGGTATCTGCAGGAAAAGCTGACCCGTGTTCATGGGTTGTTCCAGTCGTCGTCGCCGCTGCCAAGTGACTTCGGCGCTAATTGTGGCTCTTTATAAGTCCAGAGCGCTGATGACCGTGCGACCTGGTGTTGAAACTCTGGATGGGTTCCGTGTGCTGGTGTGCGGCATGTTGACACGTTACCGGCGCAGGCATCTGCAGTCGGCTGGCAATTCAGGCCTAAATATCGCTGTATCCGAGGTATCTGCGGGAAAATCAGACCCGTGTTCATGGTTGTTCCAGTCGTCGTCGCCGCTGCCAAATGACCTCAGCACTAATCGTGTCTCTTTATAAGTCCAGAGCGCTGATGACCGTGCGACCTGGTGTTGAAACTCTGGATGGGTTCCGTGTGCTGGTGTGCGGCATGTTGACACGTTACCGGCGCAGGCATCTGCATTCGGCTGGCAATTCGGGCTTCAATATCGCTGTATCCGAGGTATCTGCTGGAAAAGCCAGACCCTTGTTCAGGGGTTGTTCCAATCGTCGTCGCCGCTACCAAGTGACCTCGGCGCGACAATTGTGGCTCTTTATAAGTCAAGAGCGCTGATGACCGTGCGACCTGGTGTTGAAACTCTGGATGGGTTCCGTGCGCTGGTATGCGCCATGTTGACACGTTGCCGGCGCAGGCATCTGCAGTCGGCTGGCAATTCGCGCTTCAATACCGCTGTATCCGGGGTATATACTGGAATAGCCAGACCCGTGTTCATGGGTTGTTCCATTTGTCGTCGCCGCTGCCAAGTGACCTCGGCGCTAATTGTGGCTCTTTATAAGTCCAGAGCGCTGATGACTGTGCGACCTGGTGTTGAAACTCGGGATGGGTTCCGTGTGCTGGTGTGCGCCATGTTGTCATGTTACCGGCGCAGGCATCTGCAGTCGGCTGGCAATTCGGGCTTCAATATCGCTGTATCCGAGGTATCTGCGGGAAAAGCTGACCCGTGTTCATGGGTTGTTCCAGTCGTCGTCGCCACTGCCAAGTGACCTCGGCGCTAATTGCGGCTCTTTATAAGTCCAGAGCGCTGATGACCGCGCGACCTGGTGTTGAAAGCCTGGATGGCTTCCGTGTGCTGGTGTGCGGCATGTTGACACGTTACCGGCGCAGGCATCTGCAGTCGGCTAGAAATTCAGGCTTCAATATCGCTGTACCGAGGTATCTTCGCGAAAAGCAGACCCGTTTTCATGGGTTGTTCCAGTCGTCGTCGCCGCTGCCAAGTGACCTCGGCGCTAATTGTGGCTCTTTATAAGTCCAGAGCGCTGATGACCGCGCGACCTGGTGTTGAAACTCTGGATGGGTTCCGTGTGCTGGTGTGCGGCATGTTGACACGTTACCGGCGCAGGCATCTGCAGTCGGCTGGCAATTCAGGCTTAAATATCGCTGTTCCGAGGTATCTGCGGGAAAATCAGACCCGTGTTCATGGTTGTTCCAGTCGTCGTCGCCGCTGCCAAATGACCTCGGCGCTAACTGTGTCTCTTTATAAGTCCAGAGCGCTGATGACCGCGCGACCTGGTGTTGAAATTCTGGATGGGTTCCTTGTGCTGGTGTGCGGCATGTTGACACGTTACCGTCGTAGGCATCTGCAGTCGGCTAGAAATTCAGGCTTCAATATCGCTGTACCGAGGTATCTGCGGGAAAAGCTGACCCGTGTTCATGGGTTGTTCCAGTCGCCGTCGCCGCTGCCAAGTGACCTCGGCGCTAATTGTGGCTCTTTGTAAGTACAAAGCGCTGATGACCGTGCCACCTTGTGTTGAAAGCTCTAGATGGGTTCCGTGTGCTGGTGTGCGGCATGTTGACACGTTACCGGCGCAGGCATCTGCAGTCGGCTGGCAATTCGGGCTTCAATATCGCTGTATCCGAGGTATCTGCTGGAAAAGCCAGACCCTTGTTCAGGGGTTGTTCCAGTCGTCGTCGCCGCTGCCAAGTTACCTCGGCGCTAATTGTGGCTCTTTATAAGTCCAGAGCGCTGATGACTGTGCGACCTGGTGTTGAAATTCTGGATGGGTTCCGTGTGCTGGTGTGTGGCATGTTGACACGTTACCGGCGCAGGTATCTGCAGTCATCTGTCAATTCAGGCTTCAATACCGCTGTATGCGAGGTATCTGTGGGAAAACCAGACCCGTGTTCATGGTTGTTCCAGTCGTCGTCGCCGCTGCCAAATGACCTCGGCGCTAATTGTGGCTCTTTATAAGTCCAGAGCGCTGATGACTGTGCGACCTGGTGTTGAAATTCTGGATGGGTTCCGTGTGCTGGTGTGTGGCATGTTGACACGTTACCGGCGCAGGCATTTGCAGTAGGCTGTCAATTCAGGCTTCAATACCGCTGTATCCGAGGTATCTGCGGGAAAACCAGACCCGTGTTCATGGTTGTTCCAGTCGTCGTCGCCGCTGCCAAGTGACCTCGGCGCTAATTGTGGCTCTTTATAAGTCCAGAGCGCTGATGACCGAGCGAGCTTGTGTTGAAACTCTGGATGGGTTCCGTGTGCTGGTGTGCGGCATGTTGACACGTTACCGGCGCAGGCATCTGCAGTCGGCTGGCAATTCAGGCTTAAATATCGCTGTATCCGAGGTATCTGCGGGAAAATCAGACCCGTGTTCATGGTTGTTCCAGTCGTCGTCGCCGCTGCCAAATGACCTCGGCGCTAATTGTGTCTCTTTATAAGTCCAGAGCGCTGATGACCGTGCGACCTGGTGTTGAAACTCTGGATGGGTTCGGTGTGCTGGTGTGCGGCATGTTGACACGTTACCGGCGCAGGCATCTGCAGTCGGCTGGCAATCCAGGCTTCAATATCGCTGTATCCGAGGTATCTGCGGGAAAAGCAGACCCGTGTTCATGGATTGTTCCAGTCGTCGTAGCCGCTGCCAAGTGACCTCGGCGCTAATTGTGGCTCTTTATAAGTCCAGAGCGCTGATGACCGTGCGACCTGGTGCTGAAACTCTGGATGGGTTCCCTGTGCTGGTGTGCGGTATGTTGACACGTTACCGGCGCAGGCATCTGCAGTCGGCTGTCAATTCAGGCTTCAATATCGCTGTATCCGAGGTATATGCAGGAAAAGCTGACCCGTGTTCATGGGTTGTTCCTGTCGTCGTCGCCGCTGCCAAGTGACTTCGGCGCTAATTGTGGCTCTTTATAAGTCCAGAGCGCTGATGACCGTGCGACCTGGTGTTGAAACTCTGGATGGGTTCCGTGTGCTGGTGTGCGGCATGTTGACACGTTACCGGCGCAGGCATCTGCAGTCGGCTCGAAATTCAGGCTTCAATATCGATGTACCGAGGTATCTTCGCGAAAAGCAGACCCGTGTTCATGGGTTGTTCCAATCGTCGTCGCCGCTGCCAAGTGACCTCGGTGCTAATTGTGGCTCTTTATAAGTCCAGAGCGCTGACGACCGTGCGACCTGGTGTTGAAACTCTGGATGGGTTCCGTGTGCTGGAGTGCGCCATGTTGACACGTTACCGGCGCAGGCATCTCCAGTCGGCTGGCAATTCAGGCTTCAATACCGCTGTATCCGAGGTATCTTCGGGAAAAGCAGACCCTTGATCATGGGTTGTTCCAGTTGTTGTCGCCGCTGCCAAGTGACCTCGGCGCTAATTGTGGCTCTTTATAAGTCCAGAGCGCTGATGACTGTGCGACCTGGTGTTGAAATTCTGGATGGGTTCCGTGTGCTGGTGTGTGGCATGTTGACACGTTACCGGCGCAGGCATCTGCAGTCAGCTGTCAATTCAGGCTTCAATACCGCTGTATGCGAGGTATCTGTGGGAAAACCAGACCCGTGTTCATGGTTGTCCCAGTCGTCGTCGCCGCTGCCAAATGAACTCGGCGCTAATTGTGGCTCTTTATAAGTCCAGAGCGCTGATGACTGTGCGACCTGGTGTTGAAATTCTGGATGGGTTCCGTGTGCTGGTGTGTGGCAAGTTGACACGTTCCCGGCGCAGGCATCTGCAGTCGGCTGTCAATTCAGGCTTCAATACCGCTGTATCCGAGGTATCTGCGGGAAAACCAGACCCGTTTTCATGGTTGTTCCAGTCGTCGTCGCCGCTGCCAAGTCACCTCGGCGCTAATTGTGGCTCTTTATAAGTCCAGAGCGCTGATGACCGAGCGAGCTTGTGTTGAAACTCTGGATGGATTCCGTGTGCTGGTGTGCGGAGTGTTGACACGTTACCGGCGCAGGCATCTGCAGTCGGCTGGCAATTCAGGCTTAAATATCGCTGTAGCCGAGGTATCTGCGGGAAAAGCAGACCCGTGTTCATGGGTTGTTCCAGTCGTCGTCGCCGCTGCCAAGTGACCTCGGCGCTAATTGTGGCTCTTTATAAGTCCAGAGCGCTGATGACCGTGCGACCTGGTGTTGAAAGTTTGGATGAGTTCCGTGTGCTGGAGTGCGCCATGTTGACACGTTGCCGGCGCAGGCATCTGCAGTCGGCTGGCAATTCAGGCTTCAATACCGCTGTATCCGGGGTATATACTGGAATAGCCAGACCCGTGTTCATGGGTTGTTCCATTTGTCGTCGCCGCTGCCAAGTGACCTCGGCGCTTATTGTGGCTCTTTATAAGTCCAGAGCGCTGACGACCGAGCCAGCTTGTGTTGAAACTCTGGATGGGTTCCGTGTGCTGGTGTGCGGCATGTTGACACGTTACCGGCGCAGGAATCTGCAGTCGGCTGGCAGTCCAGGCTTCAATATCGCTGTATCCGAGGTATCTGCGGGAAAAGCAGACCCTTGTTCATGGGTTGTTTCAGTCGTCATCGCCGCTGCCAAGTGACCTCGGTGCGCCAATTTTGGCTATTTATAAGTACAAAGCGCTGATGACCGTGCCACCTTGTGTTGAAAGCTCTAGATGGGTTCCGTGTGCTGGTGTGCGGCTTGTTGACACGTTACCGGCGCAGGCATCTGCAGTCGGCTGGCAATTCGGACTTCAATATCGCTGTATCCGAGGTATCTGCTGGAAAAGCCAGACCCTTGTTCAGGGGTTGTTCCAGTCGTCGTCGCCGCTACCAAGTGACCTCGGCGCGACAATTGTGGCTCTTTATATGTCAAGAGCGCTGATGACCGTGCGACCTGGTGTTGAAACTCTGGATGGGTTCCGTGCGCTGGTATGCGCCATGTTGACACGTTACCGGCGCAGGCATCTGCAGTCGGCTTGCAGTTCAGGCTTCAATATCGCTGTATCCGTGGTATCTGCGGGAAAAGCTGACCCGTGTTCATGGATTGTTCCAGTCGTCGTAGCCGCTGCCAAGTGACCTCGGCGCTAATTGTGGCTCTTTATAAGTCCAGAGCGCTGATGACCGTGCGACCTGGTGCTGAAACTCTGGATGGGTTCCCTGTGCTGGTGTGCGGCATGTTGACACGTTACCGGCGCAGGCATCTGCAGTCGGCTAGAAATTCAGGCTTCAATATCGCTGTACCGAGGTTTCTGCGGGAAAAGCTGACCCGTGTTCATGGGTTGTTCCAGTCGTCGTCGCCGCTGCCAAGTGACCTCGGCGCTAATTGTGGCTCTTTATAAGTCCAGCGCGCTGATGACCGCGCGACCTGGTGTTGAAACTCTAGATGGGTTCCGTGTGCTGGTGTGCGGCATGTTGACACGTTACCGGCGCAGGCATCTGCAGTCGGCTAGAAATTCAGGCTTCAATATCGCTGTACCGAGGTATCTTCGCGAAAAGCAGACCCGTTTTAATGGGTTGTTCCAGTCGTCGTCGCCGCTGCCAAGTCACCTCGGCGCTAATTGTGGCTCTTTATAAGTCCAGAGCGCTGACGACCGAGCGAGCTTGTGTTGAAACTCTGGATGGGTTCCGTGTGCTGGTGTGCGGCATGTTGACACGTTACCGGCGCAGGCATCTGCAGTCGGCTGGCAATCCAGGCTTCAATATCGCTGTATCCGAGGTATCTGCGTGAAAAGCTGACCCGTGTTCATGGATTGTTCCAGTCGTCGTAGCCGCTGCCAAGTGACCTCGGTGCTAATTGTGGCTCTTTATAAGTCCAGAGCGCTGATGACCGTGCGACCTGGTGTTGAAACTCTGGATGGGTTCCGTGCGCTGGTATGCGCCATGTTGACACGTTACCGGCGCAGGCATCTGCAGTCGGCTGGCAATTCTAGCTTCACTATCGCTGTATCCGAGGTATCTGCGGGAAAAGCTGACCCGTGTTCATGGATTGTTCCAGTCTTCGTCGCCGCTGCCAAGTGACCTCGGCGCTAATTGTGGCTCTTTATAAGTCCAGAGCGCTGATGACCGTGCGTCCTGGTGCTGAAACTCTGGATGGGTTCCCTGTGCTGGTGTGCGGCATGTTGTCACGTTACCGGCGCAGGCATCTGCAGTCGGCTAGAAATTCAGGCTTCAATATCGCTGTACCGAGGTATCTTCGCGAAAAGCAGACCCGTTTTCATGGGTTGTTCCAGTCGTCGTCGCCGCTGCCAAGTGACCTCGGCGCTAATTGTGGCTCTTTATAAGTCCAGAGCGCTGACGACCGAGCCAGCTTGTGTTGAAACTCTGGATGGGTTCCGTGTGCTGGTGTGCGGCATGTTGACACGTTACCGGCGCAGGCATCTGCAGTCGGCTTGAAATTCAGGTTTCAATATCGCTGTATCGAGGTATCTGCGGGAAAAGCTGACCCGTGTTCATGGGTTGTTCCAGTCGTCGTCGCCGCTGCCAAGTGACCTGCGCTAAATGTGGCTCTTTATAAGTCCAGAGCGCTGATGACCGCACGACCTGGCGTTGAAACTCTGGATGGGTTCCGTGTGCTGGTGTGCGGCATGTTGACACGTTACCGGCGCTGGCATCTGCAGTCGGCTAGAAATTCAGGCTTCAATATCGCTGTACCGAGGTATCTTCGCGAAAAGCAGACCCGTTTTCATGGGTTGTTCCAGTCGTCGTCGCCGCTGCCAAGTGACCTCGGCGCTAATTGTGGCTCTTTATAAGTCCAGAGCGCTGACGACCGAGCCAGCTTGTGTTGAAACTCTGGATGGGTTCCGTGTGCTGGTGTGCGGCATGTTGACACGTTACCGGCGCAGGCATCTGCAGTCGGCTGGCAATCCAGGCTTCAATATCGCTGTATCCGAGGTATCTGCGGGAAAAGCAGACCCTTGTTCATGGGTTGTTTCAGTCGTCATCGCCGCTGCCAAGTGACCTCGGTGCGCCAATTTTGGCTATTTATAAGTACAAAGCGCTGATGACCGTGCCACCTTGTTTTGAAAGGTCTAGATGGGTTCCGTGTGCTGGTGTGCGGCATGTTGACACGTTACCGGCGCAGGCATCTGCAGTCGGCTGGCAATTCGGGCTTCAATATCGCTGTATCCGAGGTATCTGCTGGAAAAGCCAGACCCTTGTTCAGGGGTTGTTCCAGTCGTCGTCGCCGCTACCAAGTGACCTTGGCGCGACAATTGTGGCTCTTTATATGTCAAGAGCGCTGATGACCGTGCGACCTGGTGTTGAAACTCTGGATGGGTTCCGTGCGCTGGTATGCGCCATGTTGACACGTTACCGGCGCAGGCATCTGCAGTCGGCTGGCAATTCAGGCTTCAATATCGCTGTATCCGTGGTATCTGCGGGAAAAGCTGACCCGTGTTCATGGATTGTTCCAGTCGTCGTAGCCGCTGCCAAGTGACCTCGGCGCTAATTGTGGCTCTTTATAAGTCCAGAGCGCTGACGACCGAGCGAGCTTGTGTTGAAACTCTGGATGGGTTCCGTGTGCTGGTGTGCGGCATGTTGACACGTTACCGGCGCAGGCATCTGCAGTCGGCTGGCAATCCAGGCTTCAATATCGCTGTATCCGAGGTATCTGCGTGAAAAGCAGACCCTTGACATGGGTTGTTTCAGTCGTCATCGCCGCTGCCAAGTGACCTCGGTGCGCCAATTTTGGCTCTTTATAAGTCCAGAGCGCTGATGACCGTGCGACCTGGTGTCTAAACTCTGGATGGGTTCCGTGCGCTGGTATGCGCCATGTTGACACGTTACCGGCGCAGGCATCTGCAGTCGGCTGGCAATTCTAGCTTCAATATCGCTGTATCCGAGGTATCTGCGGGAAAAGCTGACCCGTGTTCATGGATTGTTCCAGTCTTCGTCGCCGCTGCCAAGTGACCTCGGCGCTAATTGTGGCTCTTTATAAATCCAGAGCGCTGATGACCGTGCGACCTGGTGCTGAAACTCTGGATGGGTTCCCTGTGCTGGTGTGCGGCATGTTGACACGTTACCGGCGCAGGCATCTGCAGTCGGCTGTCAATTCAGGCTTCAATATCGCTGTATCCGAGGTATCTGCAGGAAAAGCTGACCCGTGTTCATGGGTTGTTCCAGTCGTCGTCGCCGCTGCCAAGTGACTTCGGCGCTAATTGTGGCTCTTTATAAGTCCAGAGCGCTGATGACCGTGCGACCTGGTGTTGAAACTCTGGATGGGTTCCGTGTGCTGGTGTGCGGCATGTTGACACGTTACCGGCGCAGGCATCTGCAGTCGGCTGGCAATTCAGGCCTAAATATCGCTGTATCCGAGGTATCTGCGGGAAAATCAGACCCGTGTTCATGGTTGTTCCAGTCGTCGTCGCCGCTGCCAAATGACCTCAGCACTAATCGTGTCTCTTTATAAGTCCAGAGCGCTGATGACCGTGCGACCTGGTGTTGAAACTCTGGATGGGTTCCGTGTGCTGGTGTGCGGCATGTTGACACGTTACCGGCGCAGGCATCTGCATTCGGCTGGCAATTCGGGCTTCAATATCGCTGTATCCGAGGTATCTGCTGGAAAAGCCAGACCCTTGTTCAGGGGTTGTTCCAATCGTCGTCGCCGCTACCAAGTGACCTCGGCGCGACAATTGTGGCTCTTTATAAGTCAAGAGCGCTGATGACCGTGCGACCTGGTGTTGAAACTCTGGATGGGTTCCGTGCGCTGGTATGCGCCATGTTGACACGTTGCCGGCGCAGGCATCTGCAGTCGGCTGGCAATTCGCGCTTCAATACCGCTGTATCCGGGGTATATACTGGAATAGCCAGACCCGTGTTCATGGGTTGTTCCATTTGTCGTCGCCGCTGCCAAGTGACCTCGGCGCTAATTGTGGCTCTTTATAAGTCCAGAGCGCTGATGACTGTGCGACCTGGTGTTGAAACTCGGGATGGGTTCCGTGTGCTGGTGTGCGCCATGTTGTCATGTTACCGGCGCAGGCATCTGCAGTCGGCTGGCAATTCGGGCTTCAATATCGCTGTATCCGAGGTATCTGCGGGAAAAGCTGACCCGTGTTCATGGGTTGTTCCAGTCGTCGTCGCCACTGCCAAGTGACCTCGGCGCTAATTGCGGCTCTTTATAAGTCCAGAGCGCTGATGACCGCGCGACCTGGTGTTGAAAGCCTGGATGGCTTCCGTGTGCTGGTGTGCGGCATGTTGACACGTTACCGGCGCAGGCATCTGCAGTCGGCTAGAAATTCAGGCTTCAATATCGCTGTACCGAGGTATCTTCGCGAAAAGCAGACCCGTTTTCATGGGTTGTTCCAGTCGTCGTCGCCGCTGCCAAGTGACCTCGGCGCTAATTGTGGCTCTTTATAAGTCCAGAGCGCTGATGACCGCGCGACCTGGTGTTGAAACTCTGGATGGGTTCCGTGTGCTGGTGTGCGGCATGTTGACACGTTACCGGCGCAGGCATCTGCAGTCGGCTGGCAATTCAGGCTTAAATATCGCTGTTCCGAGGTATCTGCGGGAAAATCAGACCCGTGTTCATGGTTGTTCCAGTCGTCGTCGCCGCTGCCAAATGACCTCGGCGCTAATTGTGTCTCTTTATAAGTCCAGAGCGCTGATGACCGCGCGACCTGGTGTTGAAATTCTGGATGGGTTCCTTGTGCTGGTGTGCGGCATGTTGACACGTTACCGTCGTAGGCATCTGCAGTCGGCTAGAAATTCAGGCTTCAATATCGCTGTACCGAGGTATCTGCGGGAAAAGCTGACCCGTGTTCATGGGTTGTTCCAGTCGCCGTCGCCGCTGCCAAGTGACCTCGGCGCTAATTGTGGCTCTTTATAAGTCCAGAGCGCTGATGACCGCGCGACCTGGTGTTGAAACTCTGGATGGGTTCCGTGTGCTGGTGTGCGGCATGTTGACACGTTACCGGCGCAGGCATCTGCAGTCGGCTCGAAATTCAGGCTTCAATATCGCTGTATCCGAGGTATCTGCGGGAAAAGCTGACCCGTGTTCATGGGTTGTTTCAGTCGTCATCGCCGCTGCCAAGTGACCTCGGTGCGCCAATTTTGGCTCTTTGTAAGTACAAAGCGCTGATGACCGTGCCACCTTGTGTTGAAAGCTCTAGATGGGTTCCGTGTGCTGGTGTGCGGCATGTTGACACGTTACCGGCGCAGGCATCTGCAGTCGGCTGGCAATTCGGGCTTCAATATCGCTGTATCCGAGGTATCTGCTGGAAAAGCCAGACCCTTGTTCAGGGGTTGTTCCAGTCGTCGTCGCCGCTGCCAAGTGACCTCGGCGCTAATTGTGGCTCTTTATAAGTCCAGAGCGCTGATGACTGTGCGACCTGGTGTTGAAATTCTGGATGGGTTCCGTGTGCTGGTGTGTGGCATGTTGACACGTTACCGGCGCAGGCATTTGCAGTAGGCTGTCAATTCAGGCTTCAATACCGCTGTATCCGAGGTATCTGCGGGAAAACCAGACCCGTGTTCGTGGTTGTTCCAGTCGTCGTCGCCGCTGCCAAGTGACCTCGGCGCTAATTGTGGCTCTTTATAAGTCCAGAGCGCTGATGACCGAGCGAGCTTGTGTTGAAACTCTGGATGGGTTCCGTGTGCTGGTGTGCGGCATGTTGACACGTTACCGGCGCAGGCATCTGCAGTCGGCTGGCAATTCAGGCTTAAATATCGCTGTATCCGAGGTATCTGCGGGAAAATCAGACCCGTGTTCATGGTTGTTCCAGTCGTCGTCGCCGCTGCCAAATGACCTCGGCGCTAATTGTGTCTCTTTATAAGTCCAGAGCGCTGATGACCGTGCGACCTGGTGTTGAAACTCTGGATGGGTTCGGTGTGCTGGTGTGCGGCATGTTGACACGTTACCGGCGCAGGCATCTGCAGTCGGCTGGCAATCCAGGCTTCAATATCGCTGTATCCGAGGTATCTGCGGGAAAAGCAGACCCGTGTTCATGGATTGTTCCAGTCGTCGTAGCCGCTGCCAAGTGACCTCGGCGCTAATTGTGGCTCTTTATAAGTCCAGAGCGCTGATGACCGTGCGACCTGGTGCTGAAACTCTGGATGGGTTCCCTGTGCTGGTGTGCGGCATGTTGACACGTTACCGGCGCAGGCATCTGCAGTCGGCTGTCAATTCAGGCTTCAATATCGCTGTATCCGAGGTATATGCAGGAAAAGCTGACCCGTGTTCATGGGTTGTTCCTGTCGTCGTCGCCGCTGCCAAGTGACTTCGGCGCTAATTGTGGCTCTTTATAAGTCCAGAGCGCTGATGACCGTGCGACCTGGTGTTGAAACTCTGGATGGGTTCCGTGTGCTGGTGTGCGGCATGTTGACACGTTACCGGCGCAGGCATCTGCAGTCGGCTCGAAATTCAGGCTTCAATATCGATGTACCGAGGTATCTTCGCGAAAAGCAGACCCGTGTTCATGGGTTGTTCCAATCGTCGTCGCCGCTGCCAAGTGACCTCGGTGCTAATTGTGGCTCTTTATAAGTCCAGAGCGCTGACGACCGTGCGACCTGGTGTTGAAACTCTGGATGGGTTCCGTGTGCTGGAGTGCGCCATGTTGACACGTTACCGGCGCAGGCATCTCCAGTCGGCTGGCAATTCAGGCTTCAATACCGCTGTATCCGAGGTATCTTCGGGAAAAGCAGACCCTTGATCATGGGTTGTTCCAGTTGTTGTCGCCGCTGCCAAGTGACCTCGGCGCTAATTGTGGCTCTTTATAAGTCCAGAGCGCTGATGACTGTGCGACCTGGTGTTGAAATTCTGGATGGGTTCCGTGTGCTGGTGTGTGGCATGTTGACACGTTACCGGCGCAGGCATCTGCAGTCAGCTGTCAATTCAGGCTTCAATACCGCTGTATGCGAGGTATCTGTGGGAAAACCAGACCCGTGTTCATGGTTGTCCCAGTCGTCGTCGCCGCTGCCAAATGAACTCGGCGCTAATTGTGGCTCTTTATAAGTCCAGAGCGCTGATGACTGTGCGACCTGGTGTTGAAATTCTGGATGGGTTCCGTGTGCTGGTGTGTGGCAAGTTGACACGTTCCCGGCGCAGGCATCTGCAGTCTGCTGTCAATTCAGGCTTCAATACCGCTGTATCCGAGGTATCTGCGGGAAAACCAGACCCGTTTTCATGGTTGTTCCAGTCGTCGTCGCCGCTGCCAAGTCACCTCGGCGCTAATTGTGGCTCTTTATAAGTCCAGAGCGCTGATGACCGAGCGAGCTTGTGTTGAAACTCTGGATGGATTCCGTGTGCTGGTGTGCGGAGTGTTGACACGTTACCGGCGCAGGCATCTGCAGTCGGCTGGCAATTCAGGCTTAAATATCGCTGTATCCGAGGTATCTGCGGGAAAATCAGACCCGTGTTCATGGTTGTTCCAGTCGTCGTCGCCGCTGCCAAATGACCTCGGCGCTAATTGTGTCTCTTTATAAGTCCAGAGCGCTGATGACCGTGCGACCTGGTGTTGAAACTCTGGATGGGTTTGGTGTGCTGGTGTGCGGCATGTTGACACGTTACCGGCGCAGGCATCTGCAGTCGGCTGGCAATCCAGGCTTCAATATCGCTGTATCCGAAGTATCTGCGGGAAAAGCAGTCCCGTGTTCATGGGTTGTTCCAGTCGTCGTCGCCGCTGCCAAGTGACCTCGGCGCTAATTGTGGCTCTTTATAAGTCCAGAGCGCTGATGACCGTGCGACCTGGTGTTGAAAGTTTGGATGGGTTCCGTGTGCTGGAGTGCGCCATGTTGACACGTTGCCGGCGCAGGCATCTGCAGTCGGCTGGCAATTCAGGCTTCAATACCGCTGTATCCGGGGTATATATTGGAATAGCCAGACCCGTGTTCATGGGTTGATCCATTTGTCGTCGCCGCTGCCAAGTGACCTCGGCGCTAATTGTGGCTCTTTATAAGTCCAGAGCGCTGATGACTGTGCGACCTGGTGTTGAAACTCGGGATGGGTTCCGTGTGCTGGTGTGCGCCATGTTTTCATGTTACCGGCGCAGGCATCTGCAGTCGGCTGGCAATTCGGGCTTCAATATCGCTGTATCCGAGGTATCTGCGGGAAAAGCTGACCCGTGTTCATGGGTTGTTCCAGTCGTCGTCGCCGCTGCCAAGAGACCTCGGCGCTAATTGCGGCTCTTTATAAGTCCAGAGCGCTGATGACCGCGCGACCTGGTGTTGATAGCCTGGATGGGTTCCGTGTGCTGGTGTGCGGCATGTTGACACGTTACCGGCGCAGGCATCTGCAGTCGGCTTGAAATTCAGGTTTCAATATCGCTGTATCGAGGTATCTGCGGGAAAAGCTGACCCGTGTTCATGGGTTGTTCCAGTCGTCGTCGCCGCTGCCAAGTGACATCGGCGCTAAATGTGGCTCTTTATAAGTCCAGAGCGCTGATGACCGCGCGACCTGGTGTTGAAACTCTGGATGGGTTCCGTGTGCTGGTGTGCGGCATGTTGACACGTTACCGGCGCAGGCATCTGCAGTCGGCTAGAAATTCAGGCTTCAATATCGCTGTACCGAGGTATCTTCGCGAAAAGCAGACCCGTTTTCATGGGTTGTTCCAGTCGTCGTCGCCGCTGCCAAGTGACCTCGGCGCTAATTGTGGCTCTTTATAAGTCCAGAGCGCTGACGACCCAGCCAGCTTGTGGTGAAACTCTGGATGGGTTCCGTGTGCTGGTGTGCGGCATGTTGACACGTTACCGGCGCAGGCATCTGCAGTCGGCTGGCAATTCAGGCTTAAATATCGCTGTATCCGAGGTATCTGCGGGAAAATCAGACCCGTGTTCATGGTTGTTCCAGTCGTCGTCGCCGCTGCCAAATGACCTCGGCGCTAATTGTGTCTCTTTATAAGTCCAGAGCGCTGATGACCGTGCGACCTGGTGTTGAAACTCTGGATGGGTTCGGTGTGCTGGTGTGCGGCATGTTGACACGTTACCGGCGCAGGCATCTGCAGTCGGCTGGCAATCCAGGCTTCAATATCGCTGTATCCGAGGTATCTGCGGGAAAAGCAGACCCGTGTTCATGGGTTGTTC
Organism: Amblyomma americanum; assembly: GCF_052857255.1. Lineage (NCBI taxonomy): Eukaryota > Metazoa > Arthropoda > Arachnida > Ixodida > Ixodidae > Amblyomma > Amblyomma americanum. The sequence continues at coordinate 76,303 of NW_027526553.1, read as the reverse complement.
CAGTCGTCGTCGCCGCTGCCAAGTGACCTCGGCGCTAATTGTGGCTCTTTATAAGTCCAGAGCGCTGATGACCGTGCGACCTGGTGTTGAAAGTTTGGATGGGTTCCGTGTGCTGGAGTGCGCCATGTTGACACGTTGCAGGCGCAGGCATCTGCAGTCGGCTGGCAATTCAGGCTTCAATACCGCTGTATCCGGGGTATATACTGGAATAGCCAGACCCGTGTTCATGGGTTGTTCCATTTGTCGTCGCCGCTGCCAAGTGACCTCGGCGCTAATTGTGGCTCTTTATAAGTCCAGAGCGCTGATGACTGTGCGACCTGGTGTTGAAACTCGGGATGGGTTCCGTGTGCTGGTGTGCGCCATGTTTTCATGTTACCGGCGCAGGCATCTGCAGTCGGCTGGCAATTCGGGCTTCAATATCGCTGTATCCGAGGTATCTGCGGGAAAAGCTGACCAGTGTTCATGGGTTGTTCCAGTCGTCGTCGCCGCTGCCAAGAGACCTCGGCGCTAATTGCGGCTCTTTATAAGTCCAGAGCGCTGATGACCGCGCGACCTGGTGTTGAAAGCCTGGATGGGTTCCGTGTGCTGGTGTGCGGCATGTTGACACGTTACCGGCGCAGGCATCTGCAGTCGGCTTGAAATTCAGGTTTCAATATCGCTGTATCGAGGTATCTGCGGGAAAAGCTGACCCGTGTTCATGGGTTGTTCCAGTCGTCGTCGCCGCTGCCAAGTGACCTCGGCGCTAAATGTGGCTCTTTATAAGTCCAGAGCGCTGACGACCGAGCCAGCTTGTGTTGAAACTCTGGATGGGTTCCGTGTGCTGGTGTGCGGCATGTTGACACGTTACCGGCGCAGGCATCTGCAGTCGGCTGGCAATCCAGGCTTCAATATCGCTGTACCCGAGGTATCTGCGGGAAAAGCAGACCCTTGTTCATGGGTTGTTTCAGTCGTCATCGCCGCTGCCAAGTGACCTCGGTGCGCCAATTTTGGCTATTTATAAGTACAAAGCGCTGATGACCGTGCCACCTTGTGTTGAAAGCTCTAGATGGGTTCCGTGTGCTGGTGTGCGGCATGTTGACACGTTACCGGCGCAGGCATCTGCAGTCGGCTGGCAATTCGGGCTTCAATATCGCTGTATCCGAGGTATCTGCTGGAAAAGCCAGACCCTTGTTCAGGGGTTGTTCCAGTCGTCGTCGCCGCTACCAAGTGACCTCGGCGCGACAATTGTGGCTCTTTATAAGTCAAGAGCGCTGATGACCGTGCGACCTGGTGTTGAAACTCTGGATGGGTTCCGTGCGCTGGTATGCGCCATGTTGACACGTTACCGGCGCAGGCATCTGCAGTCGGCTGGCAATTCAGGTTTCAATATCGCTGTATCCGTGGTATCTGCGGGAAAACCAGACCAGTGTTCATGGTTGTTCCAGTCGTCGTCGCCGCTGCCAAATGACCTCGGCGCTAATTGTGGCTCTTTATAAGTCCAGAGCGCTGATGACTGTGCGACCTGGTGTTGAAATTCTGGATGGGTTCCGTGTGCTGGTGTGTGGCATGTTGACACGTTACCGGCGCAGGCATCTGCAGTCGGCTGTCAATTCCGGCTTCAATACCGCTGTATCCGAGGTATCTGCGGGAAACCCAGACCCGTGTTCATGGTTGTTCCAGTCGTCGTCGCCGCTGCCAAGTGACCTCGGCGCTAATTGTGGCTCTTTATAAGTCCAGAGCGCTGATGACCGAGCGAGCTTGTGTTGAAACTCTGGATGGGTTCCGTGTGCTGGTGTGCGGCATGTTGACACGTTACCGGCGCAGGCATCTGCAGTCGGCTGGCAATTCAGGCTTAAATATCGCTGTCTCCGAGGTATCTGCGGGAAAATCAGACCCGTGTTCATGGTTGTTCCAGTCGTCGTCGCCGCTGCCAAATGACCTCGGCGCTAATTGTGTCTCTTTATAAGTCCAGAGCGCTGATGACCGTGAGACCTGGTGTTGAAACTCTGGATGGGTTCGGTGTGCTGGTGTGCGGCATGTTGACACGTTACCGGCGCAGGCATCTGCAGTCGGCTGGCAATCCAGGCTTCAATATCGCTGTATCCGAGGTATCTGCGGGAAAAGCAGACCCGTGTTCATGGGTTGTTCCAGTCGTCGTCGCCGCTGCCAAGTGACCTCGGCGCTAATTGTGGCTCTTTATAAGTCCAGAGCGCTGATGACCGTGCGACCTGGTGTTGAAACTCTGGATGGGTTCCGTGTGCTGGTGTGCGGCATGTTGACACGTTACCGGCGCAGGCATCTGCATTCGGCTGGCAATTCGGGCTTCAATATCGCTGTATCGAGGTATCTGCGGGAAAAGCTGACCCGTGTTCATGGGTTGTTCCAGTCGTCGTCGCCGCTGCCAAGTGACCTCGGCGCTAAATGTGGCTCTTTATAAGTCCAGAGCGCTGATGACCGCGCGACCTGGTGTTGAAACTCTGGATGGGTTCCGTGTGCTGGTGTGCGGCATGTTGACACGTTACCGGCGCAGGCATCTGCAGTCGGCTAGAAATTCAGGCTTCAATATCGCTGTACCGAGGTATCTTCGCGAAAAGCAGACCCGTTTTCATGGGTTGTTCCAGTCGTCGTCGCCGCTGCCAAGTGACCTCGGCGCTAATTGTGGCTCTTTATAAGTCCAGAGCGCTGACGACCGAGCCTGCTTGTGTTGAAACTCTGGATGGGTTCCGTGTGCTGGTGTGCGGCATGTTGACACGTTACCGGCGCAGGCATCTGCGGTCGGCTGGCAATCCAGGCTTCAATATCGCTGTATCCGAGGTATCTGCGGGAAAAGCAGACCCTTGTTCATGGGTTGTTTCAGTCGTCATCGCCGCTGCCAAGTGACCTCGGTGCGCCAATTTTGGCTCTTTATAAGTACAAAGCGCTGATGACCGTGCCACCTTGTGTTGAAAGCTCTAGATGGGTTCCGTGTGCTGGTGTGCGGCATGTTGACACGTTACCGGCGCAGGCATCTGCAGTCGGCTGGCAATTCGGGCTTCAATATCGCTGTATCCGAGGTATCTGCTGGAAAAGCCAGACCCTTGTTCAGGGGTTGTTCCAGTCGTCGTCGCCGCTACCAAGTGACCTCGGCGCGACAATTGTGGCTCTTTATAAGTCAAGAGCGCTGATGACCGTGCGACATGGTGTTGAAACTCTGGATGGGTTCCGTGCGCTGGTATGCGCCATGTTGACACGTTACCGGCGCAGGCATCTGCAGTCGGCTGGCAATTCCGGCTTCAATATCGCTGTATCCGTGGTATCTGCGGGAAAAGCTGACCCGTGTTCATGGATTGTTCCAGTCGTCGTAGCCGCTGCCAAGTGACCTCGGCGCTAATTGTGGCTCTTTATAAGTCCAGAGCGCTGATGACCGTGCGACCTGGTGCTGAAACTCTGGATGGGTTCCCTGTGCTGGTGTGCGGCATGTTGACACGTTACCGGCGCAGGCATCTGCAGTCGGCTGTCAATTCAGGCTTCAATATCGCTGTATCCGAGGTATATGCAGGAAAAGCTGACCCGTGTTCATGGGTTGTTCCTGTCGTCGTCGCCGCTGCCAAGTGACTTCGGCGCTAATTGTGGCTCTTTATAAGTCCAGAGCGCTGATGACCGTGCGACCTGGTGTTGAAACTCTGGATGGGTTCCGTGTGCTGGTGTGCGGCATGTTGACACGTTACCGGCGCAGGCATCTGCAGTCGGCTCGAAATTCAGGCTTCAATATCGATGTACCGAGGTATCTTCGCGAAAAGCAGACCCGTGTTCATGGGTTGTTCCAATCGTCGTCGCCGCTGCCAAGTGACCTCGGTGCTAATTGTGGCTGTTTATAAGTCCAGAGCGCTGACGACCGTGCGACCTGGTGTTGAAACTCTGGATGGGTTCCGTGTGCTGGAGTGCGCCATGTTGACACGTTACCGGCGCAGGCATCTCCAGTCGGCTGGCAATTCAGGCTTCAATACCGCTGTATCCGAGGTATCTTCGGGAAAAGCAGACCCTTGATCATGGGTTGTTCCAGTTGTTGTCGCCGCTGCCAAGTGACCTCGGCGCTAATTGTGGCTCTTTATAAGTCCAGAGCGCTGATGACTGTGCGACCTGGTGTTGAAATTCTGGATGGGTTCCGTGTGCTGGTGTGTGGCATGTTGACACGTTACCGGCGCAGGCATCTGCAGTCAGCTGTCAATTCAGGCTTCAATACCGCTGTATGCGAGGTATCTGTGGGAAAACCAGACCCGTGTTTATGGTTGTTCCAGTCGTCGTCGCCGCTGCCAAATGACCTCGGCGCTAATTGTGGCTCTTTATAAGTCCAGAGCGCTGATGACTGTGCGACCTGGTGTTGAAATTCTGGATGGGTTCCGTGTGCTGGTGTGTGGCATGTTGACACGTTTCCGGCGCAGGCATCTGCAGTCGGCTGTCAATTCAGGCTTCAATACCGCTGTATCCGAGGTATCTGCGGGAAAACCAGACCCGTTTTCATGGTTGTTCCAGTCGTCGTCGCCGCTGCCAAGTGACCTCGGCGCTAATTGTGGCTCTTTATAAGTCCAGAGCGCTGATGACCGAGCGAGCTTGTGTTGAAACTCTGGATGGATTCCGTGTGCTGGTGTGCGGCATGTTGACACGTTACCGGCGCAGGCATCTGCAGTCGGCTGGCAATTCAGGCTTAAATATCGCTGTATCCGAGGTATCTGCGGGAAAATCAGACCCGTGTTCATGGTTGTTCCAGTCGTCGTCGCCGCTGCCAAATGACCTCGGCGCTAATTGTGTCTCTTTATAAGTCCAGAGCGCTGATGACCGTGCGACCTGGTGTTGAAACTCTGGATGGGTTTGGTGTGCTGGTGTGCGGCATGTTGACACGTTACCGGCGCAGGCATCTGCAGTCGGCTGGCAATCCAGGCTTCAATATCGCTGTATCCGAAGTATCTGCGGGAAAAGCAGTCCCGTGTTCATGGGTTGTTCCAGTCGTCGTCGCCGCTGCCAAGTGACCTCGGCGCTAATTGTGGCTCTTTATAAGTCCAGAGCGCTGATGACCGTGCGACCTGGTGTTGAAAGTTTGGATGGGTTCCGTGTGCTGGAGTGCGCCATGTTGACACGTTGCCGGCGCAGGCATCTGCAGTCGGCTGGCAATTCAGGCTTCAATACCGCTGTATCCGGGGTATATACTGGAATAGCCAGACCCGTGTTCATGGGTTGATCCATTTGTCGTCGCCGCTGCCAAGTGACCTCGGCGCTAATTGTGGCTCTTTATAAGTCCAGAGCGCTGATGACTGTGCGACCTGGTGTTGAAACTCGGGATGGGTTCCGTGTGCTGGTGTGCGCCATGTTTTCATGTTACCGGCGCAGGCATCTGCAGTCGGCTGGCAATTCGGGCTTCAATATCGCTGTATCCGAGGTATCTGCGGGAAAAGCTGACCCGTGTTCATGGGTTGTTCCAGTCGTCGTCGCCGCTGCCAAGAGACCTCGGCGCTAATTGCGGCTCTTTATAAGTCCAGAGCGCTGATGACCGCGCGACCTGGTGTTGATAGCCTGGATGGGTTCCGGTGTGCTGGTGTGCGGCATGTTGACACGTTACCGGCGCAGGCATCTGCAGTCGGCTTGAAATTCAGGTTTCAATATCGCTGTATCGAGGTATCTGCGGGGAAAAGCTGACCCGTGTTCATGGGTTGTTCCAGTCGTCGTCGCCGCTGCCAAGTGACATCGGCGCTAAATGTGGCTCTTTTATAAGTCCAGAGCGCTGATGACCGCGCGACCTGGTGTTGAAACTGTGGATGGGTTCCGTGTGCTGGGTTGTGCGGCATGTTGACACGTTACCGGCGCAGGCATCTGCAGTCGGCTAGAAATTCAGGCTTCAATATCGCTGTACCGAGGTATCTTCGCGAAAAGCAGACCCGTTTTCATGGGTTGTTCCAGTCGTCGTCGCCGCTGCCAAGTGACCTCGGCGCTAATTGTGGCTCTTTATAAGTCCAGAGCGCTGACGACCGAGCCAGCTTGTGTTGAAACTCTGGATGGGTTCCGTGTGCTGGTGTGCGGCATGTTGACACGTTACCGGCGCAGGCATCTGCAGTCGGCTGGCAATTCAGGCTTAAATATCGCTGTATCCGAGGTATCTGCGGGAAAAGTTGACCAGTGTTCATGGGTTGTTCCAGTCGTCGTCGCCGCTGCCAAGAGACCTCGGCGCTAATTGCGGCTCTTTATAAGTCCAGAGCGCTGATGACCGCGCGACCTGGTGTTGAAAGCCTGGATGGGTTCCGTGTGCTGGTGTGCGGCATGTTGACACGTTACCGGCGCAGGCATCTGCAGTCTTCTTGAAATTCAGGTTTCAATATCGCTGTATCGAGGTATCTGCGGGAAAAGCTGACCCGTGTTCATGGGTTGTTCCAGTCGTCGTCGCCGCTGCCAAGTGACCTCGGCGCTAAATGTGGCTCTTTATAAGTCCAGAGCGCTGATGACCGCGCGACCTGGTGTTGAAACTCTGGATGGGTTCCGTGTGCTGGTGTGCGGCATGTTGACACGTTACCGGCGCAGGCATCTGCAGTCGGCTAGAAATTCAGGCTTCAATATCGCTGTACGGAGGTATCTTCGCGAAAAGCAGACCCGTTTTCATGGGTTGTTCCAGTCGTCGTCGCCGCTGCCAAGTGACCTCGGCGCTAATTGTGGCTCTTTATAAGTCCAGAGCGCTGACGACCGAGCCAGCTTGTGTTGAAACTCTGGATGGGTTCCGTGGTGCTGGGTGTGCGGCATGTTGACACGTTACCGGCGCAGGCATCTGCAGTCGGCTGGCAATCCAGGCTTCAATATCGCTGTACCCGAGGTATCTGCGGGAAAAGCAGAACCCTTGTTCATGGGTTGTTTCAGTCGTCATCGCCGCTGCCAAGTGACCTCGGTGCGCCAATTTTGGCTATTTATAAGTACAAAGCTCTGATGACCGTGCCACCTTGTGTTGAAAGCTCTAGATGGGTTCCGACGTGCTGGTGTGCGGCATGTTGACACGTTACCGGCGCAGGCATCTGCAGTCGGCTGGCAATTCGGGCTTCAATATCGCTGTATCCGAGGTATCTGCTGGAAAAGCCAGACCCTTGTTCAGGGGTTGTTCCAGTCGTCCGTCGCCGCTACCAAGTGACCTCGGCGCGACAATTGTGGCTCTTTATAAGTCAAGAGCGCTGATGACCGTGCGACCTGGTGTTGAAACTCTGGATGGGTTCCGTGCGCTGGTATGCGCCATGTTGACACGTTACCGGCGCAGGCATCTGCAGTCGGCTGGCAATTCAGGCTTCAATATCGCTGTATCCGTGGTATCTGCGGGAAAACCAGACCCGTGTTCATGGTTGTTCCAGTCGTCGTCGCCGCTGCCAAATGACCTCGGCGCTAATTGTGGCTCTTTATAAGTCCAGAGCGCTGATGACTGTGCGACCTGGTGTTGAAATTCTGGATGGGTTCCGTGTGCTGGTGTGTGGCATGTTGACACGTTACCGGCGCAGGCATCTGCAGTCGGCTGTCAATTCCGGCTTCAATACCGCTGTATCCGAGGTATCTGCGGAAAAACCAGACCCGTGTTCATGGTTGTTCCAGTCGTCGTCGCCGCTGCCAAGTGACCTCGGGCGCTAAATGTGGCTCTTTATAAGTCCAGAGCGCTGATGACCGAGCGAGCTTGTGTTGAAACTCTGGATGGGTTCCGGGTGTGCGGCATGTTGACACGTTACCGGCGCAGGCATCTGCAGTCGGCTGGCAATTCAGGCTTAAATATCGCTGTATCCGAGGTATCTGCGGGAAAATCAGACCCGTGTTCATGGTTGTTCCAGTCGTCGTCGCCGCTGCCAAATGACCTCGGCGCTAATTGTGTCTCTTTATAAGTCCAGAGCGCTGATGACCGTGAGACCTGGTGTTGAAACTCTGGATGGGTTCGGTGTGCTGGGGTGCGGCATGTTGACACGTTACCGGCGCAGGCATCTGCAGTCGGCTGGCAATCCAGGCTTCAATATCGCTGTATCCGAGGTATCTGCGGGAAAAGCAGACCCGTGTTCATGGGTTGTTCCAGTCGTCGTCGCCGCTGCCAAGTGACCTCGGCGCTAATTGTGGCTCTTTATAAGTCCAGAGCGCTGATGACTGTGCGACCTGGTGTTGAAACTCTGGATGGGTTCCGTGCGCTGGTATGCGCCATGTTGACACGTTACCGGCGCAGGCATCTGCAGTCGGCTGGCAATTCAGGCTTCAATATCGCTGTATCCGTGGTATCTGCGGGAAAACCAGACCCGTGTTCATGGTTGTTCCAGTCGTCGTCGCCGCTGCCAAATGACCTCGGCGCTAATTGTGGCTCTTTATAAGTCCAGAGCGCTGATGACTGTGCGACCTGGTGTTGAAATTCTGGATGGGTTCCGTGTGCTGGTGTGTGGCATGTTGACACGTTACCGGCGCAGGCATCTGCAGTCGGCTGTCAATTCCGGCTTCAATACCGCTGTATCCGAGGTATCTGCGGAAAAACCAGACCCGTGTTCATGGTTGTTCCAGTCGTCGTCGCCGCTGCCAAGTGACCTCGGCGCTAAATGTGGCTCTTTATAAGTCCAGAGCGCTGATGACCGAGCGAGCTTGTGTTGAAACTCTGGATGGGTTCCGTGTGCTGGTGTGCGGCATGTTGACACGTTACCGGCGCAGGCATCTGCAGTCGGCTGGCAATTCAGGCTTAAATATCGCTGTATCCGAGGTATCTGCGGGAAAATCAGACCCGTGTTCATGGTTGTTCCAGTCGTCGTCGCCGCTGCCAAATGACCTCGGCGCTAATTGTGTCTCTTTATAAGTCCAGAGCGCTGATGACCGTGAGACCTGGTGTTGAAACTCTGGATGGGTTCGGTGTGCTGGGGTGCGGCATGTTGACACGTTACCGGCGCAGGCATCTGCAGTCGGCTGGCAATCCAGGCTTCAATATCGCTGTATCCGAGGTATCTGCGGGAAAAGCAGACCCGTGTTCATGGGTTGTTCCAGTCGTCGTCGCCGCTGCCAAGTGACCTCGGCGCTAATTGTGGCTCTTTATAAGTCCAGAGCGCTGATGACTGTGCGACCTGGTGTTGAAACTCGGGATGGGTTCCGTGTGCTGGTGTGCGCCATGTTTTCATGTTACCGGCGCAGGCATCTGCAGTCGGCTGGCAATTCGGGCTTCAATATCGCTGTATCCGAGGTATCTGCGGGAAAAGCTGACCCGTGTTCATGGGTTGTTCCAGTCGTCGTCGCCGCTGCCAAGAGACCTCGGCGCTAATTGCGGCTCTTTATAAGTCCAGAGTGCTGATGACCGCGCGACCTGGTGTTGAAAGCCTGGATGGGTTCCGTGTGCTGGTGTGCGGCATGTTGACACGTTACCGGCGCAGGCATCTGCAGTCGGCTTGAAATTCAGGTTTCAATATCGCTGTATCGAGGTATCTGCGGGAAAAGCTGACCCGTGTTCATGGGTTGTTCCAGTCGTCGTCGCCGCTGCCAAGTGACCTCGGCGCTAAATGTGGCTCTTTATAAGTCCAGAGCGCTGATGACCGCGCGACCTGGTGTTGAATCTCTGGATGGGTTCCGTGTGCTGGTGTGCGGCATGTTGACACGTTACCGGCGCAGGCATCTGCAGTCGGCTAGAAATTCAGGCTTCAATATCGCTGTACCGAAATATCTTCGCGAAAAGCAGACCCGTTTCATGGGTTGTTCCAGTCGTCGTCGCCGCTGCCAAGTGACCTCGGCGCTAATTGTGGCTCTTTATAAGTCCAGAGCGCTGACGACCGAGCCAGCTTGTGTTGAAACTCTGGATGGGTTCCGTGTGCTGGTGTGCGGCATGTTGACACGTTACCGGCGCAGGCATCTGCAGTCGGCTGGCAATCCAGGCTTCAATATCGCTGTATCCGAGGTATCTGCGGGAAAAGCAGACCCTTGTTCATGGGTTGTTCCAGTCGTCGTCGCCGCTACCAAGTGACCTCGGCGCGACAATTGTGGCTCTTTATAAATCAAGAGCGCTGATGACCGTGCGACATGGTGTTGAAACTCTGGATGGGTTCCGTGCGCTGGTATGCGCCATGTTGACACGTTACCGGCGCAGGCATCTGCAGTCGGCTGGCAATTCCGGCTTCAATATCGCTGTATCCGTGGTATCTGCGGGAAAAGCTGACCCGTGTTCATGGATTGTTCCATTTGTCGTCGCCGCTGCCAAGTGACCTCGGCGCTAATTGTGGCTCTTTATAAGTCCAGAGCGCTGATGACTGTGCGACCTGGTGTTGAAACTCGGGATGGGTTCCGTGTGCTGGTGTGCGCCATGTTTTCATGTTACCGGCGCAGGCATCTGCAGTCGGCTGGCAATTCGGGCTTCAATATCGCTGTATCCGAGGTATCTGCGGGAAAAGCTGACCAGTGTTCATGGGTTGTTCCAGTCGTCGTCGCCGCTGCCAAGAGACCTCGGCGCTAATTGCGGCTCTTTATAAGTCCAGAGCGCTGATGACCGCGCGACCTGGTGTTGAAAGCCTGGATGGGTTCCGTGTGCTGGTGTGCGGCATGTTGACACGTTACCGGCGCAGGCATCTGCAGTCGGCTTGAAATTCAGGTTTCAATATCGCTGTATCGAGGTATCTGCGGGAAAAGCTGACCCGTGTTCATGGGTTGTTCCAGTCGTCGTCGCCGCTGCCAAGTGACCTCGGCGCTAAATGTGGCTCTTTATAAGTCCAGAGCGCTGATGACCGCGCGACCTGGTGTTGAAACTCTGGATGGGTTCCGTGTGCTGGTGTGCGGCATGTTGACACGTTACCGGCGCAGGCATCTGCAGTCGGCTAGAAATTCAGGCTTCAATATCGCTGTACGGAGGTATCTTCGCGAAAAGCAGACCCGTTTTCATGGGTTGTTCCAGTCGTCGTCGCCGCTGCCAAGTGACCTCGGCGCTAATTGTGGCTCTTTATAAGTCCAGAGCGCTGACGACCGAGCCAGCTTGTGTTGAAACTCTGGATGGGTTCCGTGTGCTGGTGTGCGGCATGTTGACACGTTACCGGCGCAGGCATCTGCAGTCGGCTGGCAATCCAGGCTTCAATATCGCTGTACCCGAGGTATCTGCGGGAAAAGCAGACCCTTGTTCATGGGTTGTTTCAGTCGTCATCGCCGCTGCCAAGTGACCTCGGTGCGCCAATTTTGGCTATTTATAAGTACAAAGCGCTGATGACCGTGCCACCTTGTGTTGAAAGCTCTAGATGGGTTCCGTGTGCTGGTGTGCGGCATGTTGACACGTTACCGGCGCAGGCATCTGCAGTCGGCTGGCAATTCGGGCTTCAATATCGCTGTATCCGAGGTATCTGCTGGAAAAGCCAGACCCTTGTTCAGGGGTTGTTCCAGTCGTCGTCGCCGCTACCAAGTGACCTCGGCGCGACAATTGTGGCTCTTTATAAGTCAAGAGCGCTGATGACCGTGCGACCTGGTGTTGAAACTCTGGATGGGTTCCGTGCGCTGGTATGCGCCATGTTGACACGTTACCGGCGCAGGCATCTGCAGTCGGCTGGCAATTCAGGCTTCAATATCGCTGTATCCGTGGTATCTGCGGGAAAACCAGACCCGTGTTCATGGTTGTTCCAGTCGTCGTCGCCGCTGCCAAATGACCTCGGCGCTAATTGTGGCTCTTTATAAGTCCAGAGCGCTGATGACTGTGCGACCTGGTGTTGAAATTCTGGATGGGTTTCGTGTGCTGGTGTGTGGCATGTTGACACGTTACCGGCGCAGGCATCTGCAGTCGGCTGTCAATTCCGGCTTCAATACCGCTGTATCCGAGGTATCTGCGGAAAAACCAGACCCGTGTTCATGGTTGTTCCAGTCGTCGTCGCCGCTGCCAAGTGACCTCGGCGCTAATTGTGGCTCTTTATAAGTCCAGAGCGCTGATGACCGAGCGAGCTTGTGTTGAAACTCTGGATGGGTTCCGTGTGCTGGTGTGCGGCATGTTGACACGTTACCGGCGCAGGCATCTGCAGTCGGCTGGCAATTCAGGCTTAAATATCGCTGTATCCGAGGTATCTGCGGGAAAATCAGACCCGTGTTCATGGTTGTTCCAGTCGTCGTCGCCGCTGCCAAATGACCTCGGCGCTAATTGTGTCTCTTAATAAGTCCAGAGCGCTGATGACCGTGAGACCTGGTGTTGAAACTCTGGATGGGTTCGGTGTGCTGGTGTGCGGCATGTTGACACGTTACCGGCGCAGGCATCTGCAGTCGGCTGGCAATCCAGGCTTCAATATCGCTGTATCCGAGGTATCTGCGGGAAAAGCAGACCCGTGTTCATGGGCTGTTCCAGTCGTCGTCGCCGCTGCCAAGTGACCTCGGCGCTAATTATGCTCTTTATAAGTCCAGAGCGCTGATGACTGTGCGACCTGGTGTTGAAACTCGGGATGGGTTCCGTGTGCTGGTGTGCGCCATGTTTTCATGTTACCGGCGCAGGCATCTGCAGTCGGCTGGCAATTCGGGCTTCAATATCGCTGTATCCGAGGTATCTGCGGGAAAAGCTGACCCGTGTTCATGGGTTGTTCCAGTCGTCGTCGCCGCTGCCAAGAGACCTCGGCGCTAATTGCGGCTCTTTATAAGTCCAGAGTGCTGATGACCGCGCGACCTGGTGTTGAAAGCCTGGATGGGTTCCGTGTGCTGGTGTGCGGCATGTTGACACGTTACCGGCGCAGGCATCTGCAGTCGGCTTGAAATTCAGGTTTCAATATCGCTGTATCGAGGTATCTGCGGGAAAAGCTGACCCGTGTTCATGGGTTGTTCCAGTCGTCGTCGCCGCTGCCAAGTGACCTCGGCGCTAAATGTGGCTCTTTATAAGTCCAGAGCGCTGATGACCGCGCGACCTGGTGTTGAAACTCTGGATGGGTTCCGTGTGCTGGTGTGCGGCATGTTGACACGTTACCGGCGCAGGCATCTGCAGTCGGCTAGAAATTCAGGCTTCAATATCGCTGTACCGAGGTATCTTCGCGAAAAGCAGACCCGTTTTCATGGGTTGTTCCAGTCGTCGTCGCCGCTGCCAAGTGACCTCGGCGCTAATTGTGGCTCTTTATAAGTCCAGAGCGCTGACGACCGAGCCAGCTTGTGTTGAAACTCTGGATGGGTTCCGTGTGCTGGTGTGCGGCATGTTGACACGTTACCGGCGCAGGCATCTGCAGTCGGCTGGCAATCCAGGCTTCAATATCGCTGTATCCGAGGTATCTGCGGGAAAAGCAGACCCTTGTTCATGGGTTGTTCCAGTCGTCGTCGCCGCTACCAAGTGACCTCGGCGCGACAATTGTGGCTCTTTATAAATCAAGAGCGCTGATGACCGTGCGACATGGTGTTGAAACTCTGGATGGGTTCCGTGCGCTGGTATGCGCCATGTTGACACGTTACCGGCGCAGGCATCTGCAGTCGGCTGGCAATTCCGGCTTCAATATCGCTGTATCCGTGGTATCTGCGGGAAAAGCTGACCCGTGTTCATGGATTGTTCCAGTCGTCGTAGCCGCTGCCAAGTGACCTCGGCGCTAATTGTGGCTCTTTATAAGTCCAGAGCGCTGATGACCGTGCGACCTGGTGCTGAAACTCTGGATGGGTTCCCTGTGCTGGTGTGCGGCATGTTGACACGTTACCGGCGCAGGCATCTGCAGTCGGCTGTCAATTCAGGCTTCAATATCGCTGTATCCGAGGTATATGCAGGAAAAGCTGACCCGTGTTCATGGGTTGTTCCTGTCGTCGTCGCCGCTGCCAAGTGACTTCGGCGCTAATTGTGGCTCTTTATAAGTCCAGAGCGCTGATGACCGTGCGACCTGGTGTTGAAACTCTGGATGGGTTCCGTGTGCTGGTGTGCGGCATGTTGACACGTTACCGGCGCAGGCATCTGCAGTCGGCTCGAAATTCAGGCTTCAATATCGATGTACCGAGGTATCTTCGCGAAAAGCAGACCCGTGTTCATGGGTTGTTCCAATCGTCGTCGCCGCTGCCAAGTGACCTCGGTGCTAATTGTGGCTCTTTATAAGTCCAGAGCGCTGACGACCGTGCGACCTGGTGTTGAAACTCTGGATGGGTTCCGTGTGCTGGAGTGCGCCATGTTGACACGTTACCGGCGCAGGCATCTCCAGTCGGCTGGCAATTCAGGCTTCAATACCGCTGTATCCGAGGTATCTTCGGGAAAAGCAGACCCTTGATCATGGGTTGTTCCAGTTGTTGTCGCCGCTGCCAAGTGACCTCGGCGCTAATTGTGGCTCTTTATAAGTCCAGAGCGCTGATGACTGTGCGACCTGGTGTTGAAATTCTGGATGGGTTCCGTGTGCTGGTGTGTGGCATGTTGACACGTTACCGGCGCAGGCATCTGCAGTCAGCTGTCAATTCAGGCTTCAATACCGCTGTATGCGAGGTATCTGTGGGAAAACCAGACCCGTGTTCCAGTCGTCGTCGCCGCGTCCAAATGACCTCGGCGCTAATTGTGGCTCTTTATAAGTCCAGAGCGCTGATGACTGTGCGACCTGGTGTTGAAATTCTGGATGGGTTCCGTGTGCTGGTGTGTGGCATGTTGACACGTTCCCGGCGCAGGCATCTGCAGTCGGCTGTCAATTCAGGCTTCAATACCGCTGTATCCGAGGTATCTGCGGGAAAACCAGACCCGTGTTCATGGTTGTTCCAGTCGTCGTCGCCGCTGCCAAGTGACCTCGGCGCTAATTGTGGCTCTTTATAAGTCCAGAGCGCTGATGACCGAGCGAGCTTGTGTTGAAACTCTGGATGGGTTCCGTGTGCTGGTGTGCGGTATGTTGACACGTTACCGGCGCAGGCATCTGCAGTCGGCTGGCAATTCATTCTTAAATATCGCTGTATCCGAGGTATCTGCGGGAAAATCAGACCCGTGTTCATGGTTGTTCCAGTCGTCGTCGCCGCTGCCAAATGACCTCGGCGCTAATTGTGTCTCTTTATAAGTCCAGAGCGCTGATGACCGTGCGACCTGGTGTTGAAACTCTGGATGGGTTCGGTGTGCTGGTGTGCGGCATGTTGACACGTTACCGGCGCAGGCATCTGCAGTCGGCTGGCAATCCAGGCTTCAATATCGCTGTATCCGAGGTATCTGCGGGAAAAGCAGTCCCGTGTTCATGGGTTGTTCCAGTCGTCGTCGCCGCTGCCAAGTGACCTCGGCGCTAATTGTGGCTCTTTATAAGTCCAGAGCGCTGATGACCGTGCGACCTGGTGTTGAAAGTTTGGATGGGTTCCGTGTGGTGGAGTGCGCCATGTTGACACGTTGCCGGCGCAGGCATCTGCAGTCGGCTGGCAATTCAGGCTTCAATACCGCTGTATCCGGGGTATATACTGGAATAGCCAGACCCGTGTTCATGGGTTGATCCATTTGTCGTCGCCGCTGCCAAGTGACCTCGGCGCTAATTGTGGCTCTTTATAAGTCCAGAGCGCTGATGACTGTGCGACCTGGTGTTGAAACTCGGGATGGGTTCCGTGTGCTGGTGTGCGCCATGTTTTCATGTTACCGGCACAGGCATCTGCAGTCGGCTGGCAATTCGGGCTTCAATATCGCTGTATCCGAGGTATCTGCGGGAAAAGCTGACCCGTGTTCATGGGTTGTTCCAGTCGTCGTCGCCGCTGCCAAGAGACCTCGGCGCTAATTGCGGCTCTTTATAAGTCCAGAGCTCTGATGACCGCGCGACCTGGTGTTGAAAGCCTGGATGGGTTCCGTGTGCTGGTGTGCGGCATGTTGACACGTTACCGGCGCAGGCATCTGCAGTCGGCTTGAAATTCAGGTTTCAATATCGCTGTATCGAGGTATCTGCGGGAAAAGCTGACCCGTGTTCATGGGTTGTTCCAGTCGTCGTCGCCGCTGCCAAGTGACCTCGGCGCTAAATGTGGCTCTTTATAAGTCCAGAGCGCTGATGACCGCGCGACCTGGTGTTGAAACTCTGGATGGGTTCCGTGTGCTGGTGTGCGGCATGTTGACACGTTACCGGCGCAGGCATCTGCAGTCGGCTAGAAATTCAGACTTCAATATCGCTGTACCGAGGTATCTTCGCGAAAAGCAGACCCGTTTTCATGGGTTGTTCCAGTCGTCGTCGCCGCTGCCAAGTGACCTTGGCGCTAATTGTGGCTCTTTATAAGTCCAGAGCGCTGACGACCGAGCCAGCTTGTGTTGAAACTCTGGATGGGTTCCGTGTGCTGGTGTGCGGCATGTTGACACGTTACCGGCGCAGGCATCTGCAGTCGGCTGGCAATCCAGGCTTCAATATCGCTGTATCCGAGGTATCTGCGGGAAAAGCAGACCCTTGTTCATGGGTTGTTTCAGTCGTCATCGCCGCTGCCAAGTGACCTCGGTGCGCCAATTTTGGCTCTTTATAAGTACAAAGCGCTGATGACCGTGCCACCTTGTGTTGAAAGCTCTAGATGGGTTCCGTGTGCTGGTGTGCGGCATGTTGACACGTTACCGGCGCAGGCATCTGCAGTCGGCTGGCGATTCGGGCTTCAATATCGCTGTATCCAAGGTATCTGCTGGAAAAGCCAGACCCTTGTTCAGGGGTTGTTGCAGTCGTCGTCGCCGCTACCAAGTGACCTCGGCGCGACAATTGTGGCTCTTTATAAGTCAAGAGCGCTGACGACCGTGCAACATGGTGTTGAAACTCTGGATGGGTTCCGTGCGCTGGTATGCGCCATGTTGACACGTTACCGGCGCAGGCATCTGCAGTCGGCTGGCAATTCCGGCTTCAATATCGCTGTATCCGTGGTATCTGCGGGAAAAGCTGACCCGTGTTCATGGATTGTTCCAGTCGTCGTAGCCGCTGCCAAGTGACCTCGGCGCTAATTGTGGCTCTTTATAAGTCCAGAGCGCTGATGACCGTGCGACCTGGTGCTGAAACTCTGGATGGGTTCCCTGTGCTGGTGTGCGGCATGTTGACACGTTACCGGCGCAGGCATCTGCAGTCGGCTGTCAATTCAGGCTTCAATATCGCTGTATCCGAGGTATATGCCGGAAAAGCTGACCCGTGTTCATGGGTTGTTCCTGTCGTCGTCGCCGCTGCCAAGTGACTTCGGCGCTAATTGTGGCTCTTTATAAGTCCAGAGCGCTGATGACCGTGCAACCTGGTGTTGAAACTCTGGATGGGTTCCGTGTGCTGGTGTGCGGCATGTTGACACGTTACCGGCGCAGGCATCTGCAGTCGGCTCGAAATTCAGGCTTCAATATCGATGTACCGAGGTATCTTCGCGAAAAGCAGACCCGTGTTCATGGGTTGTTCCAATCCTCGTCGCCGCTGCCAAGTGACCTCGGTGCTAATTGTGGCTCTTTATAAGTCCAGAGCGCTGACGACCGTGCGACCTGGTGTTGAAACTCTGGATGGGTTCCGTGTGCTGGAGTGCGCCATGTTGACACGTTACCGGCGCAGGCATCTCCAGTCCTCTGGCAATTCAGGCTTCAATACCGCTGTATCCGAGGTATCTTCGGGAAAAGCAGACCCTTGATCATGGGTTGTTCCAGTTGTTGTCGCCGCTGCCAAATGACCTCGGCGCTAATTGTGGCTCTTTATAAGTCCAGAGCGCTGATGACTGTGCGACCTGGTGTTGAAATTTTGGATGGGTTCCGTGTGCTGGAGTGCGCCATGTTGACACGTTGCCGGCGCAGGCATCTGCAATCGGCTGGCAATTCAGGCTTCAATACCGCTGTATCCGGTGTATATACTGGAATAGCCAGACCCGTGTTCATGGGTTGTTCCATTTGTCGTCGCCGCTGCCAAGTGACCTCGGCGCTAATTGTGGCTCTTTATAAGTCCAGAGCGCTGATGACTGTGCGACCTGGTGTTGAAACTCGGGATGGGTTCCGTGTGCTGGTGTGCGCCATGTTTTCATGTTACCGGCGCAGGCATCTGCAGTCGGCTGGCAATTCGGGCTTCAATATAGCTGTATCCAAGGTATCTGCGGGAAAAGCTGACCCGTGTTCATGGGTTGTTCCAGTCGTCGTCGCCGCTGCCAAGAGACCTCGGCGCTAATTGCGGCTCTTTATAAGTCCAGAGCGCTGATGACCGCGCGACCTGGTGTCGAAAGCCTGGATGGGTTCCGTGTGCTTGTGTGCGGCATGTTGACACGTTACCGGCGCAGGCATCTGCAGTCGGCTTGAAATTCAGGTTTCAATATCGCTGTATCGAGGTATCTGCGGGAAAAGCTGACCCGTGTTCATGGGTTGTTCCAGTCGTCGTCGCCGCTGCCAAGTGACCTCGGCGCTAAATGTGGCTCTTTATAAGTCCAGAGCGCTGATGACCGCACGACCGGGTGTTGAAACTCTGGATGGGTTCCGTGTGCTGGTGTGCGGCATGTTGACACGTTACCGGCGCAGGCATCTGCAGTCGGCTGTCAATTCCGGCTTCAATACCGCTGTATCCGAGGTATCTGCGGGAAAACCAGACCCGTGTTCATGGTTGTTCCAGTCGTCGTCGCCGCTGCCAAGTGACCTCGGCGCTAATTGTGGCTCTTTATAAGTCCAGAGCGCTGATGACCGAGCGAGCTTGTGTTGAAACTCTGGATGGGTTCCGTGTGCTGGTGTGCGGCATGTTGACACGTTACCGGCGCAGGCACCTGCAGTCGGCTGGCAATTCAGGCTTAAATATCGCTGTATCCGAGGTATCTGCGGGAAAATCAGACCCGTGTTCATGGTTGTTCCAGTCGTCGTCGCCGCTGCCAAATGACCTCGGCGCTAATTGTGTCTCTTTATAAGTCCAGAGCGCTGATGACCGTGAGACCTGGTGTTGAAACTCTGGATGGGTTCGGTGTGCTGGTGTGCGGCATGTTGACACGTTACCGGCGCAGGCATCTGCAGTCGGCTGGCAATCCAGGCTTCAATATCGCTGTATCCGAGGTATCTGCGGGAAAAGCAGACCCGTGTTCATGGGTTGTTCCAGTCGTCGTCGCCGCTGCCAAGTGACCTCGGCGCTAATTGTGGCTCTTTATAAGTCCAGAGCGCTGATGACCGTGTGACCTGGTGTTGAAAGTTTGGATGGGTTCCGTGTGCTGGAGTGCGCCATGTTGACACGTTGCCGGCGCAGGCATCTGCAGTCGGCTGGCAATTCAGGCTTCAATATCGCTGTATCCGGTGTATATACTGGAATAGCCAGACCCGTGTTCATGGGTTGTTCCATTTGTCGTCGCCGCTGCCAAGTGACCTCGGCGCTAATTGTGGCTCTTTATAAGTCCAGAGCGCTGATGACTGTGCGACCTGGTGTTGAAACTCGGGATGGGTTCCGTGTGCTGGTGTGCGCCATGTTTTCATGTTACCGGCGCAGGCATCTGCAGTCGGCTGGCAATTCGGGCTTCAATATAGCTGTATCCGAGGTATCTGCAGGAAAAGCTGACCCGTGTTCATGGGTTGTTCCAGTCGTCGTCGCCGCTGCCAAGAGACCTCGGCGCTAATTGCGGCTCTTTATAAGTCCAGAGCGCTGATGACCGCGCGACCTGGTGTTGAAAGCCTGGATGGGTTCCGTGTGCTGGTGTGCGGCATGTTGACACGTTACCGGCGCAGGCATCTGCAGTAGGCTTGAAATTCAGGTTTCAATATCGCTGTATCGAGGTATCTGCGGGAAAAGCTGACCCGTGTTCATGGGTTGTTCCAGTCGTCGTCGCCGCTGCCAAGTGACCTCGGCGCTAAATGTGGCTCTTTATAAGTCCAGAGCGCTGATGACCGCGCGACCTGGTGTTGAAACTCTGGATGGGTTCCGTGTGCTGGTGTGCGGCATGTTGACACGTTACCGGCGCAGGCATCTGCAGTCGGCTAGAAATTCAGGCTTCAATATCGCTGTACCGAGGTATCTTCGCGAAAAGCAGACCCGTTTTCATGGGTTGTTCCAGTCGTCGTCGCCGCTGCCAAGTGACCTCGGCGCTAATTGTGGCTCTTTATAAGTCCTGAGCGCTGACGACCGAGCCAGCTTGTGTTGAAACTCTGGATGGGTTCCGTGTGCTGGTGTGCGGCATGTTGACACGTTACCGGCGCAGGCATCTGCAGTCGGCTGGCAATTCAGGCTTAAATATCGCTGTATCCGAGGTATCTGCGGGAAAATCAGACCCGTGTTCATGGTTGTTCCAGTCGTCGTCGCCGCTGCCAAATGACCTCGGCGCTAATTGTGTCTCTTTATAAGTCCAGAGCGCTGATGACCGTGCGACCTGGTGTTGAAACTCTGGATGGGTTCGGTGTGCTGGTGTGCGGCATGTTGACACGTTACCGGCGCAGGCATCTGCAGTCGGCTGGCAATCCAGGCTTCAATATCGCTGTATCCGAGGTATCTGCGGGAAAAGCAGACCCGTGTTCATGGGTTGTTCCAGTCGTCGTCGCCGCTGCCAAGTGACCTCGGCGCTAATTGTGGCTCTTTATAAGTCCAGAGCGCTGATGACCGTGCGACATGGTGTTGAAAGTTTGGATGGGTTCCGTGTGCTGGAGTGCGCCATGTTGACACGTTGCCGGCGCAGGCATCTGCAGTCGGCTGGCAATTCAGGCTTCAATACCGCTGTATCCGGGGTATATACTGGAATAGCCAGACCCGTGTTCATGGGTTGTTCCATTTGTCGTCGCCGCTGCCAAGTGACCTCGGCGCTAATTGTGGCTCTTTATAAGTCCAGAGCGCTGATGACTGTGCGACCTGGTGTTGAAACTCGGGATGGGTTCCGTGTGCTGGTGTGCGCCATGTTTTCATGTTACCGGCGCAGGCATCTGCAGTCGGCTGGCAATTCGGGCTTCAATATCGCTGTATTCGAGGTATCTGCGGGAAAAGCTGACCCGTGTTCATGGGTTGTTCCAGTCGTCGTCGCCGCTGCCAAGAGACCTCGGCGCTAATTGCGGCTCTTTATAAGTCCAGAGCGCTGATGACCGCGCGACCTGGTGTTGAAAGCCTGGATGGGTTCCGTGTGCTTGTGTGCGGCATGTTGACACGTTACCGGCGCAGGCATCTGCAGTCGGCTTGAAATTCAGGTTTCAATATCGCTGTATCGAGGTATCTGCGGGAAAAGCTGACCCGTGTTCATGGGTTGTTCCAGTCGTCGTCGCCGCTGCCAAGTGACCTCGGCGCTAAATGTGGCTGTTTATAAGTCCAGAGCGCTGATGACCGCACGACCTGGTGTTGAAACTCTGGATGGGTTCCGTGTGCTGGTGTGCGGCATGTTGACACGTTACCGGCGCAGGCATCTGCAGTCGGCTGTCAATTCCGGCTTCAATACCGCTGTATCCGAGGTATCTGCGGGAAAACCAGACCCGTGTTCATGGTTGTTCCAGTCGTCGTCGCCGCTGCCAAGTGACCTCGGCGCTAATTGTGGCTCTTTATAAGTCCAGAGCGCTGATGACCGAGCGAGCTTGTGTTGAAACTCTGGATGGGTTCCGTGTGCTGGTGTGCGGCATGTTGACACGTTACCGGCGCAGGCATCTGCAGTCGGCTGGCAATTCAGGCTTAAATATCGCTGTATCCGAGGTATCTGCGGGAAAATCAGACCCGTGTTCATGGTTGTTCCAGTCGTCGTCGCCGCTGCCAAGTGACCTCGGCGCTAATTGTGGCTCTTTATAAGTCCAGAGCGCTGATGACCGTGTGACCTGGTGTTGAAAGTTTGGATGGGTTCCGTGTGCTGGAGTGCGCCATGTTGACACGTTGCCGGCGCAGGCATCTGCAGTCGGCTGGCAATTCAGGCTTCAATACCGCTGTATCCGGTGTATATACTGGAATAGCCAGACCCGTGTTCATGGGTTGTTCCATTTGTCGTCGCCGCTGCCAAGTGACCTCGGCGCTAATTGTGGCTCTTTATAAGTCCAGAGCGCTGACGACCGAGCCAGCTTGTGTTGAAACTCTGGATGGGTTCCGTGTGCTGGTGTGCGGCATGTTGACACGTTACCGGCGCAGGCATCTGCAGTCGGCTGGCAATCCAGGCTTCAATATCGCTGTATCCGAGGTATCTGCGGGAAAAGCAGACCCTTGTTCATGGGTTGTTTCAGTCGTCATCGCCGCTGCCAAGTGACCTCGGTGCGCCAATTTTGGCTCTTTATAAGTACAAAGCGCTGATGACCGTGCCACCTTGTGTTGAAAGCTCTAGATGGGTTCCGTGTGCTGGTGTGCGGCATGTTGACACGTTACCGGCGCAGGCATCTGCAGTCGGCTGGCGATTCGGGCTTCAATATCGCTGTATCCAAGGTATCTGCTGGAAAAGCCAGACCCTTGTTCAGGGGTTGTTGCAGTCGTCGTCGCCGCTACCAAGTGACCTCGGCGCGACAATTGTGGCTCTTTATAAGTCAAGAGCGCTGACGACCGTGCAACATGGTGTTGAAACTCTGGATGGGTTCCGTGCGCTGGTATGCGCCATGTTGACACGTTACCGGCGCAGGCATCTGCAGTCGGCTGGCAATTCCGGCTTCAATATCGCTGTATCCGTGGTATCTGCGGGAAAAGCTGACCCGTGTTCATGGATTGTTCCAGTCGTCGTAGCCGCTGCCAAGTGACCTCGGCGCTAATTGTGGCTCTTTATAAGTCCAGAGCGCTGATGACCGTGCGACCTGGTGCTGAAACTCTGGATGGGTTCCCTGTGCTGGTGTGCGGCATGTTGACACGTTACCGGCGCAGGCATCTGCAGTCGGCTGTCAATTCAGGCTTCAATATCGCTGTATCCGAGGTATATGCAGGAAAAGCTGACCCGTGTTCATGGGTTGTTCCTGTCGTCGTCGCCGCTGCCAAGTGACTTCGGCGCTAATTGTGGCTCTTTATAAGTCCAGAGCGCTGATGACCGTGCAACCTGGTGTTGAAACTCTGGATGGGTTCCGTGTGCTGGTGTGCGGCATGTTGACACGTTACCGGCGCAGGCATCTGCAGTCGGCTCGAAATTCAGGCTTCAATATCGATGTACCGAGGTATCTTCGCGAAAAGCAGACCCGTGTTCATGGGTTGTTCCAATCCTCGTCGCCGCTGCCAAGTGACCTCGGTGCTAATTGTGGCTCTTTATAAGTCCAGAGCGCTGACGACCGTGCGACCTGGTGTTGAAACTCTGGATGGGTTCCGTGTGCTGGAGTGCGCCATGTTGACACGTTACCGGCGCAGGCATCTCCAGTCCTCTGGCAATTCAGGCTTCAATACCGCTGCTATCCGAGGTATCTTCGGGAAAAGCAGACCCTTGATCATGGGTTGTTCCAGTTGTTGTCGCCGCTGCCAAATGACCTCGGCGCTAATTGTGGCTCTTTTTAAGTCCAGAGCGCTGATGACTGTGCGACCTGGTGTTGAAATTTTGGATGGGTTCCGTGTGCTGGTGTGTGGCATGTTGACACGTTACCGGCGCAGGCATCTGCAGTCGGCTGTCAATTCAGGCTTCAATACCGCTGTATCCGAGGTATCTGCGGGAAAACCAGACCCGTGTTCATGGTTGTTCTAGTCGTCGTCGCCGCTGCCAAGTGACCTCGGCGCTAATTGTGGCTCTTTATAAGTCCAGAGCGCTGATGACCGAGCGAGCTTGTGTTGAAACTCTGGATGGGTTCCGTGTGCTGATGTGCGGCATGTTGACACGTTACCGGCGCAGGCATCTGCAGTCGGCTGGCAATTCAGGCTTAAATATCGCTGTATCCGAGGTATCTGCGGGAAAATCAGACCCGTGATCATGGTTGTTCCAGTCGTCGTCGCCGCTGCCAAATGACCTCGGCGCTAATTGTGTCTATAAGTCCAGAGCGCTGATGACCGTGCGACCTGGTGTTGAAACTCTGGATGGGTTCGGTGTGCTGGTGTGCGGCATGTTGACACGTTACCGGCGCAGGCATCTGCAGTCGGCTGGCAATCCAGGCTTCAATATCGCTGTATCCGAGGTATCTGCGGGAAAAGCAGTCCCGTGTTCATGGGTTGTTCCAGTCGTCGTCGCCGCTGCCAAGTGACCTCGGCGCTAATTGTGGCTCTTTATAAGTCCAGAGCGCTGATGACCGTGCGACCTGGTGTTGAAAGTTTGGATGGGTTCCGTGTGCTGGAGTGCGCCATGTTGACTCGTTGCCGGCGCAGGCATCTGCAGTCGGCTGGCAATTCAGGCTTCAATACCGCTGTATCCGGGGTATATACTGGAATAGCCAGACCCGTGTTCATGGGTTGATCCATTTGTCGTCGCCGCTGCCAAGTGACCTCGGCGCTAATTGTGGCTCTTTATAAGTCCAGAGCGCTGATGACTGTGCGACCTGGTGTTGAAACTCGGGATGGGTTCCGTGTGCTGGTGTGCGCCATGTTGACACGTTACCGGCGCAGGCATCTCCAGTCCTCTGGCAATTCAGGCTTCAATACCGCTGTATCCGAGGTATCTTCGGGAAAAGCAGACCCTTGATCATGGGTTGTTCCAGTTGTTGTCGCCGCTGCCAAGTGACCTCGGCGCTAATTGTGGCTCTTTATAAGTCCAGAGCGCTGATGACTGTGCGACCTGGTGTTGAAATTCTGGATGGGTTCCGTGTGCTGGTGTGTGGCATGTTGACACGTTACCGGCGCAGGCATCTGCAGTCAGCTGTCAATTCAGGCTTCAATACCGCTGTATGCGAGGTATCTGTGGGAAAACCAGACCCGTGTTCATGGTTGTTCCAGTCGTCGTCGCCGCTGCCAAATGACCTCGGCGCTAATTGTGGCTCTTTATAAGTCCAGAGCGCTGATGACTGTGCGACCTGGTGTTGAAATTCTGGATGGGTTCCGTGTGCTGGTGTGTGGCATGTTGACACGTTACCGGCGCAGGCATCTGCAGTCGGCTGTCAATTCAGGCTTCAATACCGCTGTAACCGAGGTATCTGCGGGAAAACCAGACCCGTGTTCATGGTTGTTCCAGTCGTCGTCGCCGCTGCCAAGTGACCTCGGCGCTAATTGTGGCTCTTTATAAGTCCTGAGCGCTGATGACCGAGCGAGCTTGTGTTGAAACTCTGGATGGGTTCCGTGTGCTGATGTGCGGCATGTTGACACGTTACCGGCGCAGGCATCTGCAGTCGGCTGGCAATTCAGGCTTAAATATCGCTGTATCCGAGGTATCTGCGGGAAAATCAGACCCGTGTTCATGGTTGTTCCAGTCGTCGTCGCCGCTGCCAAATGACCTCGGCGCTAATTGTGTCTCTTTATAAGTCCAGAGCGCTGATGACCGTGCGACCTGGTGTTGAAACTCTGGATGGGTTCGGTGTGCTGGTGTGCGGCATGTTGACACGTTACCGGCGCAGGCATCTGCAGTCGGCTGGCAATCCAGGCTTCAATATCGCTGTATCCGAGGTATCTGCGGGAAAAGCAGTCCCGTGTTCATGGGTTGTTCCAGTCGTCGTCGCCGCTGCCAAGTGACCTCGGCGCTAATTGTGGCTCTTTATAAGTCCAGAGCGCTGATGACCGTGCGACCTGGTGTTGAAAGTTTGGATGGGTTCCGTGTGCTGGAGTGCGCCATGTTGACACGTTGCCGGCGCAGGCATCTGCAGTCGGCTGGCAATTCAGGCTTCAATACCGCTGTATCCGGGGTATATACTGGAATAGCCAGACCCGTGTTCATGGGTTGATCCATTTGTCGTCGCCGCTGCCAAGTGACCTCGGCGCTAATTGTGGCTCTTTATAAGTCCAGAGCGCTGATGACTGTGCGACCTGGTGTTGAAACTCGGGATGGGTTCCGTGTGCTGGTGTGCGCCATGTTTTCATGTTACCGGCGCAGGCATCTGCAGTCGGCTGGCAATTCGGGCTTCAATATCGCTGTATCCGAGGTATCTGCGGGAAAAGCTGACCCGTGTTCATGGGTTGTTCCAGTCGTCGTCGCCGCTGCCAAGAGACCTCGGCGCTAATTGCGGCTCTTTATAAGTCCAGTGCGCTGATGACCGCGCGACCTGGTGTTGAAAGCCTGGATGGGTACCGTGTGCTGGTGTGCGGCATGTTGACACGTTACCGGCGCAGGCATCTGCAGTCGGCTTGAAATTCAGGTTTCAATATCGCTGTATCGAGGTATCTGCGGGAAAAGCTGACCCGTGTTCATGGGTTGTTCCAGTCGTCGTCGCCGCTGCCAAGTGACCTCGGCGCTAAATGTTGCTCTTTATAAGTCCAGAGCGCTGATGACCGCGCGACCTGGTGTTGAAACTCTGGATGGGTTCCGTGTGCTGGTGTGCGGCATGTTGACACGTTACCGGCGCAGGCATCTGCAGTCGGCTAGAAATTCAGGCTTCAATATCGCTGTACCGAGGTATCTTCGCGAAAAGCAGACCCGTTTTCATGGGTTGTTCCAGTCGTCGTCGCCGCTGCCAAGTGACCTCGGCGCTAATTGTGGCTCTTTATAAGTCCAGAGCGCTGACGACCGAGCCAGCTTGTGTTGAAACTCTGGATGGGTTCCGTGTGCTGGTGTGCGGCATGTTGACACGTTACCGGCGCAGGCATCTGCAGTCGGCTGGCAATTCAGGCTTAAATATCGCTGTATCCGAGGTATCTGCGGGAAAATCAGACCCGTGTTCATGGTTGTTCCAGTCGTCGTCGCCGCTGCCAAATGACCTCGGCGCTAATTGTGTCTCTTTATAAGTCCAGAGCGCTGATGACCGTGCGACCTGGTGTTGAAACTCTGGATGGGTTCGGTGTGCTGGTGTGCGGCATGTTGACACGTTACCGGCGCAGGCATCTGCAGTCGGCTGGCAATCCAGGCTTCAATATCGCTGTATCCGAGGTATCTGCGGGAAAAGCAGACCCGTGTTCATGGGTTGTTCCAGTCGTCGTCGCCGCTGCCAAGTGACCTCGGCGCGACAATTGTGGCTCTTTATAAGTCAAGAGCGCTGATGACCGTGCGACCTGGTGTTGAAACTCTGGATGGGTTCCGTGCGCTGGTATGCGTAATGTTGACACGTTACCGGCGCAGGCATCTGCAGTCGGCTGGCAATTCAGGCTTCAATATCGCTGTATCCGTGGTATCTGCGGCAAAAGCTGACCCGTGTTCATGGATTGTTCCAGTCGTCGTAGCCGCTGCCAAGTGACCTCGGCGCTAATTGTGGCTCTTTATAAGTCCAGAGCGCTGATGACCGTGCGACCTGGTGCTGAAACTCTGGATGGGTTCCCTGTGCTGGTGTGCGGCATGTTGACACGTTACCGGCGCAGGCATCTGCAGTCGGCTAGAAATTCAGGCTTCAATATCGCTGTACCGAGGTATCTGCGGGAAAAGCTGACCCGTGTTCATGGGTTGTTCCAGTCGTCGTCGCCGCTGCCAAGTGACCTCGGCGCTAATTGTGGCTCTTTATAAGTCCAGCGCGCTGATGACCGCGCGACCTGGTGTTGAAACTCTGGATGGGTTCCGTGTGCTGGTGTGCGGCATGTTGACACGTTACCGGCGCAGGCATCTGCAGTCGGCTAGAAATTCAGGCTTCAATATCGCTGTACCGAGGTATCTTCGCGAAAAGCAGTCCCGTGTTCATGGGTTGTTCCAGTCGTCGTCGCCGCTGCCAAGTGACCTCGGCGCTAATTGTGGCTCTTTATAAGTCCAGAGCGCTGATGACCGTGCGACCTGGTGTTGAAAGTTTGGATGGGTTCCGTGTGCTGGAGTGCGCCATGTTGACACGTTGCCGGCGCAGGCATCTGCAGTCGGCTGGCAATTCAGGCTTCAATACCGCTGTATCCGGGGTATATACTGGAATAGCCAGACCCGTGTTCATGGGTTGATCCATTTGTCGTCGCCGCTGCCAAGTGACCTCGGCGCTAATTGTGGCTCTTTATAAGTCCAGAGCGCTGATGACTGTGCGACCTGGTGTTGAAACTCGGGATGGGTTCCGTGTGCTGGTGTGCGCCATGTTGACACGTTACCGGCGCAGGCACCTCCAGTCCTTTGGCAATTCAGGCTTCAATACCGCTGTATCCGAGGTATCTTCGGGAAAAGCAGACCCTTGATCATGGGTTGTTCCAGTTGTTGTCGCCGCTGCCAAGTGACCTCGGCGCTAATTGTGGCTCTTTATAAGTCCAGAGCGCTGATGACTGTGCGACCTGGTGTTGAAATTCTGGATGGGTTCCGTGTGCTGGTGTGTGGCATGTTGACACGTTACCGGCGCAGGCATCTGCAGTCAGCTGTCAATTCAGGCTTCAATACCGCTGTATGCGAGGTATCTGTGGGAAAACCAGACCCGTGTTCATGGTTGTTCCAGTCGTCGTCGCCGCTGCCAAATGACCTCGGCGCTAATTGTGGCTCTTTATAAGTCCAGAGCGCTGATGACTGTGCGACCTGGTGTTGAAATTCTGGATGGGTTCCGTGTGCTGGTGTGTGGCATGTTGACACGTTACCGGCGCAGGCATCTGCAGTCGGCTGTCAATTCAGGCTTCAATACCGCTGTATCCGAGGTATCTGCGGGAAAACCAGACCCGTGTTCATGGTTGTTCCAGTCGTCGTCGCCGCTGCCAAGTGACCTCGGCGCTAATTGTGGCTCTTTATAAGTCCAGAGCGCTGATGACCGAGCGAGCTTGTGTTGAAACTCTGGATGGGTTCCGTGTGCTGATGTGCGGCATGTTGACACGTTACCGGCGCAGGCATCTGCAGTCGGCTGGCAATTCAGGCTTAAATATCGCTGTATCCGAGGTATCTGCGGGAAAATCAGACCCGTGTTCATGGTTGTTCCAGTCGTCGTCGCCGCTGCCAAGTGACCTCGGCGCTAATTGTGGCTCTTTATAAGTCCAGAGCGCTGATGACCGTGCGACCTGGTGTTGAAAGTTTGGATGGGTTCCGTGTGCTGGAGTGCGCCATGTTGACACGTTGCCGGCGCAGGCATCTGCAGTCGGCTGGCAATTCAGGCTTCAATACCGCTGTATCCGGGGTATATACTGGAATAGCCAGACCCGTGTTCATGGGTTGATCCATTTGTCGTCGCCGCTGCCAAGTGACCTCGGCGCTAATTGTGGCTCTTTATAAGTCCAGAGCGCTGATGACTGTGCGACCTGGTGTTGAAACTCGGGATGGGTTCCGTGTGCTGGTGTGCGCCATGTTTTCATGTTACCGGCGCAGGCATCTGCAGTCGGCTGGCAATTCGGGCTTCAATATCGCTGTATCCGAGGTATCTGCGGGAAAAGCTGACCCGTGTTCATGGGTTGTTCCAGTCGTCGTCGCCGCTGCCAAGAGACCTCGGCGCTAATTGTGTCTCTTTATAAGTCCAGAGCGCTGATGACCGTGCGACCTGGTGTTGAAACTCTGGATGGGTTCGGTGTGCTGGTGTGCGGCATGTTGACACGTTACCGGCGCAGGCATCTGCAGTCGGCTGGCAATCCAGGCTTCAATATCGCTGTATCCGAGGTATCTGCGGGAAAAGCAGTCCCGTGTTCATGGGTTGTTCCAGTCGTCGTCGCCGCTGCCAAGTGACCTCGGCGCTAATTGTGGCTCTTTATAAGTCCAGAGCGCTGATGACCGTGCGACCTGGTGTTGAAAGTTTGGATGGGTTCCGTGTGCTGGAGTGCGCCATGTTGACACGTTGCCGGCGCAGGCATCTGCAGTCGGCTGGCAATTCAGGCTTCAATACCGCTGTATCCGGGGTATATACTGGAATAGCCAGACCCGTGTTCATGGGTTGATCCATTTGTCGTCGCCGCTGCCAAGTGACCTCGGCGCTAATTGTGGCTCTTTATAAGTCCAGAGCGCTGATGACTGTGCGACCTGGTGTTGAAACTCGGGATGGGTTCCGTGTGCTGGTGTGCGCCATGTTTTCATGTTACCGGCGCAGGCATCTGCAGTCGGCTGGCAATTCGGTCTTCAATATCGCTGTATCCGAGGTATCTGCGGGAAAAGCTGACCCGTGTTCATGGGTTGTTCCAGTCGTCGTCGCCGCTGCCAAGAGACCTCGGCGCTAATTGCGGCTCTTTATAAGTCCAGAGCGCTGATGACCGCGCGACCTGGTGTTGAAATTCTGGATGGGTTCCGTGTGCTGGTGTGCGGCATGTTGACACGTTACCGGCGCAGGCATCTGCAGTCGGCTAGAAATTCAGGCTTCAATATCGCTGTACCGAGGTATCTTCGCGAAAAGCAGACCCGTTTTCATGGGTTGTTCCAGTCGTCGTCGCCGCTGCCAAGTGACCTCTGCGCTAATTGTGGCTCTTTATAAATCCAGAGCGCTGACGACCGAGCCAGCTTGTGTTGAAACTCTCGATGGGTTCCGTGTGCTGGTGTGCGGCATGTTGACACGTTACCGGCGCAGGCATCTGCAGTCGGCTGGCAATTCAGGCTTAAATATCGCTGTATCCGAGGTATCTGCGGGAAAATCAGACCCGTGTTCATGGTTGTTCCAGTCGTCGTCGCCGCTGCCAAATGACCTCGGCGCTAATTGTGTCTCTTTATAAGTCCAGAGCGCTGATGACCGTGCGACCTGGTGTTGAAACTCTGGATGGGTTCGGTGTGCTGGTGTGCGGCATGTTGACACGTTACCGGCGCAGGCATCTGCAGTCGGCTGGCAATCCAGGCTTCAATATCGCTGTATCCGAGGTATCTGCGGGAAAAGCAGACCCGTGTTCATGGGTTGTTCCAGTCGTCGTCGCCGCTGCCAAGTGACCTCGGCGCTAATTGTGGCTCTTTATAAGTCCAGAGCGCTGATGACCGTGCGACCTGGTGTTGAAAGTTTGGATGGGTTCCGTGTGCTGGAGTGCGCCATGTTGACACGTTGCCGGCGCAGGCATCTGCAGTCGGCTGGCAATTCAGGCTTCAATACCGCTGTATCCGGGGTATATACTGGAATAGCCAGACCCGTGTTCATGGGTTGTTCCATTTGTCGTCGCCGCTGCCAAGTGACCTCGGCGCTAATTGCGGCTCTTTATAAGTCCAGAGCGCTGATGACCGCGCGACCTGGTGTTGAAAGCCTGGATGGGTTCCGTGTGCTGGTGTGCGGCATGTTGACACGTTACCGGCGCAGGCATCTGCAGTCGGCTGGCAATTCAGGCTTCAATATCGCTGTATCCGTGGTATCTGCGGCAAAAGCTGACCCGTGTTCATGGATTGTTCCAGTCGTCGTAGCCGCTGCCAAGTGACCTCGGCGCTAATTGTGGCTCTTTATAAGTCCAGAGCGCTGATGACCGCGCGACCTGGTGTTGAAACTCTGGATGGGTTCCGTGTGCTGGTGTGCGGCATGTTGACACGTTACCGGCGCAGGCATCTGCAGTCGGCTAGAAATTCAGGCTTCAATATCGCTGTACCGAGGTATCTTCGCGAAAAGCAGACCCGTTTTCATGGGTTGTTCCAGTCGTCGTCGCCGCTGCCAAGTGACCTCGGCGCTAATTGTGGCTCTTTATAAGTCCAGAGCGCTGACGACCGAGCCAGCTTGTGTTGAAACTCTGGATGGGTTCCGTGTGCTGGTGTGCGGCATGTTGACACGTTACCGGCGCAGGCATCTGCAGTCGGCTGGCAATCCAGGCTTCAATATCGCTGTATCCGAGGTATCTGCGGGAAAAGCAGACCCGTGTTCATGGGTTGTTCCAGTCGTCGTCGCCGCTGCCAAGTGACCTCGGCGCGACAATTGTGGCTCTTTATAAGTCAAGAGCGCTGATGACCGTGCGACCTGGTGTTGAAACTCTGGATGGGTTCCGTGCGCTGGTATGCGTAATGTTGACACGTTACCGGCGCAGGCATCTGCAGTCGGCTGGCAATTCAGGCTTCAATATCGCTGTATCCGTGGTATCTGCGGCAAAAGCTGACCCGTGTTCATGGATTGTTCCAGTCGTCGTAGCCGCTGCCAAGTGACCTCGGCGCTAATTGTGGCTCTTTATAAGTCCAGAGCGCTGATGACCGTGCGACCTGGTGCTGAAACTCTGGATGGGTTCCCTGTGCTGGTGTGCGGCATGTTGACACGTTACCGGCGCAGGCATCTGCAGTCGGCTAGAAATTCAGGCTTCAATATCGCTGTACCGAGGTATCTGCGGGAAAAGCTGACCCGTGTTCATGGGTTGTTCCAGTCGTCGTCGCCGCTGCCAAGTGACCTCGGCGCTAATTGTGGCTCTTTATAAGTCCAGCGCGCTGATGACCGCGCGACCTGGTGTTGAAACTCTGGATGGGTTCCGTGTGCTGGTGTGCGGCATGTTGACACGTTACCGGCGCAGGCATCTGCAGTCGGCTAGAAATTCAGGCTTCAATATCGCTGTACCGAGGTATCTTCGCGAAAAGCAGTCCCGTGTTCATGGGTTGTTCCAGTCGTCGTCGCCGCTGCCAAGTGACCTCGGCGCTAATTGTGGCTCTTTATAAGTCCAGAGCGCTGATGACCGTGCGACCTGGTGTTGAAAGTTTGGATGGGTTCCGTGTGCTGGAGTGCGCCATGTTGACACGTTGCCGGCGCAGGCATCTGCAGTCGGCTGGCAATTCAGGCTTCAATACCGCTGTATCCGGGGTATATACTGGAATAGCCAGACCCGTGTTCATGGGTTGATCCATTTGTCGTCGCCGCTGCCAAGTGACCTCGGCGCTAATTGTGGCTCTTTATAAGTCCAGAGCGCTGATGACTGTGCGACCTGGTGTTGAAACTCGGGATGGGTTCCGTGTGCTGGTGTGCGCCATGTTGACACGTTACCGGCGCAGGCACCTCCAGTCCTTTGGCAATTCAGGCTTCAATACCGCTGTATCCGAGGTATCTTCAAGAAAAGCAGACCCTTGATCATGGGTTGTTCCAGTTGTTGTCGCCGCTGCCAAGTGACCTCGGCGCTAATTGTGGCTCTTTATAAGTCCAGAGCGCTGATGACTGTGCGACCTGGTGTTGAAATTCTGGATGGGTTCCGTGTGCTGGTGTGTGGCATGTTGACACGTTACCGGCGCAGGCATCTGCAGTCAGCTGTCAATTCAGGCTTCAATACCGCTGTATGCGAGGTATCTGTGGGAAAACCAGACCCGTGTTCATGGTTGTTCCAGTCGTCGTCGCCGCTGCCAAATGACCTCGGCGCTAATTGTGGCTCTTTATAAGTCCAGAGCGCTGATGACTGTGCGACCTGGTGTTGAAATTCTGGATGGGTTCCGTGTGCTGGTGTGTGGCATGTTGACACGTTACCGGCGCAGGCATCTGCAGTCGGCTGTCAATTCAGGCTTCAATACCGCTGTATCCGAGGTATCTGCGGGAAAACCAGACCCGTGTTCATGGTTGTTCCAGTCGTCGTCGCCGCTGCCAAGTGACCTCGGCGCTAATTGTGGCTCTTTATAAGTCCAGAGCGCTGATGACCGAGCGAGCTTGTGTTGAAACTCTGGATGGGTTCCGTGTGCTGATGTGCGGCATGTTGACACGTTACCGGCGCAGGCATCTGCAGTCGGCTGGCAATTCAGGCTTAAATATCGCTGTATCCGAGGTATCTGCGGGAAAATCAGACCCGTGTTCATGGTTGTTCCAGTCGTCGTCGCCGCTGCCAAGTGACCTCGGCGCTAATTGTGGCTCTTTATAAGTCCAGAGCGCTGATGACCGTGCGACCTGGTGTTGAAAGTTTGGATGGGTTCCGTGTGCTGGAGTGCGCCATGTTGACACGTTGCCGGCGCAGGCATCTGCAGTCGGCTGGCAATTCAGGCTTCAATACCGCTGTATCCGGGGTATATACTGGAATAGCCAGACCCGTGTTCATGGGTTGATCCATTTGTCGTCGCCGCTGCCAAGTGACCTCGGCGCTAATTGTGGCTCTTTATAAGTCCAGAGCGCTGATGACTGTGCGACCTGGTGTTGAAACTCGGGATGGGTTCCGTGTGCTGGTGTGCGCCATGTTTTCATGTTACCGGCGCAGGCATCTGCAGTCGGCTGGCAATTCGGGCTTCAATATCGCTGTATCCGAGGTATCTGCGGGAAAAGCTGACCCGTGTTCATGGGTTGTTCCAGTCGTCGTCGCCGCTGCCAAGAGACCTCGGCGCTAATTGTGTCTCTTTATAAGTCCAGAGCGCTGATGACCGTGCGACCTGGTGTTGAAACTCTGGATGGGTTCGGTGTGCTGGTGTGCGGCATGTTGACACGTTACCGGCGCAGGCATCTGCAGTCGGCTGGCAATCCAGGCTTCAATATCGCTGTATCCGAGGTATCTGCGGGAAAAGCAGTCCCGTGTTCATGGGTTGTTCCAGTCGTCGTCGCCGCTGCCAAGTGACCTCGGCGCTAATTGTGGCTCTTTATAAGTCCAGAGCGCTGATGACCGTGCGACCTGGTGTTGAAAGTTTGGATGGGTTCCGTGTGCTGGAGTGCGCCATGTTGACACGTTGCCGGCGCAGGCATCTGCAGTCGGCTGGCAATTCAGGCTTCAATACCGCTGTATCCGGGGTATATACTGGAATAGCCAGACCCGTGTTCATGGGTTGATCCATTTGTCGTCGCCGCTGCCAAGTGACCTCGGCGCTAATTGTGGCTCTTTATAAGTCCAGAGCGCTGATGACTGTGCGACCTGGTGTTGAAACTCGGGATGGGTTCCGTGTGCTGGTGTGCGCCATGTTTTCATGTTACCGGCGCAGGCATCTGCAGTCGGCTGGCAATTCGGTCTTCAATATCGCTGTATCCGAGGTATCTGCGGGAAAAGCTGACCCGTGTTCATGGGTTGTTCCAGTCGTCGTCGCCGCTGCCAAGAGACCTCGGCGCTAATTGCGGCTCTTTATAAGTCCAGAGCGCTGATGACCGCGCGACCTGGTGTTGAAATTCTGGATGGGTTCCGTGTGCTGGTGTGCGGCATGTTGACACGTTACCGGCGCAGGCATCTGCAGTCGGCTAGAAATTCAGGCTTCAATATCGCTGTACCGAGGTATCTTCGCGAAAAGCAGACCCGTTTTCATGGGTTGTTCCAGTCGTCGTCGCCGCTGCCAAGTGACCTCTGCGCTAATTGTGGCTCTTTATAAATCCAGAGCGCTGACGACCGAGCCAGCTTGTGTTGAAACTCTCGATGGGTTCCGTGTGCTGGTGTGCGGCATGTTGACACGTTACCGGCGCAGGCATCTGCAGTCGGCTGGCAATTCAGGCTTAAATATCGCTGTATCCGAGGTATCTGCGGGAAAATCAGACCCGTGTTCATGGTTGTTCCAGTCGTCGTCGCCGCTGCCAAATGACCTCGGCGCTAATTGTGTCTCTTTATAAGTCCAGAGCGCTGATGACCGTGCGACCTGGTGTTGAAACTCTGGATGGGTTCGGTGTGCTGGTGTGCGGCATGTTGACACGTTACCGGCGCAGGCATCTGCAGTCGGCTGGCAATCCAGGCTTCAATATCGCTGTATCCGAGGTATCTGCGGGAAAAGCAGACCCGTGTTCATGGGTTGTTCCAGTCGTCGTCGCCGCTGCCAAGTGACCTCGGCGCTAATTGTGGCTCTTTATAAGTCCAGAGCGCTGATGACCGTGCGACCTGGTGTTGAAAGTTTGGATGGGTTCCGTGTGCTGGAGTGCGCCATGTTGACACGTTGCCGGCGCAGGCATCTGCAGTCGGCTGGCAATTCAGGCTTCAATACCGCTGTATCCGGGGTATATACTGGAATAGCCAGACCCGTGTTCATGGGTTGTTCCATTTGTCGTCGCCGCTGCCAAGTGACCTCGGCGCTAATTGCGGCTCTTTATAAGTCCAGAGCGCTGATGACCGCGCGACCTGGTGTTGAAAGCCTGGATGGGTTCCGTGTGCTGGTGTGCGGCATGTTGACACGTTACCGGCGCAGGCATCTGCAGTCGGCTGGCAATTCAGGCTTCAATATCGCTGTATCCGTGGTATCTGCGGCAAAAGCTGACCGTGTTCATGGATTGTTCCAGTCGTCGTAGCCGCTGCCAAGTGACCTCGGCGCTAATTGTGGCTCTTTATAAGTCCAGAGCGCTGATGACCGCGCGACCTGGTGTTGAAACTCTGGATGGGTTCCGTGTGCTGGTGTGCGGCATGTTGACACGTTACCGGCGCAGGCATCTGCAGTCGGCTAGAAATTCAGGCTTCAATATCGCTGTACCGAGGTATCTTCGCGAAAAGCAGACCCGTTTTCATGGGTTGTTCCAGTCGTCGTCGCCGCTGCCAAGTGACCTCGGCGCTAATTGTGGCTCTTTATAAGTCCAGAGCGCTGACGACCGAGCCAGCTTGTGTTGAAACTCTGGATGGGTTCCGTGTGCTGGTGTGCGGCATGTTGACACGTTACCGGCGCAGGCATCTGCAGTCGGCTGGCAATCCAGGCTTCAATATCGCTGTATCCGAGGTATCTGCGGGAAAAGCAGACCCTTGTTCATGGGTTGTTTCAGTCGTCATCGCCGCTGCCAAGTGACCTCGGTGCGCCAATTTTGGCTATTTATAAGTACAAAGCGCTGATGACCGTGCCACCTTGTGTTGAAAGCTCTAGATGGGTTCCGTGTGCTGGTGTGCGGCATGTTGACACGTTACCGGCGCAGGCATCTGCAGTCGGCTGGCAATTCGGGCTTCAATATCGCTGTATCCGAGGTATCTGCTGGAAAAGCCAGACCCTTGTTCAGGGGTTGTTCCAGTCGTCGTCGCCGCTACCAAGTGACCTCGGCGCGACAATTGTGGCTCTTTATAAGTCAAGAGCGCTGATGACCGTGCGACCTGGTGTTGAAACTCTGGATGGGTTCCGTGCGCTGGTATGCGCCATGTTGACACGTTACCGGCGCAGGCATCTGCAGTCGGCTGGCAATTCAGGTTTCAATATCGCTGCATCCGTGGTATCTGCGGCAAAAGCTGACCCGTGTTCATGGATTGTTCCAGTCGTCGTAGCCGCTGC
Source organism: Amblyomma americanum (assembly GCF_052857255.1). Classification (NCBI taxonomy): domain Eukaryota; kingdom Metazoa; phylum Arthropoda; class Arachnida; order Ixodida; family Ixodidae; genus Amblyomma; species Amblyomma americanum. The sequence goes on along the minus strand of NW_027526553.1, from coordinate 39,718 downwards.
CAAGTGACCTCGGCGCTAATTGTGGCTCTTTATAAGTCCAGAGCGCTGATGACCGTGCGACCTGGTGCTGAAACTCTGGATGGGTTCCCTGTGCTGGTGTGCGGCATGTTGACACGTTACCGGCGCAGGCATCTGCAGTCGGCTAGAAATTCAGGCTTCAATATCGCTGTACCGAGGTATCTGCGGGAAAAGCTGACCCGTGTTCATGGGTTGTTCCAGTCGTCGTCACCGCTGCCAAGTGACCTCGGCGCTAATTGTGGCTCTTTATAAGTCCAGCGCGCTGATGACCGCGCGACCTGGTGTTGAAACTCTGGATGGGTTCCGTGTGCTGGTGTGCGGCATGTTGACACGTTACCGGCGCAGGCATCTGCAGTCGGCTAGAAATTCAGGCTTCAATATCGCTGTACCGAGGTATCTTCGCGAAAAGCAGTCCCGTGTTCATGGGTTGTTCCAGTCGTCGTCGCCGCTGCCAAGTGACCTCGGCGCTAATTGTGGCTCTTTATAAGTCCAGAGCGCTGATGACCGTGCGACCTGGTGTTGAAAGTTTGGATGGGTTCCGTGTGCTGGAGTGCGCCATGTTGACACGTTGCCGGCGCAGGCATCTGCAGTCGGCTGGCAATTCAGGCTTCAATACCGCTGTATCCGGGGTATTATATACTGGAATAGCCAGACCCGTGTTCATGGGTTGATCCAGTCGTCGTCGCCGCTACCAAGTGACCTCGGCGCGACAATTGTGGCTCTTTATAAGTCAAGAGCGCTGATGGCCGTGCGACCTGGTGTTGAAACTCTGGATGGGTTCCGTGCGCTGGTATGCGCCATGTTGACACGTTACCGGCGCAGGCATCTGCAGTCGGCTGGCAATTCAGGCTTCAATATCGCTGTATCCGTGGTATCTGCGGCAAAAGCTGACCCGTGTTCATGGATTGTTCCAGTCGTCGTAGCCGCTGCCAAGTGACCTCGGCGCTAATTGTGGCTCTTTATAAGTCCAGAGCGCTGATGACCGTGCGACCTGGTGCTGAAACTCTGGATGGGTTCCCTGTGCTGGTGTGCGGCATGTTGACACGTTACCGGCGCAGGCATCTGCAGTCGGCTAGAAATTCAGGCTTCAATATCGCTGTACCGAGGTATCTGCGGGAAAAGCTGACCCGTGTTCATGGGTTGTTCCAGTCGTCGTCGCCGCTGCCAAGTGACCTCGGCGCTAATTGTGGCTCTTTATAAGTCCAGCGCGCTGATGACCGCGCGACCTGGTGTTGAAACTCTGGATGGGTTCCGTGTGCTGGTGTGCGGCATGTTGACACGTTACCGGCGCAGGCATCTGCAGTCGGCTAGAAATTCAGGCTTCAATATCGCTGTACCGAGGTATCTTCGCGAAAAGCAGTCCCGTGTTCATGGGTTGTTCCAGTCGTCGTCGCCGCTGCCAAGTGACCTCGGCGCTAATTGTGGCTCTTTATAAGTCCAGAGCGCTGATGACCGTGCGACCTAGTGTTGAAAGTTTGGATGGGTTCCGTGTGCTGGAGTGCGCCATGTTGACACGTTGCCGGCGCAGGCATCTGCAGTCGGCTGGCAATTCAGGCTTCAATACCGCTGTATCCGGGGTATATACTGGAATAGCCAGACCCGTGTTCATGGGTTGATCCATTTGTCGTCGCCGCTGCCAAGTGACCTCGGCGCTAATTGTGGCTCTTTATAAGTCCAGAGCGCTGATGACTGTGCGACCTGGTGTTGAAACTCGGGATGGGTTCCGTGTGCTGGTGTGCGCCATGTTGACACGTTACCGGCGCAGGCATCTCCAGTCCTCTGGCAATTCAGGCTTCAATACCGCTGTATCCGAGGTATCTTCGGGAAAAGCAGACCCTTGATCATGGGTTGTTCCAGTTGTTGTCGCCGCTGCCAAGTGACCTCGGCGCTAATTGTGGCTCTTTATAAGTCCAGAGCGCTGATGACTGTGCGACCTGGTGTTGAAATTCTGGATGGGTTCCGTGTGCTGGTGTGTGGCATGTTGACACGTTACCGGCGCAGGCATCTGCAGTCAGCTGTCAATTCAGGCTTCAATACCGCTGTATGCGAGGTATCTGTGGGAAAACCAGACCCGTGTTCATGGTTGTTCCAGTCGTCGTCGCCGCTGCCAAATGACCTCGGCGCTAATTGTGGCTCTTTATAAGTCCAGAGCGCTGATGACTGTGCGACCTGGTGTTGAAATTCTGGATGGGTTCCGTGTGCTGGTGTGTGGCATGTTGACACGTTACCGGCGCAGGCATCTGCAGTCGGCTGTCAATTCAGGCTTCAATACCGCTGTATCCGAGGTATCTGCGGGAAAACCAGACCCGTGTTCATGGTTGTTCCAGTCGTCGTCGCCGCTGCCAAGTGACCTCGGCGCTAATTGTGGCTCTTTATAAGTCCAGAGCGCTGATGACCGAGCGAGCTTGTGTTGAAACTCTGGATGGGTTCCGTGTGCTGATGTGCGGCATGTTGACACGTTACCGGCGCAGGCATCTGCAGTCGGCTGGCAATTCAGGCTTAAATATCGCTGTATCCGAGGTATCTGCGGGAAAATCAGACCCGTGTTCATGGTTGTTCCAGTCGTCGTCGCCGCTGCCAAGTGACCTCGGCGCTAATTGTGGCTCTTTATAAGTCCAGAGCGCTGATGACCGTGCGACCTGGTGTTGAAAGTTTGGATGGGTTCCGTGTGCTGGAGTGCGCCATGTTGACACGTTGCCGGCGCAGGCATCTGCAGTCGGCTGGCAATTCAGGCTTCAATACCGCTGTATCCGGGGTATATACTGGAATAGCCAGACCCGTGTTCATGGGTTGATCCATTTGTCGTCGCCGCTGCCAAGTGACCTCGGCGCTAATTGTGGCTCTTTATAAGTCCAGAGCGCTGATGACTGTGCGACCTGGTGTTGAAACTCGGGATGGGTTCCGTGTGCTGGTGTGCGCCATGTTTTCATGTTACCGGCGCAGGCATCTGCAGTCGGCTGGCAATTCGGGCTTCAATATCGCTGTATCCGAGGTATCTGCGGGAAAAGCTGACCCGTGTTCATGGGTTGTTCCAGTCGTCGTCGCCGCTGCCAAAAGACCTCGGCGCTAATTGTGTCTCTTTATAAGTCCAGAGCGCTGATGACCGTGCGACCTGGTGTTGAAACTCTGGATGGGTTCGGTGTGCTGGTGTGCGGCATGTTGACACGTTACCGGCGCAGGCATCTGCAGTCGGCTGGCAATCCAGGCTTCAATATCGCTGTATCCGAGGTATCTGCGGGAAAAGCAGTCCCGTGTTCATGGGTTGTTCCAGTCGTCGTCGCCGCTGCCAAGTGACCTCGGCGCTAATTGTGGCTCTTTATAAGTCCAGAGCGTTGATGACCGTGCGACCTGGTGTTGAAAGTTTGGATGGGTTCCGTGTGCTGGAGTGCGCCATGTTGACACGTTGCCGGCGCAGGCATCTGCAGTCGGCTGGCAATTCAGGCTTCAATACCGCTGTATCCGGGGTATATACTGGAATAGCCAGACCCGTGTTCATGGGTTGATCCATTTGTCGTCGCCGCTGCCAAGTGACCTCGGCGCTAATTGTGGCTCTTTATAAGTCCAGAGCGCTGATGACTGTGCGACCTGGTGTTGAAACTCGGGATGGGTTCCGTGTGCTGGTGTGCGCCATGTTTTCATGTTACCGGCGCAGGCATCTGCAGTCGGCTGGCAATTCGGGCTTCAATATCGCTGTATCCGAGGTATCTGCGGGAAAAGCTGACCCGTAATCATGGGTTGTTCCAGTCGTCGTCGCCGCTGCCAAGAGACCTCGGCGCTAATTGCGGCTCTTTATAAGTCCAGAGCGCTGATGACCGCGCGACCTGGTGTTGAAATTCTGGATGGGTTCCGTGTGCTGGTGTGTGGCATGTTGACACGTTACCGGCGCAGGCATCTGCAGTCGGCTGTCAATTCAGGCTTCAATATCGCTGTATCCGAGGTATCTGCGGGAAAAGCAGTCCCGTGTTCATGGGTTGTTCCAGTCGTCGTCGCCGCTGCCAAGTGACCTCGGCGCTAATTGTGGCTCTTTATAAGTCGAGAGCGCTGATGACCGTGCGACCTGGTGTTGAAAGTTTGGATGGGTTCCGTGTGCTGGAGTGCGCCATGTTGACACGTTGCCGGCGCAGGCATCTCCAGTCGGCTGGCAATTCAGGCTTCAATACCGCTGTATCCGGGGTATATACTGGAATAGCCAGACCCGTGTTCATGGGTTCATCCATTTGTCGTCGCCGCTGCCAAGTGACCTCGGCGCTAATTGTGGCTCTTTATAAGTCCAGAGCGCTGATGACTGTGCGACCTGGTGTTGAAACTCGGGATGGGTTCCGTGTGCTGGTGTGCGCCATGTTTTCATGTTACCGGCGCAGGCATCTGCAGTCGGCTGGCAATTCGGGCTTCAACATCGCTGTATCCGAGGTATCTGCGGGAAAAGCTGACCCGTGTTCATGGGTTGTTCCAGTCGTCGTCGCCGCTGCCAAGAGACCTCGGCGCTAATTGCGGCTCTTTATAAGTCCAGAGCGCTGATGACCGCGCGACCTGGTGTTGAAATTCTGGATGGGTTCCGTGTGCTGGTGTGTGGCATGTTGACACGTTACCGGCGCAGGCATCTGCAGTCGGCTGTCAATTCAGGCTTCAATATCGCTGTATCCGAGGTATCTGCGGGAAAAGCAGTCCCGTGTTCATGGGTTGTTCCAGTCGTCGTCGCCGCTGCCAAGTGACCTCGGCGCTAATTGTGGCTCTTTATAAGTCCAGAGCGCTGATGACCGTGCGACCTGGTGTTGAAAGTTTGGATGGGTTCCGTGTGCTGGAGTGCGCCATGTTGACACGTTGCCGGCGCAGGCATCTGCAGTCGGCTGGCAATTCAGGCTTCAATACCGCTGTATCCGGGGTATATACTGGAATAGCCAGACCCGTGTTCATGGGTTGATCCATTTGTCGTCGCCGCTGCCAAGTGACCTCGGCGCTAATTGTGGCTCTTTATAAGTCCAGAGCGCTGATGACTGTGCGACCTGGTGTTGAAACTCGGGATGGGTTCCGTGTGCTGGTGTGCGCCATGTTTTCATGTTACCGGCGCAGGCATCTGCAGTCGGCTGGCAATTCGGGCTTCAATATCGCTGTATCCGAGGTATCTGCGGGAAAAGCTGACCCGTGTTCATGGGTTGTTCCAGTCGTCGTCGCCGCTGCCAAGAGACCTCGGCGCTAATTGCGGCTCTTTATAAGTCCAGTGCGCTGATGACCGCGCGACCTGGTGTTGAAAGCCTGGATGGGTTCCGTGTGCTGGTGTGCGGCATGTTGACACGTTACCGGCGCAGGCATCTGCAGTCGGCTTGAAATTCAGGTTTCAATATCGCTGTATCGAGGTATCTGCGGGAAAAGCTGACCCGTGTTCATGGGTTGTTCCAGTCGTCGTCGCCGCTGCCAAGTGACGTCGGCGCTAAATGTTGCTCTTTATAAGTCCAGAGCGCTGATGACCGCGCGACCTGGCGTTGAAACTCTGCATGGGTTCCGTGTGCTGGTGTGCGGCATGTTGACACGTTACCGGCGCAGGCATCTGCAGTCGGCTAGAAATTCAGGCTTCAATATCGCTGTACCGAGGTATCTTCGCGAAAAGCAGACCCGTTTTCATGGGTTGTTCCAGTCGTCGTCGCCGCTGCCAAGTGACCTCGGCGCTAATTGTGGCTCTTTATAAGTCCAGAGCGCTGACGACCGAGCCAGCTTGTGTTGAAACTCTGGATGGGTTCCGTGTGCTGATGTGCGGCATGTTGACACGTTACCGGCGCAGGCATCTGCAGTCGGCTGGCAATTCAGGCTTAAATATCGCTGTATCCGAGGTATCTGCGGGAAAATAAGACCCGTGTTCATGGTTGTTCCAGTCGTCGTCGCCGCTGCCAAATGACCTCGGCGCTAATTGTGTCTCTTTATAAGTCCAGAGCGCTGATGACCGTGCGACCTGGTGTTGAAACTCTGGATGGATTCGGTGTGCTGGTGTGCGGCATGTTGACACGTTACCGGCGCAGGCATCTGCAGTCGGCTGGCAATCCAGGCTTCAATATCGCTGTATCCGAGGTATCTGCGGGAAAAGCAGTCCCGTGTTCATGGGTTGTTCCAGTCGTCGTCGCCGCTGCCAAGTGACCTCGGCGCTAATTGTGGCTCTTTATAAGTCCAGAGCGCTGATGACTGTGCGACCTGGTGTTGAAACTCGGGATGGGTTCCGTGTGCTGGTGTGCGCCATGTTTTCATGTTACCGGCGCAGGCATCTGCAGTCGGCTGGCAATTCGGGCTTCAATATCGCTGTATCCGAGGTATCTGCGGGAAAAGCTGACCCGTGTTCATGGGTTGTTCCAGTCGTCGTCGCCGCTGCCAAGAGACCTCGGCGCTAATTGCGGCTCTTTATAAGTCCAGAGCGCTGATGACCGCGCGACCTGGTGTTGAAAGCCTGGATGGGTTCCGTGTGCTGGTGTGCGGCATGTTGACACGTTACCGGCGCAGGCATCTGCAGTCGGCTTGAAATTCAGGTTTCAATATCGCTGTATCGAGGTATCTGCGGGAAAAGCTGACCCGTGTTCATGGGTTGTTCCAGTCGTCGTCGCCGCTGCCAAGTGACCTCGGCGCTAAATGTGGCTCTTTATAAGTCCAGAGCGCTGACGACCGAGCCAGCTTGTGTTGAAACTCTGGATGGGTTCCGTGTGCTGGTGTGCGGCATGTTGACACGTTACCGGCGCAGGCATCTGCAGTCGGCTGGCAATCCAGGCTTCAATATCGCTGTATCCGAGGTATCTGCGGGAAAAGCAGACCCTTGTTCATGAGTTGTTTCAGTCGTCATCGCCGCTGCCAAGTGACCTCGGTGCGAAAATTTTGGCTATTTATAAGTACAAAGCGCTGATGACCGTGCCACCTTGTGTTGAAAGCTCTAGATGGGTTCCGTGTGCTGGTGTGCGGCATGTTGACACGTTACCGGCGCAGGCATCTGCAGTCGGCTGGCAATTCGGGCTTCAATATCGCTGTATCCGAGGTATCTGCTGGAAAAGCCAGACCCTTGTTCAGGGGTTGTTCCAGTCGTCGTCGCCGCTACCAAGTGACCTCGGCGCGACAATTGTGGCTCTTTATAAGTCAAGAGCGCTGATGACCGTGCGACCTGGTGTTGAAACTCTGGATGGGTTCCGTGCGCTGGTATGCGCCATGTTGACACGTTACCGGCGCAGGCATCTGCAGTCGGCTGGCAATTCAGGCTTCAATATCGCTGTACCGAGGTATCTTCGCGAAAAGCAGACCCGTTTTAATGGGTTGTTCCAGTCGTCGTCGCCGCTGCCAAGTCACCTCGGCGCTAATTGTGGCTCTTTATAAGTCCAGAGCGCTGACGACCGAGCGAGCTTGTGTTGAAACTCTGGATGGGTTCCGTGTGCTGGTGTGCGGCATGTTGACACGTTACCGGCGCAGGCATCTGCAGTCGGCTGGCAATCCAGGCTTCAATATCGCTGTATCCGAGGTATCTGCGTGAAAAGCAGACCCTTGTTCATGGGTTGTTTCAGTCGTCATCGCCGCTGCCATGTGACCTCGGTGCGCCAATTTTGGCTCTTTATAAGTCCAGAGCGCTGATGACCGTGCGACCTGGTGTTGAAACTCTGGATGGGTTCCGTGCGCTGGTATGCGCCATGTTGACACGTTACCGGCGCAGGCATCTGCAGTCGGCTGTCAATTCAGGCTTCAATATCGCTGTATCCGAGGTATCTGCAGGAAAAGCAGACCCGTGTTCATGGGTTGTTCCAGTCGTCGTCGCCGCTGCCAAGTGACTTCGGCGCTAATTGTGGCTCTTTATAAGTCCAGAGCGCTGATGACCGTGCGACCTGGTGTTGAAACTCTGGATGGGTTCCGTGTGCTGGTGTGCGGCATGTTGACACGTTACCGACGCAGGCATCTGCAGTCGGCTGGCAATTCACGCTTCAATACCGCTGTATCCGGGGTATATACTGGAATAGCCAGACCCGTGTTCATGGGTTGTTCCATTTGTCGTCGCCGCTGCCAAGTGACCTCGGCGCTAATTGTGGCTCTTTATAAGTCCAGAGCGCTGATGACTGTGCGACCTGGTGTTGAAACTCGGGATGGGTTCCGTGTGCTGGTGTGCGCCATGTTGTCATGTTACCGGCGCAGGCATCTGCAGTCGGCTGGCAATTCGGGCTTCAATATCGCTGTATCCGAGGTATCTGCGGGAAAAGCTGACCCGTGTTCATGGGTTGTTCCAGTCGTCGTCGCCACTGCCAAGTGACCTCGGCGCTAATTGCGGCTCTTTATAAGTCCAGAGCGCTGATGACCGCGCGACCTGGTGTTGAAAGCCTGGATGGGTTCCGTGTGCTGGTGTGCGGCATGTTGACACGTTACCGGCGCAGGCATCTGCAGTCGGCTAGAAATTCAGGCTTCAATATCGCTGTACCGAGGTATCTTCGCGAAAAGCAGACCCGTTTTCATGGGTTGTTCCAGTCGTCGTCGCCGCTGCCAAGTGACCTCGGCGCTAATTGTGGCTCTTTATAAGTCCAGAGCGCTGATGACCGCGCGACCTGGTGTTGAAACTCTGGATGGGTTCCGTGTGCTGGTGTGCGGCATGTTGACACGTTACCGGCGAGGCATCTGCAGTCGGCTGGCAATTCAGGCTTAAATATCGCTGTTCCGAGGTATCTGCGGGAAAATCAGACCCGTGTTCATGGTTGTTCCAGTCGTCGTCGCCGCTGCCAAATGACCTCGGCGCTAATTGTGTGTCTTTATAAGTCCAGAGCGCTGATGACTGTGCGACCTGGTGTTGAAACTTGGGATGGGTCCCGTGTGCTGGTGTGCCCCATGTTGTCATGTTACCGGCGCAGGCATCTGCAGTCGGCTGACAATTCGGGCTTCAATATCGCTGTATCCGAGGTATCTGCGGGAAAAGCTGACCCGTGTTCATGGGTTGTTCCAGTCGTCGTCGCCGCTGCCAAGTGACCTCGGCGCTAATTGCGGCTCTTTATAAGTCCAGAGCGCTAATGACCGCGCGACCTGGTGTTGAAATTCTGGATGGGTTCCGTGTGCTGGTGTGCGGCATGTTGACACGGTACCGTCGCAGGCATCTGCAGTCGGCTAGAAATTCAGGCTTCAATATCGCTGTACCGAGGTATCTGCGGGAAAAGCTGACCCGTGTTCATGGGTTGTTCCAGTCGCCGTCGCCGCTGCCAAGTGACCTCGGCGCTAATTGTGGCTCTTTATAAGTCCAGAGCGCTGGTGACCGCGCGACCTGGTGTTGAAACTCTGGATGGGTTCCGTGCGCTGGTGTGCGGCATGTTGACACGTTACCGGCGCAGGCATCTGCAGTCGGCTCGATATTCAGGCTTCAATATCGCTGTATCCGAGGTATCTGCGGGAAAAGCTGACCCGTGTTCATGGGTTGTTTCAGTCGTCATCGCCGCTGCCAAGAGACCTCGGTGCGCCAATTTTGGCTCTTTGTAAGTACAAAGCGCTGATGACCGTGCCACCTTGTGTTGAAAGCTCTAGATGGGTTCCGTGTGCTGGTGTGCGGCATGTTGACACGTTACCGGCGCAGGCATCTGCAGTCGGCTGGCAATTCGGGCTTCAATATCGCTGTATCCGAGGTATCTGCGGGAAAAGCTGACCCGTGTTCATGGATTGTTCCAGTCGTCGTAGCCGCTGCCAAGTGACCTCGGCGCTAATTGTGGCTCTTTATAAGTCCAGAGCGCTGATGACCGTGCGACCTGGTGCTGAAACTCTGGATGGGTTCCCTGTGCTGGTGTGCGGCATGTTGACACGTTACCGGCGCAGGCATCTGCAGTCGGCTGTCAATTCAGGCTTCAATATTGCTGTATCCGAGGTATATGCAGGAAAAGCTGACCCGTGTTCATGGGTTGTTCCTGTCGTCGTCGCCGCTGCCAAGTGACTTCGGCGCTAATTGTGGCTCTTTATAAGTCCAGAGCGCTGATGACCGTGCGACCTGGTGTTGAAACTCTGGATGGGTTCCGTGCGCTGGTATGCGCCATGTTGACACGTTACCGGCGCAGGCATCTGCAGTCGGCTGGCAATTCCGGCTTCAATATCGCTGTATCCGTGGTATCTGCGGGAAAAGCTGACCCGTGTTCATGGATTGTTCCAGTCGTCGTAGCCGCTGCCAAGTGACCTCGGCGCTAATTGTGGCTCTTTATAAGTCCAGAGCGCTGATGACCGTGCGACCTGGTGCTGAAACTCTGGATGGGTTCCCTGTGCTGGTGTGCGGCATGTTGACACGTTACCGGCGCAGGCATCTGCAGTCGGCTGTCAATTCAGGCTTCAATATTGCTGTATCCGAGGTATATGCAGGAAAAGCTGACCCGTGTTCATGGGTTGTTCCTGTCGTCGTCGCCGCTGCCAAGTGACTTCGGCGCTAATTGTGGCTCTTTATAAGTCCAGAGCGCTGATGACCGTGCGACCTGGTGTTGAAACTCTGGATGGGTTCCGTGTGCTGGTGTGCGGCATGTTGACACGTTACCGGCGCAGGCATCTGCAGTCGGCTGGCAATCCAGGCTTAAATATCGCTGTATCCGAGGTATCTGCGGGAAAAGCAGACCCGTGTTCATGGGTTGTTCCAGTCGTCGTCGCCGCTGCCACGTGACCTCGGCGCTAATTGTGGCTCTTTATAAGTCCAGAGCGCTGATGACCGTGCGACCTGGTGTTGAAAGTTTGGATGGGTTCCGTGTGCTGGAGTGCGCCATGTTGGCACGTTGCCGGCGCAGGCATCTGCAGTCGGCTGGCAATTCTGGCTTCAATACCGCTGTATCCGGGGTATATACTGGAATAGCCAGACCCGTGTTCATGGGTTGTTCCATTTGTCGTCGCCGCTGCCAAGTGACCTCGGCGCTAATTGTGGCTCTTTATAAGTCCAGAGCGCTGATGACTGTGCAACCTGGTGTTGAAACTCGGGATGGGTTCCGTGTGCTGGTGTGCGCCATGTTGTCATGTTACCGGCGCAGGCGTCTGCAGTCGGCTGGCAATTCGGGCTTCAATATCGCTGTATCCGAGGTATCTGCGGGAAAAGCTGACCCGTGTTCATGGGTTGTTCCAGTCGTCGTCGCCACTGCCAAGTGACCTCGGCGCTAATTGCGGCTCTTTATAAGTCCAGAGCGCTGATGACCGCGCGACCTGGTGTTGAAAGCCTGGATGGGTTCCGTGTGCTGGTGTGCGGCATGTTGACACGTTACCGGCGCAGGCATCTGCAGTCGGCTAGAAATTCAGGCTTCAATATCGCTGTACCGAGGTATCTTCGCGAAAAGCAGACCCGTTTTCATGGGTTGTTCCAGTCGTCGTCGCCGCTGCCAAGTGACCTCGGCGCTAATTGTGGCTCTTTATAAGTCCAGAGCGCTGATGACCGCGCGACCTGGTGTTGAAACTCTGGATGGGTTCCGTGTGCTGGTGTGCGGCATGTTGACACGTTACCGGCGAGGCATCTGCAGTCGGCTGGCAATTCAGGCTTAAATATCGCTGTTCCGAGGTATCTGCGGGAAAATCAGACCCGTGTTCATGGTTGTTCCAGTCGTCGTCGCCGCTGCCAAATGACCTCGGCGCTAATTGTGTGTCTTTATAAGTCCAGAGCGCTGATGACTGTGCGACCTGGTGTTGAAACTCGGGATGGGTCCCGTGTGCTGGTGTGCCCCATGTTGTCATGTTACCGGCGCAGGCATCTGCAGTCGGCTGACAATTCGGGCTTCAATATCGCTGTATCCGAGGTATCTGCGGGAAAAGCTGACCCGTGTTCATGGGTTGTTCCAGTCGTCGTCGCCGCTGCCAAGTGACCTCGGCGCTAATTGCGGCTCTTTATAAGTCCAGAGCGCTAATGACCGCGCGACCTGGTGTTGAAATTCTGGATGGGTTCCGTGTGCTGGTGTGCGGCATGTTGACACGGTACCGTCGCAGGCATCTGCAGTCGGCTAGAAATTCAGGCTTCAATATCGCTGTACCGAGGTATCTGCGGGAAAAGCTGACCCGTGTTCATGGGTTGTTCCAGTCGCCGTCGCCGCTGCCAAGTGACCTCGGCGCTAATTGTGGCTCTTTATAAGTCCAGAGCGCTGGTGACCGCGCGACCTGGTGTTGAAACTCTGGATGGGTTCCGTGTGCTGGTGTGCGGCATGTTGACACGTTACCGGCGCAGGCATCTGCAGTCGGCTCGATATTCAGGCTTCAATATCGCTGTATCCGAGGTATCTGCGGGAAAAGCTGACCCGTGTTCATGGGTTGTTTCAGTCGTCATCGCCGCTGCCAAGTGACCTCGGTGCGCCAATTTTGGCTCTTTGTAAGTACAAAGCGCTGATGACCGTGCCACCTTGTGTTGAAAGCTCTAGATGGGTTCCGTGTGCTGGTGTGCGGCATGTTGACACGTTACCGGCGCAGGCATCTGCAGTCGGCTGGCAATTCGGGCTTCAATATCGCTGTATCCGAGGTATCTGCTGGAAAAGCCAGACCCTTGTTCATGGGTTGTTCCAGTCGTCGTCGCCGCTACCAAGTGAACCTCGGCGCGACAATTGTGGCTCTTTATAAGTCAAGAGCGCTGATGACCGTGCGACCTGGTGTTGAAACTCTGGATGGGTTCCGTGCGCTGGTATGCGCCATGTTGACACGTTACCGGCGCAGGCATCTGCAGTCGGCTGGCAATTCCGGCTTCAATATCGCTGTATCCGTGGTATCTGCGGGAAAAGCTGACCCGTGTTCATGGATTGTTCCAGTCGTCGTAGCCGCTGCCAAGTGACCTCGGCGCTAATTGTGGCTCTTTATAAGTCCAGAGCGCTGATGACCGTGCGACCTGGTGCTGAAACTCTGGATGGGTTCCCTGTGCTGGTGTGCGGCATGTTGACACGTTACCGGCGCAGGCATCTGCAGTCGGCTGTCAATTCAGGCTTCAATATTGCTGTATCCGAGGTATATGCAGGAAAAGCTGACCCGTGTTCATGGGTTGTTCCTGTCGTCGTCGCCGCTGCCAAGTGACTTCGGCGCTAATTGTGGCTCTTTATAAGTCCAGAGCGCTGATGACCGTGCGACCTGGTGTTGAAACTCTGGATGGGTTCCGTGTGCTGGTGTGCGGCATGTTGACACGTTACCGGCGCAGGCATCTGCAGTCGGCTGGCAATCCAGGCTTAAATATCGCTGTATCCGAGGTATCTGCGGGAAAAGCAGACCCGTGTTCATGGGTTGTTCCAGTCGTCGTCGCCGCTGCCACGTGACCTCGGCGCTAATTGTGGCTCTTTATAAGTCCAGAGCGCTGATGACCGTGCGACCTGGTGTTGAAAGTTTGGATGGGTTCCGTGTGCTGGAGTGCGCCATGTTGGCACGTTGCCGGCGCAGGCATCTGCAGTCGGCTGGCAATTCTGGCTTCAATACCGCTGTATCCGGGGTATATACTGGAATAGCCAGACCCGTGTTCATGGGTTGTTCCATTTGTCGTCGCCGCTGCCAAGTGACCTCGGCGCTAATTGTGGCTCTTTATAAGTCCAGAGCGCTGATGACTGTGCAACCTGGTGTTGAAACTCGGGATGGGTTCCGTGTGCTGGTGTGCGCCATGTTGTCATGTTACCGGCGCAGGCGTCTGCAGTCGGCTGGCAATTCGGGCTTCAATATCGCTGTATCCGAGGTATCTGCGGGAAAAGCTGACCCGTGTTCATGGGTTGTTCCAGTCGTCGTCGCCGCTGCCAAGTGACCTCGGCGCTAATTGCGGCTCCTTATAAGTCCAGAGCGCTGATGACCACGCGACCTGGTGTTGAAAGTCTGGATGGGTTCCCTGTGCTGGTGTGCGGCATGTTGACACGTTACCGGCGCAGGCATCTGCAGTCGGCTGGCAATTCAGGCTTAAATATCGCTGTATCCGAGGTATCTGCAGGAAAAGCTGACCCGTGTTCATGGGTTGTTCTAGTCGTCGTCGCCGCTGCCAAGTGACATCGGCGCTAATTGTGGCTCTTTATATGTCCAGAGCGCTGATGACCGTGCGGCCTGGTGTTGAAACTCTGGATGGGTTCCGTGTGCTGGTGTGCGGCCTGCTGACACGTGACCGGCGCAGGCATCTGCAGTCGGCTGGCAATTCAGGCTTCAATACCGCTGCATCCGAGGTATCTTCGCGAAAAGCAGACCCGTGTTCATGGGTTGTTCCAGTCGTAGTCGCCGCTGCCAAGGGACCTCGGCGCTAATTGTGTCTCTTTATAAGTCCAGAGCGCTGATGACCGTGCGACCTGGTGTTGAAACTCTGGATGGGTTCGGTGTGCTGGTGTGCGGCATGTTGACACGTTACCGGCGCAGGCATCTGCAGTCGGCTGGCAATCCAGGCTTCAATATCGCTGTATCCGAGGTATCTGCGGGAAAAGCAGACCCGTGTTCATGGGTTGTTCCAGTCGTCGTCGCCGCTGCCAAGTGACTTCGGCGCTAATTGCGGCTCTTTATAAGTCCAGAGCGCTGATGACCGTGCGACCTGGTGTTGAAAGTTTGGATGGGTTCCGTGTGCTGGTGTGCGCCATGTTGACACGTTGCCGGCGCAGGCATCTGCAGTCGGCTGGCAATTCAGGCTTCAATACCGCTGTATCCGGGGTATATACTGGAATAGCCAGACCCGTGTTCATGGGTTGTTCCATTTGTCGTCGCCGCTGCCAAGTGACCTCGGCGCTAATTGCGGCTCTCTATAAGTCCAGAGCGCTGATGACCGCGCGACCTGGTGTTGAAACTCTGGATGGGTTCCGTGTGCTGGTGTGCGGCATGTTGACACGTTACCGGCGCAGGCATCTGCAGTCGGCTGGCAATCCACGCTTCAATATCGCTGTATTCGAGGTATCTGCGGGAAAAGCAGACCCGTGTTCATGGCTTGTTCCAGTCGCCGTCGCCGCTGCCAAGCGACCTCGGCGCTAATTGTGGCTCTTTATAGAGCGCTGAGGACTGTTCGACCTGGTGTTGAAATTCTGGATGGGTTCCGTGTGCTGGTGTGCGGCCTGCTGACACGTTACCGGCGCAGGCATCTGCAGTCGGCTGGCAATTCAGGCTTCAATACCGCTGTATCCGAGGTATCTTCGCGAAAAGCAGACCCGTGTTCATGGGTTGTTCCAGTCGTAGTCGCCGCTGCCAAGTGACCTCGGCGCTAATTGTGGCTCTTTATAGGTCCAGAGCGCTGATAACCGAGCGAGCTTGTGTTGAAACTCTGGATGGGTTCCGTGTGCTGGTGTGCGGCATGTTGACACGTTACCGGCGCAGGCATCTGCAGTCGGCTGGCAATTCGGGCTTCAATATCGCTGTATCCGAGGTATCTGCTGGAAAAGCCAGACCCTTGTTCAGGGGTTGTTCCAATCGTCGTCGCCGCTACCAAGTGACCTCGGCGCGACAATTGTGGCTCTTTATAAGTCAAGAGCGCTGATGACCGTGTGACCTGGTGTTGAAACTCTGGATGGGTTCCGTGCGCTGGTATGCGCCATGTTGACACGTTACCGGCGCAGGCATCTGCAGTCGGCTAGAAATTCAGGCTTCAATATCGCTGTACCGAGGTATCTTCGCGAAAAGCAGACCCGTTTTCATGGGTTGTTCCAGTCGTCGTCGCCGCTGCCAAGTGACCTCGGCGCTAATTGTGGCTCTTTATAAGTCCAGAGCGCTGACGACCGAGCGAGCTTGTGTTGAAACTCTGGATGGGTTCCGTATGCTGGTGTGCGGCATGTTGACACGTTATCGGCGCAGGCATTTACAGTCGGCTGGCAATCCAGGCTTCAATATCGCTGTATCCGAGGTATCTGCGGGAAAAGCAGACCCTTGTTCATGGGTTGTTTCAGTCGTCATCGCCGCTGCCAAGTGACCTCGGTGCGCCAATTTTGGCTCTTTATAAGTCCAGAGCGCTGATGACCGTGCCACCTTGTGTTGAAAGCTCTAGATGGGTTCCGTGTGCTGGTCTGCGGCATGTTGACACGTTACCGGCGCAGGCATCTGCAGTCGGCTGGCAATTCGGGCTTCAATATCGCTGTATCCGAGGTATATGCTGGAAAAGCCAGACCCTTGTTCAGGGGTTGTTCCAATCGTCGTCGCCGCTACCAAGTGACCTCGGCGCGACAATTGTGGCTCTTTATAAGTCAAGAGCGCTGATGACCGTGCGACCTGGTGCTGAAACTCTGGATGGGTTCCCTGTGCTGGTGTGCGGCATGTTGACACGTTACCGGCGCAGGCATCTGCAGTCGGCTGGCAATTCAGGCTTAAATATCGCTGTATCCGAGGTATCTGCAGGAAAAGCTGACCCGTGTTCATGGGTTGTTCCAGTCGTCGTCGCCGCTGCCAAGTGACTTCGGCGCTAATTGTGGCTCTTTATATGTCCAGAGCGCTGATGACCGTGCGACCTGGTGTTGAAACTCTGGATGGGTTCCGTGTGCTGGTGTGCGGCATGTTGACACGTTACCGGCGCAGGCATCTGCAGTCGGCTGGCAATTCAGGCTTAAATATCGCTGTATCCGAGGTATCAGCGGGAAACTCAGACCCGTGTTCATGGTTGTTCCAGTCGTCGTCGCCGCTGCCAAGTGACCTCGGCGCTAATTGTGGCTCTTTATAAGTACAGAGCGCTGATGACCGTGCGACCTGGTTTTGAAAATTTGGATGGGTTCCGTCTGCTGGAGTGCGCCATGTTGACACGTTGCCGGCGCAGGCATCTGCAGTCGGCTGGCAATTCAGGCTTCAATACCGCTGTATCCGGGGTATATACTGGAATAGCCAGACCCGTGTTCATGGGTTGTTCCATTTGTCGTCGCCGCTGCCAAGTGACCTCGGCGCTAATGGCGGCTCTTTATAAGTCCAGAGCGCTGATGACCGCGCGACCTGGTGTTGAAATTCTGTATGGGTTCCGTGTGCTGGTGTGCGGCATGTTGACACGTTACTGGCGCAGGCATCTGCAGTCTGCTAGAAATTCAGGCTTCAATATCGCTGTACCGAGGTATCTGCGGGAAAAGCTGACCCGTGTTCATGGGTTGTTCCAGTCGTCGTCGCCGCTGCCAAGTGACCTCGGCGCTAATTGTGGCTCTTTATAAGTCCAGAGCGCTGATGACCGCGCGACCTGGTGTTGAAACTCTGGATGGGTTCGGTGTGCTGGTGTGCGGCATGTTGACACGTTACCGGCGCAGGCATCTGCAGTCGGCTGGCAATCCACGCTTCAATATCGCTGTATTCGAGGTATCTGCGGGAAAAGCAGACCCGTGTTCATGGGTTGTTCCAGTCGTCGTCGCCGCTACCAAGCGACCTCGGCGCTAATTGTGGCTCTTTATAAGTCCAGAGCGCTGAGGACTGTTCGACCTGGTGTTGAAATTCTGGATGGGTTCCGTGTGCTGGTGTGCGGCCTGCTGACACGTTACCGGCGCAGGCATGTGCAGTCGGCTGGCAATTCAGGCTTCAATACCGCTGTATCCGAGCTATCTTCGCGAAAAGCAGACCCGTGTTCATGGGTTGTTCCAGTCGTAGTCGCCGCTGCCAAGGGACCTCTGCGCTAATTGTGGCTCTTTATAAGTCCAGAGCGCTGATGACCGAGCGAGCTTGTGTTGAAACTCTGGATGGGTTCCGTGTGCTGGTGTGCGGCATGTTACCGGCGCAGGCATCTGCAGTCGGCTGGCAATTCAGGCTTAAATATCGCTGTATCCGAGGTATCTGCGGGAAAATCAGACCCGTGTTCATGGTTGTTCCAGTCGTCGTCGCCGCTGCCAAATGACCTCGGCGCTAATTGTGTCTATAAGTCCAGAGCGCTGATGACCGTGCGACCTGGTGTTGAAACTCTGGATGGGTTCGGTGTGCTGGTGTGCGGCATGTTGACACGTTGCCGGCGCAGGCATCTGCAGTCGGCTGGCAATTCAGGCTTCAATACCGCTGTATCCGGGGTATATACTGGAATAGCCAGACCCGTGTTCATGGGTTGTTCCATTTGTCGTCGCCGCTGCCAAGTGACCTCGGCGCTAATTGCGGCTCTTTATAAGTCCAGAGCGCTGATGACCGCGCGACCTGGTGTTGAAACTCTGGATGGGTTCCGTGTGCTGGTGTGCGGCATGTTGACACGTTACCGGCGCAGGCATCTGCAGTCGGCTGGCAATCCACGCTTCAATATCGCTGTATTCGAGGTCTCTGCGGGAAAAGCAGACCCGTGTTCATGGCTTGTTCCAGTCGCCGTCGCCGCTGCCAAGCGACCTCGGCGCTAATTGTGGCTCTTTATAAGTCCAGAGCGCTGAGGACTGTTCGACCTGGTGTTCAAATTCTGGATGGGTTCCGTGTGCTGGTGTGCGGCCTGCTGACACGTTACCGGCGCAGGCATCTGCAGTCGGCTGGCAATTCAGGCTTCAAAACCGCTGTATCCGAGGTATCTTCGCGAAAAGCAGACCCGTGTTCATGGGTTGTTCCAGTCGTAGTCGCCGCTGCCAAGTGACCTCGGCGCTAATTGTGGCTCTTTATAAGTCCAGAGCGCTGATAAACCGAGCGAGCTTGTGTTGAAACTCTGGATGGGTTCCGTGCGGTGGTATGCGCGATGTTGACACGTTACCGGCGCAGGCTTCTGCAGTCGGCTGGCAATTCAGGCTTCAATATCGCTGTATCCGAGGTATCTGCGGGAAAAGCTGACCCGTGTTCATGGATTGTTCCAGTCGTCGTCGCCGCTGCCAAGTGACCTCGGCGCTAATTGTGGCTCTTTATAAGTCCAGAGCGCTGATGACCGTGCGACCTGGTGCTGAAACTCTGGATGGATTCCCTTTGCTGGTGTGCGGCATGTTGACACGTTACCGGCGCAGGCATCTGCAGTCGGCTAGAAATTCAGGCTTCAATATCGCTGCACCGAGGTATCTTCGCGAAAAGCAGACCCGTGTTCATGGGTTGTTCCAGTCGTCGTCGCCGCTGCCAAGTGACCTCTGCGCTAATTGTGGCTCTTTATAAGACCAGAGCGCTGATGACCGAGCGAGCTTGTGTTGAAACTCTGGATGGGTTCCGTGTGCTGGTGTGCGGCATGTTGACACGTTACCGGCGCAGGCATCTCCAGTCGGCTGGCAATTCAGGCTTAAATATCGCTGTATCCGAGGTATCGGCGGGAAAATCAGACCCGTGTTCATGGTTGTTCCAGTCGTCGTCGCCGCTGCCAAATGACCTCGGCGCTAATTGTGTCTATAAGTCCAGAGCGCTGATGACCGTGCGACCTGGTGTTGAAACTCTGGATGGGTTCGGTGTGCTGGTGTGCGGCATGTTGACACGTTGCCGGCGCAGGCATCTGCAGTCGGCTGGCAATTCAGGCTTCAATACCGCTGTATCCGGGGTATATACTGGAATAGCCAGACCCGTGTTCATGGGTTGTTCCATTTGTCGTCGCCGCTGCCAAGTGACCTCGGCGCTAATTGCGGCTCTTTATAAGTCCAGAGCGCTGATGACCGCGCGACCTGGTGTTGAAACTCTGGATGGGTTCCGTGTGCTGGTGTGCGGCATGTTGACACGTTACCGGCGCAGGCATCTGCAGTCGGCTGGCAATCCACGCTTCAATATCGCTGTATTCTAGGTATCTGCGGGAAAAGCACACCCGTGTTCATGGCTTGTTCCAGTCGCCGTCGCCGCTGCCAAGCGACCTCGGCGCTAATTGTGGCTCTTTATAAGTCCAGAGCGCTGAGGAATGTTCGACCTGGTGTTGAAATTCTGGATGGGTTCCGTGTGCTGGTGTGTGGCCTGCTGACACTTTACCGGCGCAGGCATCTGCAGTCGGCTGTCAATTCAGGCTTCAATATCGCTGTATCCGAGGTATCTGCAGGAAAAGCTGACCCGTGTTCATGAGTTGTTCCAGTCGTCGTCGCCGCTGCCAAATGACTTCGGCGCTAATTGTGTCTGTTTATAAGTCCAGAGCGCTGATGACCGTGCGACCTGGTGTTGAAACTCTGGATGGGTTCGGTGTGCTGGTGTGCGGCATGTTGACACGTTACCGGCGCAGGCATCTACAGTCGGCTGGCAATCCAGGCTTCAATATCGCTGTATCCGAGGTATCTGCGGGAAAAGCAGACCCGTGTTCATGGATTGTTCCAGTCGTCGTTGCCGCTGCCAAGTGACCTCGGCGCTAATTGGGGCTCTTTATAAGTCCAGAGCGCTGATGACCGTGCGACCTGGTGTTGAAAGTTTGGATGGGTTCCGTGTGCTGGAGTGCGCCATGTTGACACGTTGCCGGCGCAGGCATCTGCAGTCGGCTGGCAATTCAGGCTTCAATACCGCTGTATCCGGGGTATATACTGGAATAGCCAGACCCGTGTTCATGGGTTGTTCCATTTGTCGTCGCCGCTGCCAAGTGACGTCGGCGCTAATTGTGGCTCTTTATAAGTCCAGAGCGCTGATGACTGTGCGACCTGGTGTTGAAACTCGGGATGGGTTCCGTGTGCTGGTGTGCGCCATGTTGTCATGTTACCGGCGCAGGCATCTGCAGTCGGCTGACAATTCGGGCTTCAATATCGCTGTATCCGAGGTATCTGCGGGAAAAGCTGACCCGTGTTCATGGGTTGTTCCAATCGTCGTCGCCGCTGCCAAGTGACCTCGGCGCTAATTGCGGCTCTTTATAAGTCCAGAGCGCTGATGACCGCGCGACCTGGTGTTGAAATTCTGGATGGGTTCCGTGTGCTGGTGTGCGGCATGTTGACACGTTACCGGCGCAGGCATCTGCAGTCGGCTAGAAATTCAGGCTTCAATATCGCTGTACCGAGGTATCTGCGGGAAAAGCTGACCCGTGTTCATGGGTTGTTCCAGTCGTCGTCGCCGCTGCCAAGTGACCTCGGCGCTAATTGTGGCTCTTTATAAGTCCAGAGCGCTGATGACCGCGCGACCTGGTGTTGAAACTCTGGATGGGTTCCGTGTGCTGGTGTGCGGCATGTTGACACGTTACCGGCGCAGGCATCTGCAGTCGGCTAGAAATTCAGGCTTCAATATCGCTGTACCGAGGTATCTTCGCGAAAAGCAGACCCGTGTTCATGGGTTGTTCCAGTCGTCGTCGCCGCTGCCAAGTGACCTCGGCGCTAATTGTGGCTCTTTATAAGTCCAGAGCGCTGACGACCGTGCGACCTGGTGTTGAAACTCTGGATGGGTTCCGTGTGCTGGAGTGCGCCATGTTGACACGTTATGGGCGCAGGCATCTGCAGTCGACTGGCAATTCAGGCTTCAATACCGCTGTATACGAGGTATCTTCGGGAAAAGCAGACCCGTGTTCATAGGTTGTTCCAGTCGTAGTCGCCGCTGCCATGTGACCTCGGCGCTAATTGTGGCTCTTTATAAGTCCAGAGCGCTGATGACCGCGCGACCTGGTGTTGAAACTCTGGATGGGTTCCGTGTGCTGGTGTGCGGCATGTTGACACGTTACCGGCGCAGGCATCTGCAGTCGGCTAGAAATTCAGGCTTCAATATCGCTGTACCGAGGTATCTTCGCGAAAAGCAGACCCGTGTTCATGGGTTGTTCCAGTCGTCGTCGCCGCTGCCAAGTGACCTCTGCGCTAATTGTGGCTCTTTATAAGACCAGAGCGCTGATGACCGAGCGAGCTTGTGTTGAAACTCTGGATGGGTTCCGTGTGCTGGTGTGCGGCATGTTGACACGTTACCGGCGCAGGCATCTGCAGTCGGCTGGCAATTCAGGCTTAAATATCTCTGTATCCGAGGTATCTGCGGGAAAATCAGACCCGTGTTCATGGTTGTTCCAGTCGTCGTCGCCGCTGCCAAATGACCTCGGCGCTAATTGTGTCTATAAGTCCAGAGCGCTGATGACCGTGCGACCTGGTGTTGAAACTCTGGATGGGTTCGGTGTGCTGGTGTGCGGCATGTTGACACGTTGCCGGCGCAGGCATCTGCAGTCGGCTGGCAATTCAGGCTTCAATACCGCTGTATCCGGGGTATATACTGGAATAGCCAGACCCGTGTTCATGGGTTGTTCCATTTGTCGTCGCCGCTGCCAAGTGACCTCGGCGCTAATTGCGGCTCTTTATAAGTCCAGAGCGCTGATGACCGCGCGACCTGGTGTTGAAACTCTGGATGGGTTCCGTGTGCTGGTGTGCGGCATGTTGACACGTTACCGGCGCAGGCATCTGCAGTCGGCTGGCAATCCACGCTTCAATATCGCTGTATTCGAGGTATCTGCGGGAAAAGCACACCCGTGTTCATGGCTTGTTCCAGTCGCCGTCGCCGCTGCCAAGCGACCTCGGCGCTAATTGTGGCTCTTTATAAGTCCAGAGCGCTGAGGACTGTTCGACCTGGTGTTGAAATTCTGGATGGGTTCCGTGTGCTGGTGTGCGGCCTGCTGACACGTTACCGGCGCAGGCATCTGCAGTCGGCTGTCAATTCAGGCTTCAATATCGCTGTATCCGAGGTATCTGCAGGAAAAGCTGACCCGTGTTCATGAGTTGTTCCAGTCGTCGTCGCCGCTGCCAAATGACTTCGGCGCTAATTGTGTCTGTTTATAAGTCCAGAGCGCTGATGACCGTGCGACCTGGTGTTGAAACTCTGGATGGGTTCGGTGTGCTGATGTGCGGCATGTTGACACGTTACCGGCGCAGGCATCTGCAGTCGGCTGGCAATCCAGGCTTCAATATCGCTGTATCCGAGGTATCTGCGGGAAAAGCAGACCCGTGTTCATGGATTGTTCCAGTCGTCGTTGCCGCTGCCAAGTGACCTCGGCGCTAATTGTGGCTCTTTATAAGTCCAGAGCGCTGATGACCGTGCGACCTGGTGTTGAAAGTTTGGATGGGTTCCGTGTGCTGGAGTGCGCCATGTTGACACGTTGCCGGCGCAGGCATCTGCAGTCGGCTGGCAATTCAGGCTTCAATACCGCTGTATCCGGGGTATATACTGGAATAGCCAGACCCGTGTTCATGGGTTGTTCCATTTGTCGTCGCCGCTGCCAAGTGACGTCGGCGCTAATTGTGGCTCTTTATAAGTCCAGAGCGCTGATGACTGTGCGACCTGGTGTTGAAACTCTGGATGGGTTCCGTGTGCTGGTGTGCGGCATGTTGACACGTTACCGGCGCAGGCATCTGCAGTCGGCTGGCAATCCACGCTTCAATATCGCTGTATTCGAGGTATCTGCGGGAAAAGCACACCCGTGTTCATGGCTTGTTCCAGTCGCCGTCGCCGCTGCCAAGCGACCTCGGCGCTAATTGTGGCTCTTTATAAGTCCAGAGCGCTGAGGACTGTTCGACCTGGTGTTGAAATTCTGGATGGGTTCCGTGTGCTGGTGTGCGGCCTGCTGACACGTTACCGGCGCAGGCATCTGCAGTCGGCTGTCAATTCAGGCTTCAATATCGCTGTATCCGAGGTATCTGCAGGAAAAGCTGACCCGTGTTCATGAGTTGTTCCAGTCGTCGTCGCCGCTGCCAAATGACTTCGGCGCTAATTGTGGCTCTTTATAAGTCCAGAGCGCTGATGACTGTGCGACCTGGTGTTGAAACTCGGGATGGGTTCCGTGTGCTGGTGTGCGCCATGTTTTCATGTTACCGGCGCAGGCATCTGCAGTCGGCTGGCAATTCGGGCTTCAACATCGCTGTATCCGAGGTATCTGCGGGAAAAGCTGACCCGTGTTCATGGGTTGTTCCAGTCGTCGTCGCCGCTGCCAAGAGACCTCGGCGCTAATTGCGGCTCTTTATAAGTCCAGAGCGCTGATGACCGCGCGACCTGGTGTTGAAATTCTGGATGGGTTCCGTGTGCTGGTGTGTGGCATGTTGACACGTTACCGGCGCAGGCATCTGCAGTCGGCTGTCAATTCAGGCTTCAATATCGCTGTATCCGAGGTATCTGCGGGAAAAGCAGTCCCGTGTTCATGGGTTGTTCCAGTCGTCGTCGCCGCTGCCAAGTGACCTCGGCGCTAATTGTGGCTCTTTATAAGTCCAGAGCGCTGATGACCGTGCGACCTGGTGTTGAAAGTTTGGATGGGTTCCGTGTGCTGGAGTGCGCCATGTTGACACGTTGCCGGCGCAGGCATCTGCAGTCGGCTGGCAATTCAGGCTTCAATACCGCTGTATCCGGGGTATATACTGGAATAGCCAGACCCGTGTTCATGGGTTGATCCATTTGTCGTCGCCGCTGCCAAGTGACCTCGGCGCTAATTGTGGCTCTTTATAAGTCCAGAGCGCTGATGACTGTGCGACCTGGTGTTGAAACTCGGGATGGGTTCCGTGTGCTGGTGTGCGCCATGTTTTCATGTTACCGGCGCAGGCATCTGCAGTCGGCTGGCAATTCGGGCTTCAATATCGCTGTATCCGAGGTATCTGCGGGAAAAGCTGACCCGTGTTCATGGGTTGTTCCAGTCGTCGTCGCCGCTGCCAAGAGACCTCGGCGCTAATTGCGGCTCTTTATAAGTCCAGTGCGCTGATGACCGCGCGACCTGGTGTTGAAAGCCTGGATGGGTTCCGTGTGCTGGTGTGCGGCATGTTGACACGTTACCGGCGCAGGCATCTGCAGTCGGCTTGAAATTCAGGTTTCAATATCGCTGTATCGAGGTATCTGCGGGAAAAGCTGACCCGTGTTCATGGGTTGTTCCAGTCGTCGTCGCCGCTGCCAAGTGACGTCGGCGCTAAATGTTGCTCTTTATAAGTCCAGAGCGCTGATGACCGCGCGACCTGGCGTTGAAACTCTGCATGGGTTCCGTGTGCTGGTGTGCGGCATGTTGACACGTTACCGGCGCAGGCATCTGCAGTCGGCTAGAAATTCAGGCTTCAATATCGCTGTACCGAGGTATCTTCGCGAAAAGCAGACCCGTTTTCATGGGTTGTTCCAGTCGTCGTCGCCGCTGCCAAGTGACCTCGGCGCTAATTGTGGCTCTTTATAAGTCCAGAGCGCTGACGACCGAGCCAGCTTGTGTTGAAACTCTGGATGGGTTCCGTGTGCTGATGTGCGGCATGTTGACACGTTACCGGCGCAGGCATCTGCAGTCGGCTGGCAATTCAGGCTTAAATATCGCTGTATCCGAGGTATCTGCGGGAAAATCAGACCCGTGTTCATGGTTGTTCCAGTCGTCGTCGCCGCTGCCAAATGACCTCGGCGCTAATTGTGTCTCTTTATAAGTCCAGAGCGCTGATGACCGTGCGACCTGGTGTTGAAACTCTGGATGGGTTCGGTGTGCTGGTGTGCGGCATGTTGACACGTTACCGGCGCAGGCATCTGCAGTCGGCTGGCAATCCAGGCTTCAATATCGCTGTATCCGAGGTATCTGCGGGAAAAGCAGTCCCGTGTTCATGGGTTGTTCCAGTCGTCGTCGCCGCTGCCAAGTGACCTCGGCGCTAATTGTGGCTCTTTATAAGTCCAGAGCGCTGATGACCGTGCGACCTGGTGTTGAAAGTTTGGATGGGTTCCGTGTGCTGGAGTGCGCCATGTTGACACGTTGCCGGCGCAGGCATCTGCAGTCGGCTGGCAATTCAGGCTTCAATACCGCTGTATCCGGGGTATATACTGGAATAGCCAGACCCGTGTTCATGGGTTGATCCATTTGTCGTCGCCGCTGCCAAGTGACCTCGGCGCTAATTGTGGCTCTTTATAAGTCCAGAGCGCTGATGACTGTGCGACCTGGTGTTGAAACTCGGGATGGGTTCCGTGTGCTGGTGTGCGCCATGTTTTCATGTTACCGGCGCAGGCATCTGCAGTCGGCTGGCAATTCGGGCTTCAATATCGCTGTATCCGAGGTATCTGCGGGAAAAGCTGACCCGTGTTCATGGGTTGTTCCAGTCGTCGTCGCCGCTGCCAAGAGACCTCGGCGCTAATTGCGGCTCTTTATAAGTCCAGAGCGCTGATGACCGCGCGACCTGGTGTTGAAAGCCTGGATGGGTTCCGTGTGCTGGTGTGCGGCATGTTGACACGTTACCGGCGCAGGCATCTGCAGTCGGCTTGAAATTCAGGTTTCAATATCGCTGTATCGAGGTATCTGCGGGAAAAGCTGACCCGTGTTCATGGGTTGTTCCAGTCGTCGTCGCCGCTGCCAAGTGACCTCGGCGCTAAATGTGGCTCTTTATAAGTCCAGAGCGCTGACGACCGAGCCAGCTTGTGTTGAAACTCTGGATGGGTTCCGTGTGCTGGTGTGCGGCATGTTGACACGTTACCGGCGCAGGCATCTGCAGTCGGCTGGCAATCCAGGCTTCAATATCGCTGTATCCGAGGTATCTGCGGGAAAAGCAGACCCTTGTTCATGAGTTGTTTCAGTCGTCATCGCCGCTGCCAAGTGACCTCGGTGCGAAAATTTTGGCTATTTATAAGTACAAAGCGCTGATGACCGTGCCACCTTGTGTTGAAAGCTCTAGATGGGTTCCGTGTGCTGGTGTGCGGCATGTTGACACGTTACCGGCGCAGGCATCTGCAGTCGGCTGGCAATTCGGGCTTCAATATCGCTGTATCCGAGGTATCTGCTGGAAAAGCCAGACCCTTGTTCAGGGGTTGTTCCAGTCGTCGTCGCCGCTACCAAGTGACCTCGGCGCGACAATTGTGGCTCTTTATAAGTCAAGAGCGCTGATGACCGTGCGACCTGGTGTTGAAACTCTGGATGGGTTCCGTGCGCTGGTATGCGCCATGTTGACACGTTACCGGCGCAGGCATCTGCAGTCGGCTGGCAATTCAGGCTTCAATATCGCTGTACCGAGGTATCTTCGCGAAAAGCAGACCCGTTTTAATGGGTTGTTCCAGTCGTCGTCGCCGCTGCCAAGTCACCTCGGCGCTAATTGTGGCTCTTTATAAGTCCAGAGCGCTGACGACCGAGCGAGCTTGTGTTGGAACTCTGGATGGGTTCCGTGTGCTGGTGTGCGGCATGTTGACACGTTACCGGCGCAGGCATCTGCAGTCGGCTGGCAATCCAGGCTTCAATATCGCTGTATCCGAGGTATCTGCGTGAAAAGCAGACCCTTGTTCATGGGTTGTTTCAGTCGTCATCGCCGCTGCCATGTGACCTCGGTGCGCCAATTTTGGCTCTTTATAAGTCCAGAGCGCTGATGACCGTGCGACCTGGTGTTGAAACTCTGGATGGGTTCCGTGCGCTGGTATGCGCCATGTTGACACGTTACCGGCGCAGGCATCTGCAGTCGGCTGTCAATTCAGGCTTCAATATCGCTGTATCCGAGGTATCTGCAGGAAAAGCAGACCCGTGTTCATGGGTTGTTCCAGTCGTCGTCGCCGCTGCCAAGTGACTTCGGCGCTAATTGTGGCTCTTTATAAGTCCAGAGCGCTGATGACCGTGCGACCTGGTGTTGAAACTCTGGATGGGTTCCGTGTGCTGGTGTGCGGCATGTTGACACGTTACCGACGCAGGCATCTGCAGTCGGCTGGCAATTCACGCTTCAATACCGCTGTATCCGGGGTATATACTGGAATAGCCAGACCCGTGTTCATGGGTTGTTCCATTTGTCGTCGCCGCTGCCAAGTGACCTCGGCGCTAATTGTGGCTCTTTATAAGTCCAGAGCGCTGATGACTGTGCGACCTGGTGTTGAAACTCGGGATGGGTTCCGTGTGCTGGTGTGCGCCATGTTGTCATGTTACCGGCGCAGGCATCTGCAGTCGGCTGGCAATTCGGGCTTCAATATCGCTGTATCCGAGGTATCTGCGGGAAAAGCTGACCCGTGTTCATGGGTTGTTCCAGTCGTCGTCGCCACTGCCAAGTGACCTCGGCGCTAATTGCGGCTCTTTATAAGTCCAGAGCGCTGATGACCGCGCGACCTGGTGTTGAAAGCCTGGATGGGTTCCGTGTGCTGGTGTGCGGCATGTTGACACGTTACCGGCGCAGGCATCTGCAGTCGGCTAGAAATTCAGGCTTCAATATCGCTGTACCGAGGTATCTTCGCGAAAAGCAGACCCGTTTTCATGGGTTGTTCCAGTCGTCGTCGCCGCTGCCAAGTGACCTCGGCGCTAATTGTGGCTCTTTATAAGTCCAGAGCGCTGATGACCGCGCGACCTGGTGTTGAAACTCTGGATGGGTTCCGTGTGCTGGTGTGCGGCATGTTGACACGTTACCGGCGAGGCATCTGCAGTCGGCTGGCAATTCAGGCTTAAATATCGCTGTTCCGAGGTATCTGCGGGAAAATCAGACCCGTGTTCATGGTTGTTCCAGTCGTCGTCGCCGCTGCCAAATGACCTCGGCGCTAATTGTGTGTCTTTATAAGTCCAGAGCGCTGATGACTGTGCGACCTGGTGTTGAAACTCGGGATGGGTCCCGTGTGCTGGTGTGCCCCATGTTGTCATGTTACCGGCGCAGGCATCTGCAGTCGGCTGACAATTCGGGCTTCAATATCGCTGTATCCGAGGTATCTGCGGGAAAAGCTGACCCGTGTTCATGGGTTGTTCCAGTCGTCGTCGCCGCTGCCAAGTGACCTCGGCGCTAATTGCGGCTCTTTATAAGTCCAGAGCGCTAATGACCGCGCGACCTGGTGTTGAAATTCTGGATGGGTTCCGTGTGCTGGTGTGCGGCATGTTGACACGGTACCGTCGCAGGCATCTGCAGTCGGCTAGAAATTCAGGCTTCAATATCGCTGTACCGAGGTATCTGCGGGAAAAGCTGACCCGTGTTCATGGGTTGTTCCAGTCGCCGTCGCCGCTGCCAAGTGACCTCGGCGCTAATTGTGGCTCTTTATAAGTCCAGAGCGCTGGTGACCGCGCGACCTGGTGTTGAAACTCTGGATGGGTTCCGTGTGCTGGTGTGCGGCATGTTGACACGTTACCGGCGCAGGCATCTGCAGTCGGCTCGATATTCAGGCTTCAATATCGCTGTATCCGAGGTATCTGCGGGAAAAGCTGACCCGTGTTCATGGGTTGTTTCAGTCGTCATCGCCGCTGCCAAGTGACCTCGGTGCGCCAATTTTGGCTCTTTGTAAGTACAAAGCGCTGATGACCGTGCCACCTTGTGTTGAAAGCTCTAGATGGGTTCCGTGTGCTGGTGTGCGGCATGTTGACACGTTACCGGCGCAGGCATCTGCAGTCGGCTGGCAATTCGGGCTTCAATATCGCTGTATCCGAGGTATCTGCGGGAAAAGCTGACCCGTGTTCATGGATTGTTCCAGTCGTCGTAGCCGCTGCCAAGTGACCTCGGCGCTAATTGTGGCTCTTTATAAGTCCAGAGCGCTGATGACCGTGCGACCTGGTGCTGAAACTCTGGATGGGTTCCCTGTGCTGGTGTGCGGCATGTTGACACGTTACCGGCGCAGGCATCTGCAGTCGGCTGTCAATTCAGGCTTCAATATTGCTGTATCCGAGGTATATGCAGGAAAAGCTGACCCGTGTTCATGGGTTGTTCCTGTCGTCGTCGCCGCTGCCAAGTGACTTCGGCGCTAATTGTGGCTCTTTATAAGTCCAGAGCGCTGATGACCGTGCGACCTGGTGTTGAAACTCTGGATGGGTTCCGTGCGCTGGTATGCGCCATGTTGACACGTTACCGGCGCAGGCATCTGCAGTCGGCTGGCAATTCCGGCTTCAATATCGCTGTATCCGTGGTATCTGCGGGAAAAGCTGACCCGTGTTCATGGATTGTTCCAGTCGTCGTAGCCGCTGCCAAGTGACCTCGGCGCTAATTGTGGCTCTTTATAAGTCCAGAGCGCTGATGACCGTGCGACCTGGTGCTGAAACTCTGGATGGGTTCCCTGTGCTGGTGTGCGGCATGTTGACACGTTACCGGCGCAGGCATCTGCAGTCGGCTGTCAATTCAGGCTTCAATATTGCTGTATCCGAGGTATATGCAGGAAAAGCTGACCCGTGTTCATGGGTTGTTCCTGTCGTCGTCGCCGCTGCCAAGTGACTTCGGCGCTAATTGTGGCTCTTTATAAGTCCAGAGCGCTGATGACCGTGCGACCTGGTGTTGAAACTCTGGATGGGTTCCGTGTGCTGGTGTGCGGCATGTTGACACGTTACCGGCGCAGGCATCTGCAGTCGGCTGGCAATCCAGGCTTAAATATCGCTGTATCCGAGGTATCTGCGGGAAAAGCAGACCCGTGTTCATGGGTTGTTCCAGTCGTCGTCGCCGCTGCCACGTGACCTCGGCGCTAATTGTGGCTCTTTATAAGTCCAGAGCGCTGATGACCGTGCGACCTGGTGTTGAAAGTTTGGATGGGTTCCGTGTGCTGGAGTGCGCCATGTTGGCACGTTGCCGGCGCAGGCATCTGCAGTCGGCTGGCAATTCTGGCTTCAATACCGCTGTATCCGGGGTATATACTGGAATAGCCAGACCCGTGTTCATGGGTTGTTCCATTTGTCGTCGCCGCTGCCAAGTGACCTCGGCGCTAATTGTGGCTCTTTATAAGTCCAGAGCGCTGATGACTGTGCAACCTGGTGTTGAAACTCGGGATGGGTTCCGTGTGCTGGTGTGCGCCATGTTGTCATGTTACCGGCGCAGGCGTCTGCAGTCGGCTGGCAATTCGGGCTTCAATATCGCTGTATCCGAGGTATCTGCGGGAAAAGCTGACCCGTGTTCATGGGTTGTTCCAGTCGTCGTCGCCACTGCCAAGTGACCTCGGCGCTAATTGCGGCTCTTTATAAGTCCAGAGCGCTGATGACCGCGCGACCTGGTGTTGAAAGCCTGGATGGGTTCCGTGTGCTGGTGTGCGGCATGTTGACACGTTACCGGCGCAGGCATCTGCAGTCGGCTAGAAATTCAGGCTTCAATATCGCTGTACCGAGGTATCTTCGCGAAAAGCAGACCCGTTTTCATGGGTTGTTCCAGTCGTCGTCGCCGCTGCCAAGTGACCTCGGCGCTAATTGTGGCTCTTTATAAGTCCAGAGCGCTGATGACCGCGCGACCTGGTGTTGAAACTCTGGATGGGTTCCGTGTGCTGGTGTGCGGCATGTTGACACGTTACCGGCGAGGCATCTGCAGTCGGCTGGCAATTCAGGCTTAAATATCGCTGTTCCGAGGTATCTGCGGGAAAATCAGACCCGTGTTCATGGTTGTTCCAGTCGTCGTCGCCGCTGCCAAATGACCTCGGCGCTAATTGTGTGTCTTTATAAGTCCAGAGCGCTGATGACTGTGCGACCTGGTGTTGAAACTCGGGATGGGTCCCGTGTGCTGGTTTGCCCCATGTTGTCATGTTACCGGCGCAGGCATCTGCAGTCGGCTGACAATTCGGGCTTCAATATCGCTGTATCCGAGGTATCTGCGGGAAAAGCTGACCCGTGTTCATGGGTTGTTCCAGTCGTCGTCGCCGCTGCCAAGTGACCTCGGCGCTAATTGCGGCTCTTTATAAGTCCAGAGCGCTAATGACCGCGCGACCTGGTGTTGAAATTCTGGATGGGTTCCGTGTGCTGGTGTGCGGCATGTTGACACGGTACCGTCGCAGGCATCTGCAGTCGGCTAGAAATTCAGGCTTCAATATCGCTGTACCGAGGTATCTGCGGGAAAAGCTGACCCGTGTTCATGGGTTGTTCCAGTCGCCGTCGCCGCTGCCAAGTGACCTCGGCGCTAATTGTGGCTCTTTATAAGTCCAGAGCGCTGGTGACCGCGCGACCTGGTGTTGAAACTCTGGATGGGTTCCGTGTGCTGGTGTGCGGCATGTTGACACGTTACCGGCGCAGGCATCTGCAGTCGGCTCGATATTCAGGCTTCAATATCGCTGTATCCGAGGTATCTGCGGGAAAAGCTGACCCGTGTTCATGGGTTGTTTCAGTCGTCATCGCCGCTGCCAAGTGACCTCGGTGCGCCAATTTTGGCTCTTTGTAAGTACAAAGCGCTGATGACCGTGCCACCTTGTGTTGAAAGCTCTAGATGGGTTCCGTGTGCTGGTGTGCGGCATGTTGACACGTTACCGGCGCAGGCATCTGCAGTCGGCTGGCAATTCGGGCTTCAATATCGCTGTATCCGTGGTATCTGCGGGAAAAGCTGACCCGTGTTCATGGATTGTTCCAGTCGTCGTAGCCGCTGCCAAGTGACCTCGGCGCTAATTGTGGCTCTTTATAAGTCCAGAGCGCTGATGACCGTGCGACCTGGTGCTGAAACTCTGGATGGGTTCCCTGTGCTGGTGTGCGGCATGTTGACACGTTACCGGCGCAGGCATCTGCAGTCGGCTGTCAATTCAGGCTTCAATATTGCTGTATCCGAGGTATATGCAGGAAAAGCTGACCCGTGTTCATGGGTTGTTCCTGTCGTCGTCGCCGCTGCCAAGTGACTTCGGCGCTAATTGTGGCTCTTTATAAGTCCAGAGCGCTGATGACCGTGCGACCTGGTGTTGAAACTCTGGATGGGTTCCGTGTGCTGGTGTGCGGCATGTTGACACGTTACCGGCGCAGGCATCTGCAGTCGGCTGGCAATCCAGGCTTAAATATCGCTGTATCCGAGGTATCTGCGGGAAAAGCAGACCCGTGTTCATGGGTTGTTCCAGTCGTCGTCGCCGCTGCCACGTGACCTCGGCGCTAATTGTGGCTCTTTATAAGTCCAGAGCGCTGATGACCGTCGACCTGGTGTTGAAAGTTTGGATGGGTTCCGTGTGCTGGAGTGCGCCATGTTGGCACGTTGCCGGCGCAGGCATCTGCAGTCGGCTGGCAATTCTGGCTTCAATACCGCTGTATCCGGGGTATCTGCGGGAAAAGCAGACCCGTGTTCATGGGTTGTTCCTGTCGTCGTCGCCGCTGCCAAGTGACTTCGGCGCTAATTGTGGCTCTTTATAAGTCCAGAGCGCTGATGACCGTGCGACCTGGTGTTGAAACTCTGGATGGGTTCCGTGTGCTGGTGTGCGGCATGTTGACACGTTACCGGCGCAGGCATCTGCAGTCGGCTGTCAATTCAGGCTTCAATATTGCTGTATCCGAGGTATATGCAGGAAAAGCTGACCCGTGTTCATGGGTTGTTCCTGTCGTCGTCGCCGCTGCCAAGTGACCTCGGCGCTAATTGTGTGTCTTTATAAGTCCAGAGCGCTGATGACTGTGCGACCTGGTGTTGAAACTCTGGATGGGTTCCGTGCGCTGGTATGCGCCATGTTGACACGTTACCGGCGCAGGCATCTGCAGTCGGCTGGCAATTCCGGCTTCAATATCGCTGTATCCGTGGTATCTGCGGGAAAAGCTGACCCGTGTTCATGGATTGTTCCAGTCGTCGTAGCCGCTGCCAAGTGACCTCGGCGCTAATTGTGGCTCTTTATAAGTCCAGAGCGCTGATGACCGTGCGACCTGGTGCTGAAACTCTGGATGGGTTCCCTGTGCTGGTGTGCGGCATGTTGACACGTTACCGGCGCAGGCATCTGCAGTCGGCTGTCAATTCAGGCTTCAATATTGCTGTATCCGAGGTATATGCAGGAAAAGCTGACCCGTGTTCATGGGTTGTTCCTGTCGTCGTCGCCGCTGCCAAGTGACTTCGGCGCTAATTGTGGCTCTTTATAAGTCCAGAGCGCTGATGACCGTGCGACCTGGTGTTGAAACTCTGGATGGGTTCCGTGTGCTGGTGTGCGGCATGTTGA
Source organism: Amblyomma americanum (assembly GCF_052857255.1). Classification (NCBI taxonomy): domain Eukaryota; kingdom Metazoa; phylum Arthropoda; class Arachnida; order Ixodida; family Ixodidae; genus Amblyomma; species Amblyomma americanum. The sequence continues at coordinate 6,337 of NW_027526553.1, read as the reverse complement.
CACGTTACCGGCGCAGGCATCTGCAGTCGGCTGGCAATCCAGGCTTAAATATCGCTGTATCCGAGGTATCTGCGGGAAAAGCAGACCCGTGTTCATGGGTTGTTCCAGTCGTCGTCGCCGCTGCCACGTGACCTCGGCGCTAATTGTGGCTCTTTATAAGTCCAGAGCGCTGATGACCGTGCGACCTGGTGTTGAAAGTTTGGATGGGTTCCGTGTGCTGGAGTGCGCCATGTTGGCACGTTGCCGGCGCAGGCATCTGCAGTCGGCTGGCAATTCTGGCTTCAATACCGCTGTATCCGGGGTATATACTGGAATAGCCAGACCCGTGTTCATGGGTTGTTCCATTTGTCGTCGCCGCTGCCAAGTGACCTCGGCGCTAATTGTGGCTCTTTATAAGTCCAGAGCGCTGATGACTGTGCAACCTGGTGTTGAAACTCGGGATGGGTTCCGTGTGCTGGTGTGCGCCATGTTGTCATGTTACCGGCGCAGGCGTCTGCAGTCGGCTGGCAATTCGGGCTTCAATATCGCTGTATCCGAGGTATCTGCGGGAAAAGCTGACCCGTGTTCATGGGTTGTTCCAGTCGTCGTCGCCGCTGCCAAGTGACCTCGGCGCTAATTGCGGCTCTTTATAAGTCCAGAGCGCTGATGACCACGCGACCTGGTGTTGAAAGTCTGGATGGGTTCCCTGTGCTGGTGTGCGGCATGTTGACACGTTACCGGCGCAGGCATCTGCAGTCGGCTGGCAATTCAGGCTTAAATATCGCTGTATCCGAGGTATCTGCAGGAAAAGCTGACCCGTGTTCATGGGTTGTTCTAGTCGTCGTCGCCGCTGCCAAGTGACATCGGCGCTAATTGTGGCTCTTTATATGTCCAGAGCGCTGATGACCGTGCGGCCTGGTGTTGAAACTCTGGATGGGTTCCGTGTGCTGGTGTGCGGCCTGCTGACACGTTACAGGCGCAGGCATCTGCAGTCGGCTGGCAATTCAGGCTTCAATACCGCTGCATCCGAGGTATCTTCGCGAAAAGCAGACCCGTGTTCATGGGTTGTTCCAGTCGTAGTCGCCGCTGCCAAGGGACCTCGGCGCTAATTGTGTCTCTTTATAAGTCCAGAGCGCTGATGACCGTGCGACCTGGTGTTGAAACTCTGGATGGGTTCGGTGTGCTGGTGTGCGGCATGTTGACACGTTACCGGCGCAGGCATCTGCAGTCGGCTGGCAATCCAGGCTTCAATATCGCTGTATCCGAGGTATCTGCGGGAAAAGCAGACCCGTGTTCATGGGTTGTTCCAGTCGTCGTCGCCGCTGCCAAGTGACTTCGGCGCTAATTGTGGCTCTTTATAAGTCCAGAGCGCTGATGACCGTGCGACCTGGTGTTGAAAGTTTGGATGGGTTCCGTGTGCTGGTGTGCGCCATGTTGACACGTTGCCGGCGCAGGCATCTGCAGTCGGCTGGCAATTCAGGCTTCAATACCGCTGTATCCGGGGTATATACTGGAATAGCCAGACCCGTGTTCATGGGTTGTTCCATTTGTCGTCGCCGCTGCCAAGTGACCTCGGCGCTAATTGCGGCTCTCTATAAGTCCAGAGCGCTGATGACCGCGCGACCTGGTGTTGAAACTCTGGATGGGTTCCGTGTGCTGGTGTGCGGCATGTTGACACGTTACCGGCGCAGGCATCTGCAGTCGGCTGGCAATCCACGCTTCAATATCGCTGTATTCGAGGTATCTGCGGGAAAAGCAGACCCGTGTTCATGGCTTGTTCCAGTCGCCGTCGCCGCTGCCAAGCGACCTCGGCGCTAATTGTGGCTCTTTATAGAGCGCTGAGGACTGTTCGACCTGGTGTTGAAATTCTGGATGGGTTCCGTGTGCTGGTGTGCGGCCTGCTGACACGTTACCGGCGCAGGCATCTGCAGTCGGCTGGCAATTCAGGCTTCAATACCGCTGTATCCGAGGTATCTTCGCGAAAAGCAGACCCGTGTTCATGGGTTGTTCCAGTCGTAGTCGCCGCTGCCAAGTGACCTCGGCGCTAATTGTGGCTCTTTATAGGTCCAGAGCGCTGATAACCGAGCGAGCTTGTGTTGAAACTCTGGATGGGTTCCGTGTGCTGGTGTGCGGCATGTTGACACGTTACCGGCGCAGGCATCTGCAGTCGGCTGGCAATTCGGGCTTCAATATCGCTGTATCCGAGGTATCTGCTGGAAAAGCCAGACCCTTGTTCAGGGGTTGTTCCAATCGTCGTCGCCGCTACCAAGTGACCTCGGCGCGACAATTGTGGCTCTTTATAAGTCAAGAGCGCTGATGACCGTGTGACCTGGTGTTGAAACTCTGGATGGGTTCCGTGCGCTGGTATGCGCCATGTTGACACGTTACCGGCGCAGGCATCTGCAGTCGGCTAGAAATTCAGGCTTCAATATCGCTGTACCGAGGTATCTTCGCGAAAAGCAGACCCGTTTTCATGGGTTGTTCCAGTCGTCGTCGCCGCTGCCAAGTGACCTCGGCGCTAATTGTGGCTCTTTATAAGTCCAGAGCGCTGACGACCGAGCGAGCTTGTGTTGAAACTCTGGATGGGTTCCGTATGCTGGTGTGCGGCATGTTGACACGTTATCGGCGCAGGCATTTACAGTCGGCTGGCAATCCAGGCTTCAATATCGCTGTATCCGAGGTATCTGCGGGAAAAGCAGACCCTTGTTCATGGGTTGTTTCAGTCGTCATCGCCGCTGCCAAGTGACCTCGGTGCGCCAATTTTGGCTCTTTATAAGTCCAGAGCGCTGATGACCGTGCCACCTTGTGTTGAAAGCTCTAGATGGGTTCCGTGTGCTGGTCTGCGGCATGTTGACACGTTACCGGCGCAGGCATCTGCAGTCGGCTGGCAATTCGGGCTTCAATATCGCTGTATCCGAGGTATATGCTGGAAAAGCCAGACCCTTGTTCAGGGGTTGTTCCAATCGTCGTCGCCGCTACCAAGTGACCTCGGCGCGACAATTGTGGCTCTTTATAAGTCAAGAGCGCTGATGACCGTGCGACCTGGTGCTGAAACTCTGGATGGGTTCCCTGTGCTGGTGTGCGGCATGTTGACACGTTACCGGCGCAGGCATCTGCAGTCGGCTGGCAATTCAGGCTTAAATATCGCTGTATCCGAGGTATCTGCAGGAAAAGCTGACCCGTGTTCATGGGTTGTTCCAGTCGTCGTCGCCGCTGCCAAGTGACTTCGGCGCTAATTGTGGCTCTTTATATGTCCAGAGCGCTGATGACCGTGCGACCTGGTGTTGAAACTCTGGATGGGTTCCGTGTGCTGGTGTGCGGCATGTTGACACGTTACCGGCGCAGGCATCTGCAGTCGGCTTGCAATTCAGGCTTAAATATCGCTGTATCCGAGGTATCAGCGGGAAACTCAGACCCGTGTTCATGGTTGTTCCAGTCGTCGTCGCCGCTGCCAAGTGACCTCGGCGCTAATTGTGGCTCTTTATAAGTACAGAGCGCTGATGACCGTGCGACCTGGTTTTGAAAATTTGGATGGGTTCCGTCTGCTGGAGTGCGCCATGTTGACACGTTGCCGGCGCAGGCATCTGCAGTCGGCTGGCAATTCAGGCTTCAATACCGCTGTATCCGGGGTATATACTGGAATAGCCAGACCCGTGTTCATGGGTTGTTCCATTTGTCGTCGCCGCTGCCAAGTGACCTCGGCGCTAATGGCGGCTCTTTATAAGTCCAGAGCGCTGATGACCGCGCGACCTGGTGTTGAAATTCTGTATGGGTTCCGTGTGCTGGTGTGCGGCATGTTGACACGTTACTGGCGCAGGCATCTGCAGTCTGCTAGAAATTCAGGCTTCAATATCGCTGTACCGAGGTATCTGCGGGAAAAGCTGACCCGTGTTCATGGGTTGTTCCAGTCGTCGTCGCCGCTGCCAAGTGACCTCGGCGCTAATTGTGGCTCTTTATAAGTCCAGAGCGCTGATGACCGCGCGACCTAGTGTTGAAACTCTGGATGGGTTCGGTGTGCTGGTGTGCGGCATGTTGACACGTTACCGGCGCAGGCATCTGCAGTCGGCTGGCAATCCACGCTTCAATATCGCTGTATTCGAGGTATCTGCGGGAAAAGCAGACCCGTGTTCATGGGTTGTTCCAGTCGTCGTCGCCGCTACCAAGCGACCTCGGCGCTAATTGTGGCTCTTTATAAGTCCAGAGCGCTGAGGACTGTTCGACCTGGTGTTGAAATTCTGGATGGGTTCCGTGTGCTGGTGTGCGGCCTGCTGACACGTTACCGGCGCAGGCATGTGCAGTCGGCTGGCAATTCAGGCTTCAATACCGCTGTATCCGAGCTATCTTCGCGAAAAGCAGACCCGTGTTCATGGGTTGTTCCAGTCGTAGTCGCCGCTGCCAAGGGACCTCTGCGCTAATTGTGGCTCTTTATAAGTCCAGAGCGCTGATGACCGAGCGAGCTTGTGTTGAAACTCTGGATGGGTTCCGTGTGCTGGTGTGCGGCATGTTACCGGCGCAGGCATCTGCAGTCGGCTGGCAATTCAGGCTTAAATATCGCTGTATCCGAGGTATCTGCGGGAAAATCAGACCCGTGTTCATGGTTGTTCCAGTCGTCGTCGCCGCTGCCAAATGACCTCGGCGCTAATTGTGTCTATAAGTCCAGAGCGCTGATGACCGTGCGACCTGGTGTTGAAACTCTGGATGGGTTCGGTGTGCTGGTGTGCGGCATGTTGACACGTTGCCGGCGCAGGCATCTGCAGTCGGCTGGCAATTCAGGCTTCAATACCGCTGTATCCGGGGTATATACTGGAATAGCCAGACCCGTGTTCATGGGTTGTTCCATTTGTCGTCGCCGCTGCCAAGTGACCTCGGCGCTAATTGCGGCTCTTTATAAGTCCAGAGCGCTGATGACCGCGCGACCTGGTGTTGAAACTCTGGATGGGTTCCGTGTGCTGGTGTGCGGCATGTTGACACGTTACCGGCGCAGGCATCTGCAGTCGGCTGGCAATCCACGCTTCAATATCGCTGTATTCGAGGTATCTGCGGGAAAAGCAGACCCGTGTTCATGGCTTGTTCCAGTCGCCGTCGCCGCTGCCAAGCGACCTCGGCGCTAATTGTGGCTCTTTATAAGTCCAGAGCGCTGAGGACTGTTCGACCTGGTGTTCAAATTCTGGATGGGTTCCGTGTGCTGGTGTGCGGCCTGCTGACACGTTACCGGCGCAGGCATCTGCAGTCGGCTGGCAATTCAGGCTTCAAAACCGCTGTATCCGAGGTATCTTCGCGAAAAGCAGACCCGTGTTCATGGGTTGTTCCAGTCGTAGTCGCCGCTGCCAAGTGACCTCGGCGCTAATTGTGGCTCTTTATAAGTCCAGAGCGCTGATAAACCGAGCGAGCTTGTGTTGAAACTCTGGATGGGTTCCGTGCGGTGGTATGCGCGATGTTGACACGTTACCGGCGCAGGCTTCTGCAGTCGGCTGGCAATTCAGGCTTCAATATCGCTGTATCCGAGGTATCTGCGGGAAAAGCTGACCCGTGTTCATGGATTGTTCCAGTCGTCGTCGCCGCTGCCAAGTGACCTCGGCGCTAATTGTGGCTCTTTATAAGTCCAGAGCGCTGATGACCGTGCGACCTGGTGCTGAAACTCTGGATGGATTCCCTTTGCTGGTGTGCGGCATGTTGACACGTTACCGGCGCAGGCATCTGCAGTCGGCTAGAAATTCAGGCTTCAATATCGCTGCACCGAGGTATCTTCGCGAAAAGCAGACCCGTGTTCATGGGTTGTTCCAGTCGTCGTCGCCGCTGCCAAGTGACCTCTGCGCTAATTGTGGCTCTTTATAAGACCAGAGCGCTGATGACCGAGCGAGCTTGTGTTGAAACTCTGGATGGGTTCCGTGTGCTGGTGTGCGGCATGTTGACACGTTACCGGCGCAGGCATCTCCAGTCGGCTGGCAATTCAGGCTTAAATATCGCTGTATCCGAGGTATCGGCGGGAAAATCAGACCCGTGTTCATGGTTGTTCCAGTCGTCGTCGCCGCTGCCAAATGACCTCGGCGCTAATTGTGTCTATAAGTCCAGAGCGCTGATGACCGTGCGACCTGGTGTTGAAACTCTGGATGGGTTCGGTGTGCTGGTGTGCGGCATGTTGACACGTTGCCGGCGCAGGCATCTGCAGTCGGCTGGCAATTCAGGCTTCAATACCGCTGTATCCGGGGTATATACTGGAATAGCCAGACCCGTGTTCATGGGTTGTTCCATTTGTCGTCGCCGCTGCCAAGTGACCTCGGCGCTAATTGCGGCTCTTTATAAGTCCAGAGCGCTGATGACCGCGCGACCTGGTGTTGAAACTCTGGATGGGTTCCGT